>NC_090931.1:1285959653-1286262683 GCF_040938575.1 Ambystoma mexicanum | reverse complement strand
ATAAGATTCGGGCAAAGGTATCGGACGCGCTGCGGCAAGCAATCCCCGACATACCAGATCTACAGTAAAAAATGCAATGCACTATGGGTGATGACGAAGACCCCTCTCAGTGTATTCTTCGAATTCAGACGATGTGGACAGCGGAGGCAGGTAACTTGTGGGACCAATCAATACCCTTTTATTAACTTTATGATTAGAAAGGGTTTGCCTAAAGAAGTGCAAAATGCACTACATAAGATTGTGGGCATTGAGGCAAAGGGGTGGGTCAAAATACTGAGCATCATAATATATCATTGCAAAAGGCGTTAAGGAAACGGCACAAAGGTGCCAAGCGGAGGAAGCAAAACTAGCAGAAAACAAATTAGCCAAAGTTACTGTGCAAGTGTCAGTATCGATGCCGACAGACCGAGACGGCTGTAACCCCCCCCCCTCTCCCCCAAGACTTTGCCAATGCCAGAATAGCCGCAATGTGGTTAGGAGGAGGGCAGGGGCAGTGGGTCCACAATACCCCAACCCACAGTGGCAACAAAGAGGACAACAGCAATGGAGAGGTGGGTGTCAAGGAGAAAGGGGAGAGGGTATGGGGGCATGGGGCCCAGAGGGGGGCTGATGGGGTCTTCGCAATGTTGGAACTGCGGTAAGTGGGGGAACTTTTCAAGAGAGTGTAGAAGCAGATAAGGAACGGGTTACAACTATGAGCCATCACCTCAGGGGCTCCCACAAGGGCAGATGCCTAGAACAACTTCTATATCCTATGACAAACACCAAACTTACACACAGCTACTCCTGCAGATACCTGCTCCACTTGCGCAGCAACAGCAATACAACAGTACACACTGCAACATACAGCAGCAAATGGTCTAACAGAACATATCACAGACAGCACTCTAACAAGGGAGTGGCACAATCACATCACGGAATGCCAAAACCAAAATTTAACGTGCATATCATATACTTTTCAATCTGTAACAAGCTGTGTCCATTGGTTCCGCCTGTCCCCCCCATCGCCCCATCCCCAACTCCCAGCCTACTTTACTCGCATATTCCACTATATCATTGCAACTGCATCTTGTCCTCTACAACGGCCACTGAACTTGCAATGCCTCTGCATGTCCTCTCCCTCCCATTTCCCCGAACTCAGAGGTAGCTATGACTGACACCAGCTGCGTCCACGCATTCAGGTCAATACTCCCTTGATCCTGGCCCCGACAGGCTACTTTCTGCAATAATGAAGTCTCCGCCTTCATCAATTACTGGAGGTCTGCCCACCATACGCATACTTCCGACCGGTAGCATGATTTCCATCCCATCGCTATTCTGTGCTTCGCTAGTATATATGCCAAATCATTCAGCTTGAACACATTTCGCCTTCTTCGGTCTTGCAATGCCTCCCAGCAAACAAGCTCTGGGAGATTCAGTATCTAGTCTAATGCCTATCCGTGTCAAGGCTCGGCTATCTCTTCCCAGTAGTGTCTAATCTTAGTGCAGGCCCAGAACATACGCACCAGGTCAGCATTGTTTAACCCACATTTCGGACAGGATTGGTTTGGTGCGTTACTAAACTTGGCTACCTTGTTTGGGGTCAGATAAGCCCTGCGAGTCACAAACAATTGAATCAACTGTAATCTAGTGTTCCTAGATACCTTCTTGTGGTAAGCCAATATCCTATGCCATAATTCGTCTGTCAGTTGTTATTGCAGATCTGCATCCCAGCTACGCCTGGTCTGCTCTAGCGTGTCCCCCATCCTTGACATCAGTGCCTCATATATTCTCGACACTTTGTGTCCTCCTTCCGAGATATCATAAAAAGTTTCTATCGCCTGGTCTATTTGTAGTGACTCAGCGGCCGTCAGACATTTCTGCCTAAGGCTATTAAGGAGACTGGTATGTGTAAGATATTGGCCCAAATGTATCCCAGTGTCCTCCCCAAGTTCTGAGAAACTTTTCGGTATGCCTCCCTCTAACACTGTTGCTACCTCATTGGTTCCCAGTACTTCCTCAACTGTAGTCTGAATTGTCCATCTGCACCCTTGAGTGTCACCAGCGGGATCTGGCGGGAATATGGTATGGCTCGCCCTATCAACCGGCAAGCCCTCCAGCCGAGGAGGCCTCGGATCTCGGGGCTCATCTGTCCAGATCAGCTCTTTTTTTTTTTTTCATTGCTTGACAAGGTAACGAGACAGTCAGGTAGACATTACACATTGCAGGATGATCTTCAACAGTGGGCACATGATAAATCAAGAGAGGCAAAAACAATGACTGATGCTTAGTTTTATGGGGGGGATTCATGAGTGTTGGGAAGAAGTAGCGCATGCGGGCCAGCTGCAGGGTCAGTAGAGTTTGTAAGTATGCGCGGAAGAGGGCCATATGTCTCGGGGTTTGCACCCTGCTGGGTGCATGCTAAGCCAGCGCTTCTCTGTATCCGAAGCCCAGGTGACATCCCTGAGCCATTGATTAATGGTGTGGCTGGTGGGTCTTTGCCACAACAGTATGCAGCGCATTGCAATAAGCAAGCATATGGTAGCGAGTCTACGGGCAATACCACCAAGCGACAGGAGCTTGTGGAACAAGCAATTCATGGGTTTGGGATCAATCGTTCGCTCTAGCATGGCAGAAATACCAGCAAAAACTCTAGTCCAGCATGTAGTAATTCGAGGGCAAGCCCAGAGCATGTGAAGGTAACCCACGTTGTGTCAGTGTGGCATCTAAGGCATTGTGGGGAATGTTCATGAGGCATGACGTGAAGCCTAGCAGGTGTGTAATGAATGTATTACCTTGAATTGGATTAAGCAAAATCTTGCGGTCAGGGAACATAGCGGGTCTGCATGCACATGGCTTCCCATCTTTCATCACTTATATCTACCATTAGAGCTCTACCCCACGCATCGCGCAACCTAGTGAGTGGTTAGATGGAGTTCTCCTGAAGTCGCCTATACATACAGGCCGGACACCGCTCCTGGGCATAACATGCTTCATATCACAAAGGCTAGGAGTGGTTCGTCAGGGGGCTGTGAGGGAAACCCAGGCCATGACAGCTTGAATGCGCGATGCAGTCCTGAATATTGTAACCATCAGGGGGGAGAGCCCGCCTGGGCCACCGTGCAGGTCGGCCCATGGCACAAAGGAGCCATTCCCATACAGGTTACCCAGTGTGGCGTAGTCGTCCGCGGCCCAATGGGAAGCTGCGGTCTTACCCACCCTGGGAAACCCTGGTACAATGTTCCACAGCGGCAAGTCCATGTGTAATGGGTGAGAATTCCCAGTCCGCCGCCTTATTTTGTCCCAGGCCAATGTGGTGGTGGCCGCAGGGCTTGGCACTTTGGGGTCTCTCTAGAGAGGCAGCAACACCAGCGAGCGAAGGTCCCTGGGTCCCGACGCATGCCGCTCAAGTCTTACATGCGGTAGTGTAGGGCCATCTGCAAACCAGTATGCAGCATATTGAGCTTGAGCGGCTAGCCAGTATTTCTCAAAGTCGGGGGCAGCAAGGCCTCCCTGAGCGCATGGTCTGACCAACATGGACCATTTAAGTCTAACAGCACTGGAGTGCCACAGGAATTTATTCACTGCAGAGCACAGCCCATCAAACAGTATTGCCCTAGGCCACAGTGGGACGTTAAGAAAGCGGTTTTGCAACTGCAGTAGCATGGTCATCTTAAGGAGAAACACCTTAACTGCGAGGGTGATGGTCTGCTTAGCCCATGTGTGCAACTTGGGTATGCGTTGTTTTAAATAGGAACCGTAGTTCACGTCATACAGCGAGTCTCGGTGTCTCGTGACTATGACATCAAGTTATTTTATTTGTGTCGCAGCCCAGGAAAAAACCATGAGGTCAGAGGGGATCGTAGTGGCATCCATCAGGGGAAAGAGTTCAGATGTAGCCCGATTGACCCGAAGGCCAAACAACTGTCCAAAGTAGTTGATATAGCACATGACAGGTGCAAGGTTAAGTTCTGGATCCCTGATGTATAGAAGTGTGTCATCGGCATACAATAAGACAATCTCTGGGGGTCCGGATATATGCATATACCTTTTTGCGAATGCCGTTGACAAAGCAGGACACCAACGGGTTCCATAGCTATAGCAAAAATGAGCGGTGACAATGGGCAGACCTGCCTAGTCCCCCTACATCTATCGAACGGCCTCGAAAGTCGACCATTAGTACATACAGCTGCGCATAGAGAAGCTGTATCCATGAGATGAAGCAGCGGCCAAAGTAGCATTTTTCAAGTACTGCTCAGAGAAACTGCCAGGACACGGAGTCAAAGGCCTTTTGTATGTTCAGGAGATCTGCCACCACCTGCACCTCAGGATTAACCTGGGACAGGATGTTGAATAACCGTCATAGGTTAAGGGCAGGAACAAAGCTGGCATAGTCATAGTTTTGGCAGAAGCCCGCCAAAAGAACGAACAAAGGATCCCCGACCTGGGTTAGGAGTTTAGAGAAAGAAACGAGAAAGAATTTATATTAAAGTTCTGGCAAATAAAACCTACCGGAGTAAAGTTAACAATAAAATAAACTGGCAATATGTTAGAGGCTGTCAGAAAAAGTGGTAGCCTCTAACAATGGGAAAATCTCATAGGGAAATATTTGCGGTCGAATATTTTCGGTAGTAACCACTGCCACCAGCCAGAAACTTTTGAGAGAGGGACTGTACGGTACCCTCTCGAAAATGAACACCAGGGAAAAACTATTAACCCTTCCCAGTACCTCCATAGTAAAATGGGTTGTACTGGTTTAGTTCAGAAAAAATGACTAGTAAAGTCAATTGGGACTTTATATGTCCTGGGAGACAGTCAGTCCCAGGGTATGGAGTCTATGTTTGGGGGTCGCTACGACACCCCTGTGTTACTGCACAGCGTGCTGTGTAACATGTGTAAAAAGATGGTTCCTATGAGGGTGAGATAAACCCCATAGACATTAAACACAAAAAATAGCCTAGGACTCACATCGTAAATCTGCCTAAGAGTGAGAAAAAGAGTCACACTCTTAGGAGGAGAAAAAAAAAAACCTTCAAATCCAGCAAAGCTGCTGGGGGACTCTATAGGCAAGGGAAATTAGCCATAGAATGAGAATTCTCCCTAACACTCGCCCCGCCCCCACAGACTAAGGGACAGGAGGATCTAATGGATCTAATCCACTCCTGGATGAGTCTCTTACGTCTAGCCGGTTATAAACATCCTAGAGAGACCATCAGCATTTTGGTGGTGACATCCTGACCCGTGCTCAATGGTAAAATCAAACCCTTGGAGGCAGATTGACCATTTTAGCAGTTTTGGGTTTTCCCCTTTCATTTGCATCAACCATCTCAAGGGTTGGTGGTCTGTGTGAATAATGAAAGTAGATCCACACAAGTATGGTCCAAACTTCTTCAAAGACCACACAATGGCAAAACATTCTCTCTCAATAGTTGCCCACCTTGTTTCAGGTTCCTTCAGTTTCCTACTGATTAAGCAAATGGGGTGCTCCCTACCTTTCTCATCCAGTTGACGGAGGTCTGCACCTATACCTATATTAGAAGCATCTGTCTGCACAATGAAGGGTTGGTGGTAGTCAGGAGCTCTGAGAACTGGAGCTTGACAAAAGGGCTTTCTTCAGGCTTTCAAAGGTCTGATTGCACTCTTCATTCCATTTGACCTTTTTAGGGAATTTTGGAGAGGAGATTACATTCAGAGGAGAAGCTATAGATCCATAGTTATCAATTACATTCCTGTAGTACCCAGTGAGGCCTAGGAAGGCTCTCACTTGGGTTTGAGTAGAAAGGGGTTGTCCAATTTTGCACAGCTTCAATCTTGCTGAGCAAATACCTTATTTCACCTCCTCCTACCTCATGCCCAGGGTAACCACTTTACTCTGAACAATTTGACATTTGCTTGCCTTTATGGTAAGATGGGCCTGCAAAACATATCCGAGGTGGTCAACATGTTCTTTCCAAGTAGGGCTGAACACGGCATTGTCATCCAAGTATGCCATGCAGAAGTCCTCCATCCCATTCAGAACCTGATTAACCATCCTTTGGAATGTAGCAGGTGCATTCTTTAGTCCAAAAGGCATAACCTTAAACTAGTACAAGCCAACTGGGGTGCAGAAGGAACAAGTTACTTATCTGTAACTGTTGTTCTGCAGCATGGGTCTGGCATGGATTCACATGCTCATGAATATTCCCCGTCGTCAGGCTGGGAATCCTCGGTAAAGAAAAAATCAGTATCAGTTTCGTTTCTGATCTGACTTTCGTAGCAGTAACCAATCACTGATTTCTGCGTCATACTGACCACAGCCAATGACTGCCCTCTCCCTAAGCCCCGCCTCTGGCAGCCATCCTCAGATTTGGTAGCACGTGAAGTGGCAGTATGACCAAGTGAAGAGCCGCAGAGGGGTAGGAGGGAGGGTTTGCATGTGAATCCATGCCAGACCCATGCTGGAGAACAACAGTTACAGGTAAGTAACTTGTTCCTTCTCCAGCATGGGGTCTGGCATGGATTCACATGCTCATGAATAAGAGAATACATAGCAGTACACACATGCACAACCACGGGAGGTGGCAACAGGCTCAACATTAAGCAATACAACAACTCAACATTAAGCATCTCTTACCTCCTCACCAGGCTCACCTTAGGCAAACAGGTTGCGCAGCACTGCTTGGCCGACCCTGGACTCCTCCCTGGAATCCCGGTCGACGCAGTAGAATTTCGTGAAGGTGTGCGTCGACCTCCACGTAGCAGCCCTGCAGATGTCCAGCTGGGCACACCAGATAGGAACGCCGTGGTAGCTGCGATCGCTCTGGTGGAATGGGCTCTCGGACGGCCGGGCAGCGGTCGGTTTGCCAACCGATGACAGTACATGATACAGCCGGAGAACCATCTGGAAATGGAAGCCTTAAAGAGAGCCTTTCCCTGATTGACAGGTCCAAAGTTCACAAAAAGTTGCGACGTCTTCCGAAAGCTCTTCGTGCGGTCCACGTAGAACTTCAGCGCTCTAGCCACATCCAGCGAGTGCAAAGTCCTTTCAGCCGGCGACGAAGGCGACGGGAAGAAAACAGGCAACACCAAGGGTTCGTTGAGGTGGAAGTCCGACGGCACCTTGGGCATGAAGGAGGGGTGCGTCCTGAGCACTACCCTCGTGTCGTGAAAAGTCAAGCACGGGGGCTTGCAGGAAAGGGCCTGGATCTCTCCCGCTCATCGTGCGGAGGTGATGGCCACAAGGAACGCTGTTTTCCACGACAAGAACTTCAACGAAGCTGAGTGCAGCGGCTCGAACGGAGGTCCCATGAGCTTGGTCAGCACCACGTTGAGCTCCCACGCCGGGGCCGGCGCCTTCACCGGTGGGAACGATCTGAACAGTCCCTTCATGAATTCCTTCACCAGACGATGAGAGCACAAGGACGTCCATCCCGTGGTTCTGGTGTATCGGGAGATCGCAGCAAGATGAATCTTGATGGAAGCGTGCGCTAGTCCAGCCTTGGCGAGCGTCAGTAGGTACGGCAGTACTTGCAGAGCCGTAATCCGTAGAGGGTTAATCTTCTGTGCGTGGCACCATACAGAGAACCTCTTCCATTTGTGTCCATAGCAATTAAGAGTTGAGGACGCCCTGGCCTTTGCAAGAACCTCTCTGCAGTCGCCCGGTATGTCGTAACCTCCAAACTCTAGCGCTGCAGGAGCCAGGCCTGCAAGTTCAGCGACTTCGGGTCGTGATGGAGGATGGCGCCTCCTTCCCTGGCCACGGGGGGGGGGGGGGGGGGGGAAGCGCAGGTACTTCTTTAGAAACTCGAGCGCGTGACCCTGGGCCAGGGCGTCCAGCACCCAACGGTCGGTGCAGATGGACTCCCACACGCCGACGAAGTTCGCCAGCCGGCCTCCCACCGGGGTGCTTCGGTGGGGGCCCGAACCCACGGCCGGTTCAGTCCTGCTTCGACGAGGCTTTGCCGCCTTGTCCTCCCTGGCGTTGACGGCGGGGTCCGCCCGACTTGCCTCGTCCTCTGTAGGCTTCCTGTGACGACGAACGGGCCGCTTGACGGTAGGTGGAATATCCGCCGCCGGAACCTTTGGAGGCACCCTGCTTGCCTCCGGTGCTCCGAAAGGGCGGCCGTCATTGCTGGAGAACACCAAGAGCCCGGGCCGTCTCCGTGTCCGCCTTGATGGCTTGCAGGGAATCGTCCACTGTTTTCCCAAACAGGTTGTTTCCGTCGAACGGCATGTCCAAAACTCTGGTCTACACGTCCTGCCGGATGTCCGTTGCGTTGAGCCATCCACGCCGTCTAAGGCACACACCGTTGCCCAACTGGCGAAAGCCAGTATCAGCGATGTCCGTTGCTACCGTAATGGCGTGGTCCGACGCCACTTCCCCTTCCTGCAAGATCTTTAGGGCCTCAGCCCTCCTGTCGTCCGGTAGGAAGTCCAGCAGGGGGGCGATCTTGTACCACAACTCCCTGTCGTAGCGTGCTACGATAGCCAAGGCGTTGGCAGCCTTAATCGTCGTCGCTGCCGATGAGATGACTCTGCGTCGCATCGTGTCCAATTTCTTTCCCTCGCCGTCTGGGGGGGAAGTTGACGTGGAGGCCGATGCCCCCCCCCCGCTTTCTTCCTGGCCGACGCGGAGACGACCGAGTCCGGGGTCGGCTGTGCCCGAAGGCACAAGTGGGCCGCGTCCGGGACCCGGTACTTCTTCTCGTACCAATCCCTTCTTGCAGGCGTTGTGGATGGGTTCTTGAGGAGGGAGAGACCCTCATCCCAGATATCGTCTAGTAGAGGTACAGCGAGGACCGTCTTCCTCTTGGCCTCGCGCCGTTGATAAAGGAAGCCTTCCTTCTTCTCTTCCAGGCAGAGCTGGAAAAGCTCGGATGCCCTGGCGATCATGGCATGAAACGATCCAATCTCGTCGGGCGGGGAAGCCCGGGGAGGAGGTGACGGAGGATCCTCGCCGTAAAACTTTGTCGTCTGTAGCCGTCGTGGCCGTGTCCGTCCCCGTGTCATCCCCCCGGGTCGTGGACGGGGAGGAGGGCTGAGACGGGCGCGATGGTTCAAAAGGAGGTGGAAGATGAATCCTTCTTCTCTTAGGAGGAGGGCTCCCAGAAGGGCCCGGCTCCGGGTCCCCCGTCGGGAGCGGTTCCCCCGTTGGTGGTAACGGCAATCTCGTCCTTATCTCCGAGCATAAGGACTGTATAGCCAACAAAATGGCCGCCGAGTTGTCTTGCGGCACTGGTTGAGGGGGTTCCGAAGGGCGGACAGGAACCTCGTCAGTACCCTCGACGTTCTCGTCGTCCCCCTCGTCGGGGTCCCTCCCGACGGGCTGGTCTTCCTCCACGCCAATGCCGTGGCTTAAGACTTCGATCAGCTCCTCTTCAGAGGTTGAGGCCGAATCCACAATGGCCTCCTCCCCCCTTTTTCTTCTCCGTCGGAGGTTTCACGGGGGTCCTGTCGATGGGCTTGAAAGAGGAGTCCCTCCGCGGTGGGAGGGAGACTCTGGGCCCCGAGGTCGCCTCCACTGGTGTAGCCTCCACAGGCTGAGCCAGGGCCACCGCGACTGTCTCGATAGAGGCCTTGGCCGGGTGGATCAAGACTTTTCGCCACCTTAGGTGTGCTCACCGCCTTCTCCTTAGGGGGGGGGGTCACTGCCTCGCTCCCCCTCCGAATTGGCCTTCGAGCTTGACCGGGGCCTCTCCAGAAGCTTCGCCGGGTGCTCGGACTTCCTCTTACCCGAGCCAGAGCGTTGGCTCGTGGTTGATGGCGCCGGGGAGGTTGCGCCCTGCCTGGCAACCGAAGAGCCCGACCGTTCGGCGCTCCCGGTGCCCACCGACTCGCGGTGCTTGGCCTTCTGTTGGGCCCCCGTCACCGGGGCGCCCACAAAGGTCTTAGAGGTCCTTCATGGTCCGCTCCGACATGTTCGCGCAAAATGCACAGTCCTTCTCCACGTGTGTCTTGTCCTCATGCAGGCAGTAGAGGCAAAGGGAGTGTTCGTCCTCCTTGAAGACATTCTGAAGCTGGCATGAAGGGCAGACCCTGAAAAGCTTCCCGGGCGTCGAGCTTCCCGTCTCCTGGGCCATGTCCGAGATGGGCCTGAGAAAGTTCTGGAGTCCTCCAAAAGCGTGGCTCGACGAAATCTTCACCCTTGAGGGGCGTAGAAGAATCCAACAAGGGTCCCCGTTGATCGGATATAGAAACGGTGGAGCTTGAGGCTCTTTTGACCGAAAAAGAGACTCATTTTCCTATGAAAAAAGCGCGAAAACGCACTAAAGCTCGAGAGCAATAGCACGAGGATCCCAACACTTGGACGTGCGGTAAAAAGCTGAGGATGGCTGCCAGAGGCGGGGCTTAGGGAGAGGGCAGTCATTGGCTGTGGTCAGTATGACGCAGAAATCAGTGATTGGTTACTACTACGAAAGTCAGATCAGAAACAAAACTGATTTTTTCTTTACCGAGGATTCCCAGCCTGACGACAGGGAATATTCATGAGCAGGTGAATCCATGCCAGACCCCATGCTGGAGAATGCAGTTTTCTCCTTTGCATGGTCAGTCAGGGCTATTTGCCAATAGCATGACGTCAGATCAAATGTGTTGAGGAATTTGGATGAACCAAGTTTATCCACCAGCTCTTCTGTCCTTGGCAAAGGACAGGCATCAGTCTTAGTGACTGCATTTAGGGCTCTATAGTCCACACAGAATCTCAACTCCTTGGATCCTGCCTTTGGTACTAACACAACTGTGCTAGACCATGGACTAGTAGAGGGCTCTATTACCCCAAGATCAAGCATCTTGTTGACCTCTCCTTTGATGTGGGTTCTTACATTCTCTGACATCCTCTAACCCCTGCTTTTGAGAGGTAAACAGTAACCAGTATTGATATCATGCTGGCCCCAAGGGGTCAGGCCTGGTGCTAGAGAAAACAGAGGGGCAAATTAATTTAACAAAACTTTGCACTCCTCTTGTTGTTCAGGTGTCAGATTAGAAGAGATATTAACTCCTACTTTTTCACCTAAAGGTTTGCCTCTGAGGAGGTCAGGTAGAGGTTCACTCGCCTCCTCCTCTTGAGCTGAAGCTAGAAGCAAAGCTCCCAGTTCTGGTCTCGAGACATAAGCTTTTAGACGGTTGGTGTGAAAGACTCTAGGAGCCTCCTTAGGATTGCCCAAGTCCACCAGATAGTCCACCTCTCCAAATTTTCCCACAATCTTGAAGGGTCCCATCCATTTGTCCTGCCTTGTTGGAACCATAAAAAGAACTAGCTGATCTTGAGCAAACTCAACCATGTTGGCCTTCTGGTCATGCCGATGCTTCACCAGAGCCTGACCTGCTTTCAAGTTATCACTTGCTTCAGCCATCATGTGTGACATTCTCCTCCGGAGTCGTATCACATAGTTAGTGACTCTGACTGGGGTGGCGGAAGGAGCACTCACCAACCCCTCCTTGATCAGGGCCAATGGACCTCTGACCGGATGGCCATAGAGAAGTTCAAAGGGACTATAACCCACTCCCTCCTGAGGGACTTCTCTATATGCAAAGAGAAGGCATGGCAGTAGGAGATCCCACTTTTTCTTAAGGGGATCCTCTAAAGCTGTGCTATCACGCTCTTCATGGTTCTGTTGAACCTTTCTATCAACCCATTTGTCTGAGGGTGGTATGCTGTTGAGAACTTGTAAGTAAATCCACAGTTTTTCCACATGGCCTTCATGTAGTGGGACATAAAATGTGACCCCCAGCAGATATTACCTCCTTAGGAAACCCAACCCTGGTAAAAATACCAAGGAGGGCCTTAGCAACAGCCTGAGCTGTAACAGTTCTCATAGGAATTGCTTCAGGGTATCTAGTAGCATGGTCTACTACAACAAGTATAAACCTGTTGCCTGAAGATGTTGGAGGATCCAGGGGACCAACAATGGTGATTCCGACCCTCTCAAATGGGTCTCCCACCACAGGGAGAGGCACGAAGGGTGCCACGTTCTTGGAGCCACTTTTACCAGAAGTTTGGCAAGTGTGGCAAATCTTGCAATATCTACCTCAGCCCCAATTTTAGGCCAATAAATTTAAAGAGAGCCTTTCCTTGGTCTTCTTGAAGCTCAAGTGACCAGCCAAAGGTATCTCATGGTCTAGTTGCAAGAATTGGAATCTGGTTTCCTGGGGCACTACAAGTCGTTTGTAGTCTCCAGGGATTGACTGTCGGTTCACTATAGAAAAGGCCATCTTCCCAGTGTAACCTATACTTCCCAGGTTCTTGCCCTTCAAGCTGAGAAGCTGCCTGGTAGCGAAGACCTTCCAGAGTTGGACATTTTATTTGTCCTCTACTGAAGTTGCCCTGTTGGGGCCACCTTCTGCCAGTAAAGACTGCAGCTCAGGATGGTCCACAGGGTCAAGATCTCCAATGAGTTCCTGGCCTTCTACTAGATCTGAGTCATCAGGCTCGAGTTCAACCACACAGGGTTGTACCTCAATCTCAGCCTCAGCTGGAGGAGGAATCACAAGTGTGATTTTGGACAACCAAAGAGATTTCCTGGTTGGAAGCACTTGAGTGCTTTCTGCTGGTTTCTTCTTTGAAGTCTTGGGTTTGCCCTTTGCTTCTAGTTGCTTTGAAATAGCAGTTAGTAACTCCAGTGGAGTAGGAGCGATTTCTTTTTCTATCATCTCCCCAAGAGAGCCCCTCAAGGTCCTCTCCCTTGCAGGTCTGGTGAGCTCCTGCAATCTTTTGCTGGGAGTACTGGACACTACACCCAGTTCCTGAAGGTCATTCCCTAAAAGAACGCTTCCAGGTATTTCAGATTGCACACTAACAGGTATCCTCACATTCATTTCATCGCACTGGATGAGAGCTGGTAATTGGGGAAGCATCTGCACAGGCCCTCCAGCTAACTTGGTGAATCGTTTGGGTGCCTCAGCAACATCCTCCACCTTGAAAAAAGATTCATCCACCACAGTTATGCTGGCCCCAGTGTCTCTAATGGCAGGGGTCTCCTGACCATTTACTAGGACACTGTCTTTATAATACTCTTTAGTATTAGGAGGGATTTAATTATACACATCTAAATTCTGTTGTTCCCACAACTCCAGGGATACTAAAGATACGCTAGCTGAGACTCTGATGGGGTCTTCAGCTAGTAGCTGAAAGTTTCCACTGGCCATATGTACTTCCTCCTCTAGAGCGAAGGCTAAGGAGACAGTGTGGAGCCCTTAAGGTTTACCCTTACATCTGGGATCCCCCTTCACATGATCAGTAGAGCCACAAACATAACATTTCCCAAACGTCTTTATGAATAGTGGCTTGTTCTGACCTCCTTCTGGTCTGGGACCAGAAGGTACACTAGCCTGATAAGGTTTCCCTTGGGGCTTACCCTTAGAAATTTGTTTGGGGGCTTCTTTGGAATTATTAGAATTTTCTTTTTCGTCTTTCTTAGGCTGCTTTCCCTCATCCTTTTTCTGAGTGACCCCTGAATCCTTGTGAGTAGCCCGGTTGGCAACCCACAAGTCAGCAGCCTTAGCCAGTTTCTTAGAATCTAGTTCTTTTGAATCAGCCAAGTGCTGTCTGAGCTCAGGAGAGCAGGCATCATAGATAGACTCCAACATTACAAGATTTCTCATTCCTTCATAAGTGTTAACTCTGTAACCCTTAATCCATCCCTCTAAATTCCTCAAACACTCATTCACCCAAGTAGCCCAAGGGGTACTATCATGCTTTTGAGGGTCCCAAACCTCTTAAGGTACTGGGAAGGAGGATTCCCAAATCTAGCTATTAAAGCTAGCTTTGCACATTCATAATCCATCCTATCCACCTCACCAAACTCCATTTCCACAGCAGATGCAACAGGGGGGAGCCTAGAGAATAACCAGGGGATCAATTGATTCCCTGTGATATCCTGGAGCCCATGATTATATTCAAACGTAGCTAACCAATCTAATACATACAACTTAGGTTCATACATACCCACAATCTCTTTAGGCACCCGGGGTCTTTTTGGACTGGATGATCTAGAGGATTCAGGGAGAGAATCATTTTCCAAAGACAATTTCTTCATCTCAAGCTCATGAATGAGCTCCAATTCTCCGAGCCTTAGTTCTTGATGTCTCTGTTCAGTTTGGGCACCTATTCTTTTGAATTCTAGTTCAAGTCTCATTTTTTCTAGAGTGATAAATTTAGGACTTAATGTGGGACCTGATAAGGGTCCAGTAGCTAGAGGCTGAGGCCTTTGAGCAGGCAGAGGGCCAGAGGGGGTGACATTGTTATCCTCCTCTTCCTCATCTGCTTCAATAATAACATTTTCAACATTATCATGCTCACTGCTTGCTACATTTGCTGGAATAGTAGGCCCTACAGCACCACTATCCAGACTTTGTTTTTCTAACAGTCTGTCATTTCTGATTTCTTGCCTTTGACAGGGAGACCTTTCTGTCTACACAGATCCCTTAAATGATCAGCAGTATTAGTAAGGAGGGTCTCATGGCTGTAACTTTCCATACTTTGACTTTGTTTAAAATAAACTTTTAGTGATGGTTAGCCTTGTGGTTAATTGAACCAAGGTACTAGCAGCACACTAAAATATAAATCCAATACTTTTATCCTCACCGCTGTACACCAGTGTTAGGCATAATCCTGTGCAGTTCCCTTAGGGAGCACTACAGAAGATTAAGACTACAGGTATGATATGATATGATAGTTTATTTATATAGCGCCTATACACAATGTGTTTCAAATCGCTTCAAGGCAAGGAAGGGAACAAGGGAAAATACAACGACATTCTTACAGGCCATGAACAGTAAGGATGTGAAATTAACTATCGTACTCGGCCTGACGACATTTCAGATAGTGCAAGTGCTAAGACATAGATAAGGAAGGGAGGGGGAGAGTGGGAAGGAAATGGAAACAGACAGGCGACTACCGTACTAAGCCTGACGACATTTCTGGTAGAGCCGTAGGAAAACAAAAGGTGAGGAAGAGGGGTGCAGAAAGGGAGGGTAGGAACAAAACAAGTGACTATCGTACTAGGCCTGACAACGTTTCAGATAGTGCTGGAGGGAGGGGGGCAACAGTAAGGGGATAGGGGAGCGACAGACAAGGTTGCTATCATAGTAGGTCCAGGGACAATTCTGATAGAGTAAGTGCATAGAAGAAAGTAAGGGGAGGAGGGGAGGAGATGGGAAAAGGGAGAGGGGGAGGAGAGGAGAGAACAGAGTAAGCAGTCAAAAAAAGTGGAGAAGCAAGAGAGGAGAGCGAATACAATTGCAGAAGTCAGTAGTAACACAATGTTGCAAGCCAGGATACAAGATGAAGATGGAACAGCATGATTCAGGGCCACCATGAGTGCAAGATGCAAAGGAAGTCCAGCATGAGAGTTGAGAAAGGGTGACTCACCGTGAATCAATGAAGTCCATAAAAGTAAAATCCAGCATTGGCCACAAGACGGTGATGGTGAAACCAGAATGTATCAGGACATACTACTGTGTGCAGGAAGGGGGGGACGAGAGAGGGTGGGGATGGCCTGTTGGGACAGAGGGTGTAAACACATGTTGGTGCAAGCTTACCTGCTGTCTTAGTATGAGCAATAAATCCCCTTTGGTATCAGTCCGTACCACAAAGATTTAGTTGGTTGCTGTGGCTAAGCAGTCTGACTTATCTCAAGAGGAAGATGAGCAGTATTCAGGGTTTACACAATAGGGTTGCAGTACTATGATGCAAGGAAACACTGACCAAAGCTTTGTATTAAAAAGAATATATATGGGATACATTACTCACCGTAATCGTATTTCTGATGCTTTTATCTGTAGTAACCACTGCCACCAGCCAGAAACTTTTGAGAGAGGGACTGTACGGTACCCTCTCGAAAATGAACACCAGGGAAAAACGATTAACCCTTCCCAGTATCTCCATAGTAAGATGGGTTGTACTGGTTCAGTCCATAAAAATGGACTAGTAAAGTCAATTGGGACTTTACATGTCCTGGGAGATAGTAGTCAGTCCCAGAGTGTGAAGTCTATGTTTGGGGGTCGCTACGACACCCCTGTGTTACTGCACTGAGGGTGCTGTGTAACACTTGTGTAAAGAGATGGTTCCTATGAGGATGAGATAAACCCCATAGACATTAAACACAACAAATAGCCTAGGACACATATCAAATCTGCCTAAGAGTGAGAAAAAAGAGTCACACTTAGCAGGAGAAAAAAACAAACCATTCAAATCCAGCAAAGCTGCTGGGGGACTCTATAGGTTAGGGAAATTAGCCATAGGAAGAGAATTCTCCCTAACAGCAACAATGTATCAAGAGACAGGACAAAGACATGGGTGCCGCAGTAGTGTCCCTTGAAGGAGGTGAATATGAAACAATTATGAAAAGACGGCCCATGCATTATTCTGCCCAAGCAGCGAGCTCCTAGCGCTCATTGCAGTACTGCAAGCATCACAGGGATGCCACGTGACCATTTATTCTGACTCTGCGTACGTCACTACAACAGTGCATGCTGGTCTGTCACAGTGGAAAAGGAGGGGCTTCCGCAGAGCAGACTGTTCCCCAGTTCAACATGCTGTGCTGTTAGACATTTTAATATCTGCGTTGTCCCAACTCTCTATAGTAGTGGTCGTCAAATGCGCCGCCCACACCAGTAGCACAGCTGAAATATCGCTGGGGAACGCTGCCCCAGACGCTGCGGCCAAAATGGCGGCCTATCTTCTGGTACCATAGTATACCTTCAATGAGCAGACACTCATCAAAACACCCTGTATACATCCTTCACTATTAACGAACTACAAGGAAGAGCGCCAATTGAAGAGAAGGAAATATGATCCAAGAGGGGATGCAAACAATCCCCGACCGATTTGTTGTGGTGGCAAGAATGCACTGGCAAAGCAGTATGTCATATGAACTACTTACGTTAGCCTTTGACAGGCTCCACCACCCCTCTCACAATTCAAAGCAACATATTGCAGCAGATATACAAGAAGATTGGTTTATACCCAATCTTCAGGAACACCCCACAAACATGATCATACTCTGCACTACCTGCCAAACATTCAGCACAGGCATGGTCCGCCGAACACTACGAGGCACTTTGCTCTGCCCTAATGGGCCGTTCCGTGAGCTACACATAGATTACGCAGACATGGAAGAGCAGTGTAATGGATCCCAATATTTAATTGTTGTGGTATGCCCCTTTTCACGATGGGTTGAGGCAGGAACTTGTTCGCATCCGGATGCCAAATGTGTGGCCAATTTATTGGTGCGCAAGGATTTCCCCCCCCGATGAGGCATATGCGCTGTGTTAAATTCCGACAACGGCACCCATTTCTTTAACCTGTGCCAAAGACCAGGTATCTCGTCCTCGGAACTATGTTTGCAGTGCCAAGTACGAGATACCTCATCCTTTTTGGCACTTCTGTTTGTGCGATCGCTGCTTTGCTTTGCAGAGATCGCACAAACTCGAAATCCAACCACTGGGCTATGTGAGGAGGAGGTTCATCCTCACGGCAGGGGGTTAGATTTCTTTCAATGTTACCTCAGCATGTGTAACGCGTGCTGACATGACAATGTAAATTGCCATTTTATTCGAGGGAGGTGTTGTTGGAAAGGGGAGGGACTCCCTTTCCAATGACACCTTCTTTGAAGCATTGCTGGGCGTGGATCGCTCGAATGGCGGCCAGCAATGCCACTAGACCACCAGGGATCTTTCTTTGAAATGGGGTGTGAGGGGGATGCTTACAATGTAAGCAGCCCTCTCCCCCCCCGCCCCTAAAGCATGGGGCAGATATTTTTGCCCACCCTGGGGGCAGATGGGCACACCAATGTGCCCATCTGCCCCGGGGAAGGCGCAAAATAAATCAAATAAAAAATGCTTTTTTGTATGGGGTTGTTGTGGGGGGTATGGGACACACTAGACCATCAGGGATGTTTGCAATGGAAAGCGGAGTTGCCCTCGCCCCCCTGCCCCAAATGGATGGGGCATGTCATTTACCTCTCCCTAGGAGCAGATCGCTATTGCAATCTGGAAGGGGCAAATGTGTATTTACTGGGGGTCACTAGACCACCAGGGATTGTTTTTATAAAAGAGGGGGCATGTAAATTAGACCTCCCTGGGGGCAGAATGGTAATGTAATCTGCCGATCTGACCCTAGGAAGGGGCAAATGTGTTTTTACTGGGGGGTGAGGGTCACTAGACCACCAGGGATGGATTGAAAGGGTGGGCGGTGATCGGAGCGTGATAATTATGATTTGTTTTTGCTGGGCTGACCACAGATAATGAATGGTTTTGGTTTTGTTTACAGGTTTATTTACGCGAGGAGCTTCGATATTATGCAAGTTGTTTTTTTTATTCTACGGTTAGGCCCCATTGTCAGTGGGGTGGGTGGGACTGGGGCTGGCTTGTTGGTGGTGTGGGGACGGGAGTGGGCAGTTTGGGGAGGTATTTTGGTGGGCTGGGACACAATTGCAGGGTGGGGCCACAAATTGCCTCCCATTGCAGCAGAAAATTGGTGTTTACCTGGAAGCGGCTGTCTCCCATGTGGAGCGGCCATCCCCAAGTGCAGCGGCAGTCCCAGGGAGCCCCGACAGGGACCCGATCCGGAAAAGCTATAACAGCCCAGAAACACAGCCAGAGCTCCATGCTGGGCTTGGGGACAGTCGACCCACATGGGAGACAGCCGCCCAAGGCCAGGGACATGACCCCCAACCATCCTGGAGCTCTGGATGTGTCGCATTAAAGAATTTCCCTCCGAGAAGGGATCGGGAACTATGCCAGGCCTCCCTGGAACCACCGCTGGGCTTAGGGACGTTCAACCCACATGGGAGATAGGTGACCAAACCAGGGACAGGACACCCTACCACCCTGGAGCTCTGGCTGGGTTGTGTTACAGCTTCTCCCTTAGGGAAAGGACGTAGACCCAGCAGAGGCTCCCTGGAACCGCTGCTGGGTTTGTGGACGGTCAACCCACAAGAGGGATAGTCGCCCCAAGGCCAGGGTCAGCACCCCAACCATCCTGGAGCTCTGGCTTGCCTGTATTATAGAATTTCTGTCCGGGGAGGGATGGGGACCCTGCCGGGGCTCCCTTTGGCTACCAATGCACTTGAGGATGGTGGACCCACATGAGGGACAGCCGGCCAGGGACAGCACCCAACTATTCAGGAGCACTGGCTGACCTGCGTTACAGCTTCTCCCTCCGAGACTTTCGCTGTGCTTGGAGATGGTAGACCCACGTGGGAGACGGATGCCGAAGGCCGGGGACATCCCCTCCAACCATCCCAGGGTTCTTGCTGGGCTGCGTTACAGCTTTTCCCTCCAGGGAGGTATTGGCACACTACCAGGGCTCCCTGTGGGGACAAACTAACACAGGCCAGCCAGAGCTCCAAGATGGCCGGGGGTGATGTCCCCAGCCTTAGGCGGCTGTCTCCAATGTGAGTCGACCATCCCCAAGAACAGCAGCAGTTCCAAGGATCCCTGGTAGGGTCCCGGACCTTTCCCGGAGGGGAGAAGCTGTAACGCAGGCCAGCCAGAATTTCAGGATGGTCGGAGGTAATGTCCCCGGTCCATGGGCACCTATCTCCCATGTGGGCCGACTGTACCCAAGTCCAGCGGAAGTTCAGAGAAGCTCCAGGCTGGGCTTCGGTATGATCAACCCACATGGGAGACGGGTGCCCAAGGCCTGGGACATCACCCCTAACCATACTGGAGCTCTGCCTGGACTGCATTACAGAATTTCCCTCTGGGAAGGGATGGGGACCCTGCCAGGGCTCCCTGGGATGGCCCCTGTGTTTGGGGATGGTGACTCACATGGGAGACGGGTGGTCAGCAACATCACCCCTAACCATCCTGGAGCTGTGCCTGGGCTGCATTACAGAATTTCCCTCTGGGAAGGGATGCGGACCCTGCCGGGGCTCCCTGCGACTGCCGCTGAACTTGGGGATGGTCAAACCAGATGGGAGACAGCCACCCAAGGCCATGGACATAACCCCCCCCCCCCCCGACTATCCTGAAGCTCTGGCTGGCCTGCGGTACATCTTCTCCCTCCGGGAAAAGATGGGGACCCTGCTGGGGCTCGCTGGGACTACCACTGTGCTTGGAGATAGTAGACCCACATGGGTGATTGATGCTGAACGCCAGGGACATCACCTCCAACCGTCCTGGAGTTCTGGCTGGGCTGTTATACAGATGTTCCCTCCGGGGAGGTATTGGCACACTGTCGGGGCTCCCTGGTGGGGAAAAGCTGTAACACAGGCAAGCCAGAGCTCCAAGATGGTCGGGGGTGATATCCCTGGCCAGGGAGAATTCTCATTATATGGCTAATTTTTCTTACCTAGTGAGTCCCTCAGCAGCTTTGCTGGATTTCTGGGGTTTATTTTTTTCCACTTGGTAAGAGTGTGAACCTTCTCCCTCTCTTACAGTGTATTTTGTGAGTGTGTTGTACTTTTTGTGCTCATGGGCTATGGAGTCTCACCAACTCCCTAGGCATCATCTTTTTATTTGTGTGTTACACAGCACCTTAAGTGCAGTGACACAGGAATGTCTTTAGACTCCCCCCGCCCCCCCGACTCAATTTTTCTGGGGCTGACTACTGTCCCCCAGAAACATGTAAAGTTGCCATTAACTTTATACTTACTTTTTACCACAGATCCAGTACACCCCGTCTTACATGGAGTATTGGAAAGGGTTAACTACTATCCCTTTTTATCTGTGCTTCTTGGAGCATTGTTTCGCTCCCTTAACATTAAGAATTGGCGGGTGCAGTGGTATCTACCCTAACTTTTCTACCGCGGTTATATTATATAACGTGGTAATGTTTTAGGCTAATATAGCAGCCTCAAACATGAAACCCGCTTGACCATAATGGTTTTAATTTGGCTCCGGTTGGGTTTCGTCGCCATTACTTCTTTCTAAAATCTTTTTGTCTTCCTTTGCGCGGCAAACCAGGTTTGCCTTCTTTGTTCACCGTCATTTGGCGGGCTTCTCCCGAGAAGCCCTCCTTCTGGCGCCTAGGTGTCTAGGTGGGCTGAATGTGAGGGAGGGGTGTAGTCACCCCCTGCACAGGGTCTCCTTGGAGACCCTGTGAGGGAGGGGTGTAGTCACCCCCTGCACAGGGTTTCCTTGGAGACCCAAGTCGCACTTTGTATCCATTGGCTGAGATGGTTGTCTGGGCTGGACAACCCCCCTGCTGTGTAATTGACAGCCAGGCTGTGTGAATGGGGGATTTTGGCATGAAAGGCAGGACTCTTGGGCTGGAAGTCAGAGTCGCCACTGGAAATGCAAAGAACCGAAGAGAAGCGGAGAAGACGGCTGCTGCAACCCAGTGTCCCGGTGAAGCCCTGCTGCAGTCATGAGCTATCTACCCTTCAACGACAAGAGAAGATCCAGTCTTCTTCCCTTGAGCCTGGTGGGACTAACCAGCTCACCTTTTTTCAGCCAGAGAATCCTCTCCTGGGTCGAAATCACTGCAGTGCTGTAGTGGCCTGGATAGCCATCAGAAGAGCCCTCTCCTGATTTAAAGGAGCGCACCTTTTATTCATTGTTGCTTTTGCTGCTGCTGGCCTCATCCCTGGGTAGTGCAGATCGCTCCAGACGTCGTCCTTCTTGTCCCCACGACTGAAGTCGCAGGAACCGTGAGTCTGCAGGAACTACCAGGAACAACTGCCGTGGCACCAGCTTTCTTCAGCGGAATAAGGTACTATGCACATTTGGTCGTTCTCTCCGTCCGACCTAAAGGAATTGGGGTGAACCCTTTTCCTCCACGAAGGCGTGTCCTTTCTTTCTCTCTTCTTATAACTTTTGCTTCCTTTTGACAATATCCAAGTACTCCTGGCATCTAGAATCTCGAACTGTTCGTAACGTGTGATCCTCGACAGAGCATCTGCTCCTGTGACACTGGCGCAGGCCTATTGACTTATCTGCCTCTTTGAACGAGTTCTCTGATCCTATTGCCTTGACAAAAGTATTGCTTGTGATTTTATCCACCTTTCCCTCGTTTTAATTCTAAAGTACAAAGTGTGTTTTAACTTCGTGTGCATTTCTACTCGCGGGTACGCGTTAGTATCGCAACACCAGTCTGTCAAATCCTAATGTACTTACCTTGAATTTGTATGAACAAGTGGAAATGGTTGTGTGTAGTATATTTACAGTGTGGTTTTCATTTAATAGAAGTGAAGTGCTTTGTGAACAGATGGTAAAAAAAAAAATGTACTTCTATTTTTCTTTACCTGAAACCTTGAGTCAGTGTTTGCTTGAGTCACGGTAATTGTAGTCCTTTATGTAATCTCTACTACTGCTCATTTGCTCTTGAGATAAGTCTGGCTGCTCAGCCACTGCTACCACTTTTTCTGTGTAGTACAGGCTTGTACCAAAGGTGAAATTAAACTGCCACTTGTAGTCCTAATCTTGTGTACTGGTCCCTAAGGGTACTGCACAGGATTCTGCCTAACAGGTGGCTGTCTCCCATGTGGGTCGACTGTCCCCAAGCCCAGCAGCGGTTCCAGGAAGCCCCAGCAGGGTCTCGGTCCTTTCCTGGAGGGAAAAGCTGTAACGTTCAGGCCAGCCAGAACGCTGTGATGGTTGGAGGTGATGCTATGTCTCCTATGTGGGTCGACCGTCCCAAAGTCCAGTGGCAGTTTCGGGGAGCCCCGGCAGAGTCCCCATTCATCCCCGGAGCAAAAATCTGTAACGCAGCCGAGCCAGAGGTGCAGCCTGGGCTTGCGGACGGTCAACCCACATGGGAGACAGCCGCCCAAGGCCAGGGACATCACCCTCGACAAATCCCGGCACGCAGGCTGGGCTGCGTCATAGAATTTCCCTCAGCGAAGGGATAGTGACCCTGCCGGGGCTCTCTGTGACAGCCACTTTGGGAGACAGCTGCCCAGGGACATGACCCCATACCACACTGGAGCTCTGGCTGGGTTGCGTTACAGATTTTCCCTTCGGGGAAGTATTGGCACATTGCCGGGCCTCCCTGGTGGGGAGAAGCTGTAACGCAGGCCAGCCAGAGCTTCAGGATAATGGGGAGTGATGTCCCTGGCCTTGGGAGCGGCTGTCTCCCATGTGGAGCGACTGTCCCCAAGCACAGCGCCAGTCCCAAGGAGAACTAGCAAGGTCCCCATCTCTAATGCAGCCATTGCCCCTTCTGTTGCTTCAGAAGCCTGGCAAACATTTTGTCTGCCTTATTTGCGCTCATGTAATATCTTTGTTTAAGCCTGAACAGGGCGCTCTCCCCCTTTGAGGTGTTTAATAGCTGCTTTCACATGGTCAGTGGCCTTACAAACATAACAAGAGCCAAAGGCTCTCTGGAATGGAGGCTTGTTCTGACCTCCTTCTGGTCTGGGACCAGAAGGTACATTAGCCTGATTCGGTTTCCCTTGTGGCTTACCCTTATGGTTTTGTTTGGGGCCCTCTTTGGAATTTGCAGTATTAGAATTCTCTTTGGAGTCCTTTTTAGGCTGTTTCCCCTCATCCTTTTTCTGAGTTACCCCATAATCCTTGTGAGTGGCCCTGTTGGCAACCCACAAGTCAGCAGCCTTAGCTAGTTTTCTGGAATCTAATTCCTTTGAATCAGCCAAGTGCTGTCTGAGCTCAGGAGAGCAGGCATCATGAAATGACTCCAACATAAACAAATTTCTCATACCTTCATAAGTGTTCACTTTGTAACCCTTAATCCATCCCTCTAAGTTTTTCAACCCTTCACTCACCTAGGTAGCCCAAGGGGTACCATCATGCTTTTTGAGGCTCCTAAACCTCTTAAGATACTGGGAAGGGGTCTTCCCAAATCTAGCTATCAAAGCTAGTTTCACACATTCGTAATCCTTCTTATCCTCCTCCCCCATTTCCATTACCACATCAGTTGCAACAGGGGGAAGCCTAGAGAACAACCAGGTGAGTAAGTCATTTCCTGTGATGTTCTGGAGCCCATGATTATATTCAAACAGACAACCAATCCAACACATCCAACTTAGGCTCATACATACCAATCAATTCCTTAGGCATCCAGGGTCTTTTAGGACTGGAACTAGAGGAGTCAGAGAGAGAAGCATTGTCTACAGACAATTTCTTCATTTCTAGCTCATGCTTGAGCTCCATTTCCCTTAGCCTGAGTTCTTGATTCAGTTCCTGGTGTCTTTGTTCAGTCTGAGTGTTTAGTCTCTTGAATTCTAATTCAAGTTTCATTTTCTCTAGCTCAAGATATTGAGGACTAAGCGTGGGACCTGGCAAAGGTCCAGTAGGTACAGCTGGCAGAGCAGGCAGAGGCCTAGGGGGGCAGTCACAGCAGCCTCACCCTCCTCTTCTGACTCAACATCAATCTCTATACTGTTATCTACTGTTTCTGGCATGGTAGGTTCCTCTGAACCATCATCCAGACTTTGGTTAGCTAGCAACCTTTCTATTAATTCCATTTTCTTGCCTTTAGTCAAGAGATTCTTATGCTTACAGAGAACTCTTAAACAATCAGCAGTTTTTGTAGCAAGGGACTCTTGACTATAATTTTCCATAGTTGACATGTTAGAAAGATTACTTTTTCAGTGCTAAGCTTTGTGGTTAGTTGTACTAAGGTATCCTAAAGCACTCTAAAGTGTATACTTAATACAAATCCCACCGCTGTACACCAGTGTTAGGCAGAAACCTGTGCAGTTCCCTTGGGGACCACTGCAAAAGATGTAGGACTACAGGTGTTGGCAGTAAACCCACTTGGTAGCAGTCTGTACCACCCAGATTTACCTGGTAGCTGTGACTGAGCAGTCAGACTTCCCTCAAGCAGAGTTAGGCAGTATGTAAAGTATACACAATAGGCACTCAGATACAATAGCACAAACAAACACTGACCAGAGCCTTGGTATCAAGGTATATAATTATTTATTTAAAAACACACTTATTGAAACACTCCAGCACTAATTTTGTAAATCACTCTAAACACAGTTACTATTATTATATATACATCCCTTATTCCTTATCAGACAAGTCTTAGTTAACACCACTTACTTCCAGACAGAGGTCAGCGCTTAACTATAGATGGCACTCCAATAAGTTAACGAAAAAGGGAGGGAAAAAGGCAGAACGTAGGAAAATATACCACACAAATACTTAGGAACTCTTAAGCAAGGCAGGAAAGTCAAAAGTTACTTGTGAGCCAAAGTCCATAGGCCGGGCCCACTCTTGGAGAGAGCAGGGCACAAATGTACCCAAGATCACACAATGACAACAGGCTTAAAAAGTCTTGCAGGGAGTTCAGAGAGGTTTTAGTTAGGCTCGGAAAAGTTTAGCCAGGGTGTCCCAGACTAACCCAGGTTCGAAAGCCGGGGGCTAAATCTACCCCGTACAGTCGGTTGCAAGGGAAGCCAGGCGGAACACGGTACCTTAGGTGGAAAGGATCCTCCAGCGGGGGCAGTTGTTCATGGAAGCGGGTGCAAGTCACGGCGTCGTCCAGAGGAAGAGAAGATCTCGACGTGGAGGAAAGATGAAGGTCGTTGCACTGCCAGGGAAGAAACCAGCAGTGGAGTTTTCCGGTTAAAGGTACGCTTTGATTCGCGGTAGTGGTAAAAGGCACAGGCAAGGCGGCCACGAGTTGTTCCAGGAAGCGAAAAAGGAAGCAGACTGGTTATCCCCACCATTCGAAGGAAGAAGACTCTCCGGGCTGGAGATCTCCTATGTCGTTGGGAAAAGTGGTGAGACGGTTCAGCAGGGCTCCACCAGTGGTGTTGTCGTAGCAGGTCGGCTCAGCTTCTCCCTCGTCGGATTCTTAGGTCCTGTGGCGACTTCTGAAGTTCCAGTCCCCAAAGCCCTGCCTTTATGCAGAAAACCCCAATTCACTCAGCCTAGCTGTCACTCAAACATGCTAAGTGGTGCGACTTGAGTTGCCTAGGCAACTCAGTCCAGGGTGCCTAAATCCCCCTCCACCCCCCCAAGTACCCCAGACAGAGTGGCTCCACTTTGGAGGGCTTCTGTGGAGAAGCCCGCCAAAAAGTGGAACAAAGGGCTCAACTTGGGTTGGAGTCACAGAAGTGAACACAAACGCCATTTTATAACCGAGTTCTGGCAAAAAATCCCAACCGGAGAATGAATATTAAATAAATAAACCGGTGGCATGTTCGAGGCTATAGGAATTAAATAATTAAAGTTGGTAGCCTCGAACAATGGGAAATCCCATAGAGATATATTTGCGGTTGAATATAAAAAGTAGTATCCACTGCCACCAGCCAAAACTCGATCAGGGGGGACGGAGACGTGCCCCTCGACTAACAGACCCCGGGGCAATCGAATTGCCCCGGCCAGTACGTCCACAATAAGATGGTTTGTACTGGTTCTGTTCAGAATTTGAGACTAGTAATAGTAAAGTCAATGGTGACTTTACATGCCCTGGGAGACAGTAGTCAGTCCCAGGGTATGGAGTCTATATTGGGGGGTCGCTATGACACCCCTGTGTTACTGCACTGAGGGTGTTGTGTAACACACATCACAAAAACACATGAAGCCCTATGGAGTAAAAGACCCCATAGCCCATTAAGCACATCGAGAGTCAAAGAAACACACTCAAATCATGCCCAAGAGTGAGGGTAAAGGAGTCTCACTCTTGGCAGGAGAAAAAAATAAACCCCAAAAATCCAGCAAAGCTGCTGGGGGACTCACTAGGTTAGGAAATTCAGCCTAAACAGAGAATTCTCCCTAACAATTATAAGTTCCCCTAATATATATTTTTTTATGAAAACTTATTTGTTTTTGGTACAAAGACCTTTACAAATATAATCAACATATCACAATAACAATTCATTTTGGTTTTAAACAAAATATCATAAAACAAAATAGAATTTAGAAATAACATAATACAATACAGTGTAATTAAAATATCTACTTTTCCCATTCCAAGTTAAAATAAGAAAGTTACTTCACTTAAGCACAAATAAGTCAATTCCATATTTTTCATCATTCTACAAATACACATTTAAGTTCATTTACAAATCCTTCTTTACAACATGACAAAGCAAAAATAAAAAACAGTCAATTCTTATCTTTGAATAATGAGCTCGTTGGTATTATATGTTCTGTTGTATGCAGTTCATTTGCTATAATGTTCACCAACCTTACAGTCGCAAGTATGGAAGTGTTGTTTGATCCCCACATGCACTTTAACAAAATCTAGTTTCTGGCCAGTATGGTATTTACTTGTAAAAAATAATTCATTATTCTACAGCGATCAATTTCGAAATATGTACAAAAGAGAAATAGATGTTTTAGTGATTCCTGTGTTAACTTACAGAATCTGCAGATGTCATCAACAGTGTGTTTTACTTTTATACCAATATTTCGTTCTCACCTTTATGTGAAGCAGGTCCAATCTGAATAACATAAGTTCTTTGTACCTCTTTACATGGACAAAGTGTTAGATACGATAAGCGTGGCAATTGTTTGTGGAAAAATTTGGAATATTCTGAGAAAGAGGAGTATCGATGGATTTGCATACTACATTCCGCCCAATCATATTCTAATTCTAGCAGGTTTTTTTTTTACCTTACCTAGATGCAATTCTAGCTCTTCAGCAGACATATTGATTTTCTCTAACAAAGAAACCATGCGTAATTTATACTGCCCAATAGATAAGGGATCGTTTGTAGAAATCATATGATTTAGTCCAGTATGGGGCGAATTTTTTGGCGGAAATAACATTTTTGAAAAGTTTATTAATAGAGGCCAATTGTATCTTACTGATAATGAGTTGAGACCCAATTCATGCCTAAGTATTAAATTTGGGATAGATGCAGGTAAACCCAAAGTATACTTCCAGATAGAACCTTGAAGTTGATCAAGGAGGGGGCCAAGGTTGTCTAAACACAATTCCGCTCCATATAGCATAGCAGCCTCTACTTTTTTATGGTAGATTTCGAATAAAGGTATTAGCAAAAACGTATACATTTTGTAAATTCCATATCATTTGTAACTAGGCTTCGAAGCGAGGGGATCTTAAATAGAGCTTTCATTAGAAAAGAGCGATTAATGCTAACAGTTCCGTTGATGTTCGCCTCGCTCTTCCATCCAATGGTGTTTTTCATCTCATTCAGGATAGAATGGAAGGTATGTGAGACATGTGAGCTAGCCGCCTCAGGGTAAGCTCTTGTCTCTGTTTCTTCATTGATGTCGTCTCCTCTCTGTTCTTCCTTGGGCTCGGAATCCTTTTGTATTGGGTTTATAGATTCAACTCCTTGTGCCAAATTGTTTACTTGTGATTGCGAGGGGGTCATCGAAGCCTCCTTTAAGGAGGCCTTAGGCGTCACAGGCACTATATGTGCAGGAAGTGGGGATGCAGAATTATGTAAAACTTCCTGTTTTTGTTTAAGGTTGTTTTCGGACTCTGCACTTGTGCTTTTCGAGCATGTCTGAGCTAGTGTGGACTTTTTTTTGGATTTTTCAACAGAGTCGGTCTGGATCGAGCATTTCTCCTCCTTGATCCGGGAAGATGACTTTGTTCCAAGATTTTCCTCATTTACTTTGTTTTTTCGTTTCTCAAAAAGTTATCAGTTTTCTTAAGTGTGATATCAGTAAAATAAGAAGTTACGTTTACTTGTGTCAGCATGAGCTCTCTTAGGCTTGGCTCTTGTTGAACTGTAGAGTTTACTTTTATAGCAATCAGATCTGAGTCTATAGCCACGGGATTTGAGCATGCTTTTGTGTTTGCCGTCTGTTCAGAGCTCTTACATTGACTAGTTGATGAGCTAATCTGTAGGACTCTTTTACTTTCCTCATCCGGTTCGCTTAAATTCAGGACTTGCTCAGTTGGAGTGAGATTTGGTTTCCCTTTTCCTCTGCTTGTCTGGATCTTGTTAAGAGTGAATAATTTTGGGATTTTTGTCTCTTGCCGATTTCTCTGCACAAATAATACTCCCTTTATTTTTGTGTCTTCTTTTTACAGCTTTCTGATGGTACTTTTTGGCCCTTCTTGAAATAAAATAGAAGTTTTCTCTCAGTGCAGATTCTTCTTCCTGAACTTCCAGAGCTTTATCTTGTTCTATGATGTTAGTAAGTACAGTTGGGCTGTCTGGAGACTCTATATTCGAGATCAATTTATTTTCTGTTTCTGCAGCAGCAAGCATCTCAAGGATTTTTGCTTTGGGATTCATTTACACTAATGTTTGTTCGACCTGTAATAACCGTTAATGTTGTAATTTTACCACGTCGAGGTAATCAATCGGCTCGCTCAAGGGTTTGCTTGTGACCTCTTTCTCTAAATTATCTTGACGTTGTGCTATTTGAGCGAATGTTATAGGAACTCCTTTTAGCAGCGGGGGATCGGCAAGTGTTTGTGATCCCTTGTGAATTTTTTCCAGATGAGGTACACCATTACAAAGATCTTTTTTTACAATTAGGGCGGCTCTTTCATGGCAATTCAGGTGATGTTTATGACAAGACTCCTGCGCTCGAATATAACCTTCGATTTTCATTAGTTTAGAAGTATTAGCGATAATGTCATTATTTAACTCTTGTAATAGTAGGTGAGAATATTCATGACCTCGATCTAAGAGATTTAAAATTCTTGTGATGACTGGGAACTCCTTGGTATTTCTATCTAGGAGTTCCTCTTCAATGTTTTCTTGTGTGAGAGGAACTTCAGGAAGATTGGAAAAGTTGAAAGTAGGCATTGATGAATTCAAATTCCTTTGCGCAGGAATATGGTTTTGATGTTTCATTTCTTTCACATATTCCGCGGTAGGGGAACTGGTAGTGGGAAATTGCAATTTTTGTGCAAATTGAGCCTCTTTTTGATTAAGGCAATGTTGAGAACTCAGACTCCTTCATGTTAGACTTGTGAAAGTGAACATGTTCTCCATCGTTCCCATTTGTTGCGACAGGCGTCGAGGGACCGAGAGATAACCATACTCTTTTGTCGAGATCTGCCATTATTACAGGGGCAAGCATGGAAATGTCTGCAATTGGTATATATTTGTTTTCGTGAATCACGGCCACCATTTTTTGATCCATGTTCGAATTTGAGGCTATAGCAAACGGATCTTGTGTGATATCTTCATTTGCCTTTTTTAGCGAGCATAGTTCTTTTAAATGTGGCATGTTAACATTTGTTTGCGGGTTGGAGCTCTCATCATTGATAGGTATTACTTCCTCATTGTGAGCCAACATGGAGAGAAAAGCAAAGCTGAGATGGACCGAACATAAATCAAACATTAGAACCACAAATTTGAGATCTCCAGTGTCAATACACTTTTTAGAAGCCAGACACTCAATTGCCCAATTAAGATGCATTATTTTGGAACAAGTACAAGCAGGCCCAAGAGGGGGTGATGTACACAGACGATTATTGCAAAGGGAAATTTTTTGGATTGATCTGCTGGATTGTTTAACCCCAAGGGGCATGAACTGCGAGTTCGATCTGATGTGCTTTGTCTAATATTATGTTATGCCTATGCTTGTTTTTAATACATTAATGTCAATTTCAAGTTATGGTTGTTGTTTGTATACATGCAACCATCTTAGTCGCTCTGTTATGTTTCAGAGGTATGTTTCCTACATTACACCGACTGGCTTAACCTTAGCCACCAAAGATGCTAATAATACTAACTCACTTTAACCAGCCATCCAGACGGACTGAACGCGGGCTTTGTCCTGCCTTGTTCTGTGGCCAGTCTGGCTGAGCATCACTATTTTAGGGTGTGAGGGGGGACACCACGCGGCCTCGTTCTGGGCTGCGGTGGTGTCCCTCCTCGCACTCCACACACACAGCAGTATGGCCATGCATAACACCTAGATTGCTCACCTGTTAGGCCCCCGGGCCGTCATTGAGACCTTCAATTCAGTAGGTCAGCCTTACCTGTGCTACAGTTAGGTTATACAGTGTCCAAATGATTCACCCATCAGTTTTAGATCCCTCGTGATCTGCCCACTCACAGCCAGGCGCAGCACCCTGCAGAGCCTTGGCTGTTGATTTTGTTACCATAGCAACCCACTCGAGGTATGAGTTTTGTGTCGGAACCTATAGTTATTAACACCAGATGCGGCTATAGCTCTATAATACTCTTTACAACAACAGGCATTTCAGATGTGATACAAGCCCGTGGATCAACAATTTTGATTGTTAGTGAACTGCATGCCCCCACCAACATGTCATCCGCAGCATCGCGCATGCGCGTGGCTGCCATGGCGACCATTTATAAACCCGCATTCGCGAGCCGAGCGTCTGACTAGTGGACATCTCGTACTCTGCAGCAGTACTGTGATTATAGGTAAGACTGTTGGAACCCTTAAGCAGCCGTAGGGGCTGTATAATCGATTATTTTGCAAAAAGCATACATCCCAAATCGCTATTATGCATCTCATACGAATTCTGAGCCCAATTCTTGGTAGTCATGGATCCCGCCATTTATTTTGGCTTGTTGCCGTTTCTCTCTTTACTTTATTAAGTTTACCAGACTCTGTTAACTCTACTGGGTTATTCTCCATACATACCCTAGGAGACTCTTCACCATCATTACCCTCGTGGTTTCCTCAGTAACTTCATTTCGGTTCTTTGATTTATTACAGTACACGCACCGTGCGACTGACCTAGCAACCCACTCACATCCGGGGTGATCCATACTCGCCTTTGAACGTGGTGAGTGTTACTCCTTTGCTTTTTGCTTAATGACTTTGTGAACCAAAATTTAAATTTTCACAAGCTGACATTGACTTTTTTCACTCATTACACAGATTGTAAGAATCTTGATTTGTAAACGTCAATACTAAGGTTAGTGCATACCTTTGGGTATTCCATACTTATCTTTTCATTTATAATTCCCAAATAGCTAACTAGTTTATTTATATTTCCCTAGGAACACCCATTTAAATTTGAAGGAACTTCATATTTCCTGCCCTGAAGATGGATTCATCTGAATCCGAAACGCGTTGGCACTTAATTACATCTAGGAGTGTTTAGGACTGAAAAATATTTTTGTTTTTTGTTATCTGCAAATACGTTTGTTATCTGCTAATATGAACTATTGTATGTTTAGTTACAGAAATCCTATGTTTCTGGATACTCTACACTTTGCTAGTTTATTTTGAAGTTGAACGACTACATGTATTACATTGTACAGTTGCACCAAATGAAAAGTTCTTCTGATGCTGCCTGTTAAACACTGAGTTTGATATCTGATCCAATGGTATATTTGAGACCTGAATTGGAATCTAATTTCATTTCATTTAATGTTTGCTGTAACATGTCTAAATTACCTTGTGACATATAAAATACATGTGTTATGCACTTGTAGTGTGTAGATTCTTGGTGGCTCCAGAACACACTCTACCAGGTGGACATTTATTTTACTCAAAATACACAGTTCATGACTGTTATGTACACATGTGAGTATTAGATTACCAAAGTCTATTGGAGAACTCTATGTACACCTTTGGGAGGGTGCCTTCCGGTAAATGGGAGATCCCCTCTCTTGATAGATCACTAAATCACATAAGGGTTTTTTTACCCCATTAGGAGTGCAACACAGGGCGATCGGCTGGCAACACCCGATGTTTGTTTGATGTCCTTTTTGAGAAAAGAACGTTTCCCATTTAAGGAGAGGGAGGGACTATTTTAGTTATTATTATTTACATTTTTTGGGGATTCAAAATTAGGTTCTCTTTTGGAAAAGCAATCTTTCTGTTTTTTCCCATTACGGAGAGTAGTCTCCATGGATTACAAAATTTGTAAACAGATTGAAAAAACAAAAAAACAAAAATTACAAAAACCAATTATTTGTCAAATGCAGAATAATAAATGTATTTTAAGAGTTGTAACCTCCCTCCTTGTAGCCTCAACAAAAACCAGAGAACTAAACCCACAGAGCGGGAGATTAGAAAATCTCACCTTCTGCCCACCTACCGCCGCACAGCTTAACAGCTACTTGCAGTGCTACTTGATGCACGCGCGCGATGCGCGAAACCTTTTATTTTTGTAAGAAAAGCCTTGCGTTGGATGGTGGATGGGAGGCGGGCAGGGGGCGGAGCCAGCCTAGAGGAAAAGAAAAGACTCTGGTAAGTAATGGCAAACACACCGTAGGACAACACGCGAGTACGCTGCTACAGGTAAGGAAATGGGACCTTTAAACTCAGTGAACTCCGTTAACTCAGTGAAACAAAGTGCACACAGCACAAAAGTGAAGACTTTATGGAATTCTACTTTCTTTCAAGTGCATGTTACGCGTGCCGCGTTGTTTCCTCTTACCGACGGCCCTTCAGGCAAAAAGCTTGTAGAGCAGATGACATTGTCCACAGTTCATGAAGTAAATCCTGAAGTCCAGCTGACGGAGAGGCAGAGAGGCAGCTCCTGCAGCTTAACAGCTACTTGCAGTGCTACTAGATGCGCGCGTGATGCGCAAAACCTATTTTTGTAAGAAAAGCCTTGCGTTCGATGGTGGGCGGGAGGCAGGCAGGGGGCGGAGCCAGCCGCCGGCCCGTCAGGCGAAGAGCTCGTAGAGCAGATGAGATTGTCCACAGTTCATGAAGTAAATCCTGAAGTCGAGCTGACAGAGGCAGCTCCTGCAGTTTAACAGCTAGTTGCAGTGCTAATCACCGTAGTGACTAACACACTTTTAGTCCATAGTCCCCTATCCTCCATACTGCATTGGCATCCCTTGCTAGGGACAGGAGACGGAACCCTTGTCACCAGAAAAAAACATTATTTCCCTTCAAACTCCAAAGGCCCGTGGGGGCGCGGCCCCGGGAGCATGCGCTCCCCTGACTCCGCCCACCGATGCCAGTCCTCAGTCCCCATTGACACGTCGACATTACTAACATTGCCTAATGAAACCAATTTTATTAGGGGGGAGGATGGTGGGAAGTATGGAGGAAAGCGGACTATGGACTAAGAGTACGTTAGTCACTACAGTAACTATTAATTACTCTTACGTCCCATCCCCTTTCTTCCATACTGCATGGGCGATTACAACAACCTAGCCCGAGGGTGGAGAGGTGGCCTTCCTTAAGAAAACAAGTTCCTCAGAACCGCCTGTCCGAAAGCCGCGTTTGACTTAGAGCCAGCATTCGAACAGTAGTGCTTACAGAAAGCAAAAGGGGTGGCCCAGGTGGCTGCCCTGCTAATGACCTGCCACGGTACCAGTCGCTAATGCGACCGCCGTGGCCTTGGCATTGACAGCGTGGACATGCATGTTTGTTGGCAGCGGTTTGTGCTGCCCCTCATAAGCCTACTTGATGGCAGCATCCATCTTGCGATAGAGGCCTTAGATGCCTGATAACCGGGCCTTGACCCACCGAATGTGACAAATGGAGCACCCGAATTGCGGAAGCTCTTGGGCCTGTCTAGATAGAATTTCAGGGCGCGTCTGACATCCAGACAGTGCAAGACCCTTTGAGCATTGTCCTTGAGATCAGCAAAGAAGGTAGGTAACACTATCTCTTTATTTAGATGGAAAGAAGAGGCTAGCCTTCGACAGGTTCAGATGTGTCCGAGTGACCTGATCAGGAAACACGCTGCTACGGCTTAATTCTATGGAGCCGAGTGAATAACCCTGCCCCGCTGCTGCGAGAGAAGGGGAGCTGGGCCCAGCGGCAGGTGAATGGATGGTCTGTTCGAGAGGCTGATGAGCTCCGAGAACCAAGGTCTTGCCGGTTACAATGGAGCGATTAGAATGATGCAGAGTTGACGTGATTCTTTTATCTTGCAGATCACCCTGTGAACCAGGGGAGTGGGAGGGAAGGCATATGCTGCCATGCCGATGCACTGTATTTGGAAGGCGTCGCCCAGGGAGCCAGGGCTCTGGCCGTGCCAGGATGCAAACTGAGGGCACTTCCTGTTGACGCTTGTGGCGAAGAGGTCCACTCGAGGAGGCCCCCCCGCTGGTGAAGATCTCCAGCAGGATCGGATCGTCCAATTGCTATTTGTGATTGTCTGCTCCTAATCTACTGTGCCTGTCCGCTTCCAGATTGAATAGCAGTTAGGTAGATATCGTTCTCCAGGGCCCATTCCCACATGTTGACCATAAGGGTGCACAGCGCGGGGGGGGCCTGGTGCCACCCTGCTTGTTAACAGTGCATGCTGGTGGAGTGCTCTGTCTGGATGAGGACAATCTTGCCCCCGAGGAGCAGAAGGAAAGCTTTGAGAGCTAGCCAGGTGGCCTCCAGGTCCAGCCAGTTGATGTGGGACTCCTGCAGTGACCAGACTCCATGAACACCGATTGTCCAGCGTGGCCCCCCAGCCCTCCAGGAAAGAATCCGTGATGGTGACTTGCGGGGCTGCCTGCCGGAAGGGCCGGTCAGTCCGCAGGTTGCAGTCCCTGGACCACCATGTGAGGTCCGGGAGGAATGCTTACAAGCTCAGCTTGGGAGCCCCGCCTCCGATTCCATGAGGCTGCAATGTGCAGCTGTAATCTTCTAATCTTGAGTCTCATGTGGGGAACGGCCAGTAGAACCACCACCATGATCCCCAGAAAATGTTGGTACCACCAGGCCTAGGTGAGGTCTCGGCTGAGGAAGTGACCAACAGCCCTCTTGATGGCCATGATCGTGTCATCCGAGGGGCAAACTCTGACGGAGCTGGTGTCCCAGATGAGGCCCAGAAAGGCAAGGCTCTGCGTAGGCTGCAGGAGAGACTTTTTGAGGTTGATAGAGAATACCAGCTCGTGGAGCGTAGTCATGAGCGTGGAATAAGTGTGATGCACTGCCTCCGGAGAGCTCGCCCTGATGAGCCAGTCATCCAGGTAGGGGTAAACGTGGTGGCCCTGAGCCCTGAGGAGGGCTGCCACTGCATTCATCAATCTGGTAAACACCGTGGGGTCCGAGTTGCGGCCAAAGGGTAGAACCTTGTATTGAAAATGGTAGCCCATGATCCTGAACCGCAGAAAGGATAAATTAAGCTGCCAAATCGGGACGTGCAGATAAGCGTCCTTCAGATCCAGAGAGCAAATCCAGTCTCCCTTGCTCAGTGTCTCCACTCTGAGTACTGGCGTAACTATCTTGAATTTCTGAAGAGGGAAGAGGTTGAGGGTGAGGGTGGAGAGGTCCACCACAACTCTCAGGCCAGCCTGGTGGTTCCTTTGTATGGCAAAAATCCTGGAATAGACCTGGAATAGAAGCCCAAGCCTTGCTGGGAGGTTGGGACTTCCTCCACTGCCTTACTCTCGACAAGCCACCGAATTATCGCCAACAGAGTTGCTGTCCCAACCTGTGGGAGTGGAGGGGAGAAGAGAAAGGAATTGGTAGGCGGTACCCAGTGGATACTATAGAGAGGATCCAGGGGTCCGCAAATTTCTGACGCCAGAACTGTGCGTGTAGGGCAAGCTTGCCCCCGACCGGAGACACATGGACCAGAAGGGGCGCGTCATGCCTTCTTTCCCTCTGAGGCTGTTGTGGTGGAGGGGGACTGAAAGAAGCCCTTGCCTCCAACCCCCTTTTGTTGTTTACACCAGTGCTGACTCAGAGCAGTCAGGCTGTCTAGACCTCCATTCTAGGAAGCCTCAGAACCCACCGAACGCCCATCCCTTAGCGTAGCATTGATGTGACTGGGTGTACGCTGTCGGCGTAGTCTTCGAATGGAAGGTCACTACCATCGAATGGAAGGTCCAATATGCGTTCCTGGACGTCTGGGTTGAATTTAGTAGCCCAAAGCCAGGCAGTCCTCATGTCTATTGCGATGCATATGGCCTGGCCAAAGGTATTGATGTGGGCCACCATGATGTCCTGTGCCACCAGTTTGGCCTCTGCCAGCCCCACCTTGAAGCATGCTTTGCTCTGCACTGGAAGTTCTGGAAGAAATTCCCGCCAAAGTCTCTGGTGAACGGCTGCCAGCATGGCATCCACGTTGGATTGACGGAGGTGTAGCGAGGCGTTGGAGTACAGCTTCTTTCCGTAAGCCTCCAACATCATCTCCTCCTTGCCTAGCAGCGCCGAGGACGAGATGGGCGAGGACGACTGAGGCTTTGAGTAGAGTAACGCAACAGCGATCGCCGAAAGAGTGTAGTTGAGGGTGTCTGGGTGTCTAGGTGGGCTGAATGTGAGGGAGGGGTTTAGTCGCCCCCTGCACAGGGTCTCCTTGGAGACCCAAGTCGCACTTTATGTTCATTGGCTGAGGTGGTTGTCCGGGCCAGACAACCCCCCTGCTGTGTGATTGACAGCCAGGCTGTGTGAATGGGGGATCTTGGCATAAAAGGCAGGACTCTTGGGCTGAAAGTCAGTCACCACTGGAACTACAAGAACCGAAGAGAAGTGGAGAAGAAGACGGCTGCTGCAACTCCTGGATCCCGGTGAAGCCTTGCTGCAGTTCTGAGCTATCTACCCTTCAACGACAGAAGATCCAGTCCGGAGTCTTCTTCCCTTGAGCCTGGTGGCGTCAACCAGCTCACCTTCTACAGACAGAGAATCCTCTTCTGGGTCGAAATCGCTGCACTGAGCTGTAGTGGTCCGGATAGCCATCAGAAGAGCCCTCTCCTGTTTTAAAGGAGCGCACCTTTTATTCATCGTTGCTTTGCTGCTGCTGACCTCATCCCTGGGTAGTTCAGATCGCTACAGACGTCGTCCTTGTCCCCACGACTGAATCTTCAGGAATCGTGAGTCTGCCGGAACTACCAAGAACGGCTGCCGTGGCACCAGTTTTTCTGCATCGGAATAAGGTACTGTGTCCATTTGGTCGTTCTCTCAGTCCGACATTGAGCAATCGGAGTGAAACCTTTTCCTTACCAAAGGCTTGTCCTTTCTTTCTTCCCTCTTATAACTTTTGCCTCCCTTTGACAATATCCAAGTACTCCTGGCAACGTAGATCTTGAACTGTTCTCACTGTGTGATCCTCGACAAATGAGCCCCTGCTCCATTGACACGGGCGCAGGCCTATTGACTTTTATCTGCCTCTTAGAACACGTCCTCCGATTCTGTTGGCTTGACAAAAGTATTTCCTATGATTTTTATCACCTATTCCCTCGTTTTAATTCTTTGTGCCAAGTGTGTTTGACCCCGGTTACATTTCTTCCCGCGGGTACACGTTCTTTTGTAAGACCGAACGGTCATTACTGTCAAAAAGTGATCGCGTATTTAACCACGCTAACGTCTTTGTTTCATAACACCGGTCTGTCAAATTGTAATGTACTTACCTACAATTGGCTTGTACAAGAGGAATTGGTTGTGTGTAGTATATTTACAGTGTTGTTTTATTTAATAGAAATGAAGTGTTTTGTGAACAGATGGTTTAGAAATAAATGTACTTAAATTTTTTAACCAGAAACCTTGAGTCCGTGTTTGTTTGAGTCACAGTAATTGTAGTCCTTGGTGTAATCCCTATTACTGCTCATTTGCTCTTGAGATAAGTCTGGCTAGTTTTGTTGCCCCCAACAAACGGATGGAGCCTCCCCTCTCCAGCATCTCTTACTGGCGTTTTACTCTTATTATCCTGCTCTTCCAGCCCTTACGCTGTTCACCGCTGTGCTATCTGCCTCATTCATCTGTTGTATTCCTTTGTCTGCCATGGCAATCAGTCTGTGGGGAAAGAATATCTGGTTTTCCTACCATGTCTGCGGCTCCAGGGGTTTCTCCTGTCCTCCCTCCGCTTGGGGTTTCATTTAGAATCTCACTGACTGCAAGCGCTGTTCCGCATACTACTGGCACAGCTTGCCCAGTCCTCCTTTCCACCTCCACATGGCTTGATGCAATCTCCCGGCTCAACGTTGAGCGGACGCCTCATCCACGCCTTTGACGCCTGCACTCTTCGGCATAAATCGGACCCCCGGGGCATGGGTCTGTTCCTCTCTGGGGACCCTTCGACACGGTCATTGCGTTTTGCAGCACACCATTCACACACTAGGCTCCCTCTGGATGCCGTTCTCTTTCCCACTATGAAAATCAAGTTTTTTCACATATCTGATCCTGCTCAATATTCCTCCTTTCTGGGGCCCAGCCTGGAGCTCACAGAAGTGCACCTTCACTCCTCGGCAGCGATCTTGGAATCCCAGCACATACCTTTTTTTCTGTCATTTTTCCAATTTTTTACCCAAGCTATGGGAATTGTATCTACATAATTGTTGCATGACCTGTGTAAATGACCCCCTTCAAAAATGTTGTCTACTTTTCAGAAATGTATGCCTTTCTATCTTCCCATTCAGCTTTCCTACCATTCCGTCCACGCATGTCCTATTGGGAAAAAATCTCCTACCTCTCACAAAACTGATGGTAACCTTATACAAATATGTTTTTTTGTTTCCACTCAAGCAGTTCTTGGAAGCCTGGAAAATGGTGAATTCAGAACATCGAACCATTTGTTCCTAGCTCTTAGAAGGAAAAATAAACACAGGCGTCTTTGTGCATCATTTTATTGTCATTTTCTGAAAAAAACACATTTGCTCACATTTTTGTTATTTTCTCTCACACCCGCTACCGCAAACTAGGATTCCTTGGTGGCATTATGATCGCCTGCATGTTGGAAGAAAAGGGGCCACATTTGGCCCAGATATCACATGTAACATAAATGTTACAAGGGATTGAATGGCGACATACCAAAATCACCAAAAAAGGGCTTGACACTGGGAAGGAAAACCATTGGCAGTTAAGGGGTTAATGGACTCTTCAAAGAGATCAGAGCACTACTTGGCAGAGGATCAACGGCCTCCTTAAGAGCAAATTATCTAAGCTTTGCACCACGCTAAAAGATAACTGGGTGCATTGTTTCCCCTTGGCCCGCTTCAGTTTGCACACCCAACCCAGCAAAGACCACCATTTGTCGCCCCACAAAGTGGTGATTGTGGCATAAACACACCCATATCCCCTGTCAGGAGGGCATCAGATGCCCATAGGGCTGCAGTGATCTTAGGAGAAGAATTAAAGGAATACTTAACATTAACTAGAGCTATCAAATGTATTTCCAGACAGATCGCCCCACCTCGACCGGAGGACAGATCAGATACTGCAAACACACCTGTGACAGGCTCTCCGCACACACAACCACTGCTGCCTGGTGACCTTATTTACAAAAGGATCTTTATCAGGAATTAGAACAATCTCAGCTTCCTTACGAAGTGGTGTTTTCCACACCCGTCGCTGTAAAAGTGAAAGGGCTTCGTTATTGGATACACTTCACAGATGTCCGCAGAGCACCGAACACTACACAATCACCTTGAAAAACACTAGACATTGTCCACCAACCTAAGTATTTCTGATTAAAACTGCTGCTTCAGACATGTTTTATAAACATTTCTCTCTCTCGCCCTCTCTTTCTCCCTTTCCTCCCCTACCGTGCCTTTTGTGTGCATTTTCTTTTTTCATCAGATATCAAAAAGATGGAACCAGCAACTTCAAATTCTTTGTTTTATATTAAGAAACGCACTACCTTGGATATCAGCCCTAGATTTTCTCATTGTGTGGAATGCATTTTTGTGTAGTAATTGCCATTTTAACATTTTGCTTAGGTATTTATTGGGGCGCTTCTGTTTAATTCAGAGCTCATAACTGAGGGGGGATGGGTACATTTCCAAAAATAACCAACAGTACTAGTATTAGAAACCTGGACAACACCAGTGATTACCCTATTAACAATAATAAGTCAATAAGTATCCCTGTGCGTATGAGTATGACTGAGCACCTTATTACAACACTATTTTCCCTGTCTTTAAAAGTATTTATCGTAACTTAACCATCCATGATGACGATGTTAACACCACAAGCGTGGCCAGCAAACACACTGGGCGACACAAACGAATGAAATGGCAAGCATGAAGGGCAAAATATGACACTTATCACAGGCTTGGCCTTGATGCCATTGAGAATGTACGACATCCTGAAATGTCCTACAGCTGGTAGTTTGGTATGGAGACAGACAGCAAATGGTAGCCGTTATATCTGTTCACTGATCCCGAACGCGTCAGGGCACCCAAGGTGGTAGTAGTACCCCCAAGAAGTACCAATTATAGAGGAACAGTGCCTTGTTCATCGTGGGTAATGTAGGGTTAAATGCACCTTCCAGGCACACAGAGTACGACTCGAGTTCATCAACCCAGATTCTATGCAATGTAACGACAATCTGAGACACTAAATGCCTGCGACAAGCATAACTGGCCATCCAGGGATTTTAGCATATCAATAGCAAATGGCAAGACACCACACTAAGCTGTTCGGCAGAGCGCCTCCTGGGGTATGAAGAGGAACTCCTAGCTCTAGCGGAAGTAACCTGCATACAAATCTGGACTGAACACATCACAAACACATCGGGGTGTAGGATTGAAACCGCATCATCTAGGTGACTAATTCTACAAAGGGGGCCTTTGTAAGAGAACTGGAGAGTTGTTGGAAATATCCATCGATATCGAATATGCTGGTCCTGGAGAAAGAGTGCAAGTGGTCGGAGGGCCCTCCTTTTTTGAATCGTCATAAGGGAGAGATCCTGGAAGATTTGAAGAGGGGAGCCTTGGAACGACAGCTCGTCCCAAAATCGCCCTACCACTGAGAGGGCCTCTTTGGTGGTGTAGAAGTGTACCCTTGTTATCCAGTCCGAAAGGGGGAATCAAGACTATTACCCGGCGAGGGCACAGCCTGTGAGTGCGGTCCACCAAAAGTTGCTACTTGTCCAGGTGTGGCAGCAGCAATTGGAAGAAGTCACCAACATATTCAGCCAGATCTTTATCCGGGACCTAGGAGGGGACCCGACATTTCCATAAGTTGTTACGTCGGGCACTGTTTTCAAGATCCTCCTGCTTGAACGCAAGGATTTCATTTCTGTTAAGCAAAGTTTGGAAAGAGCGTTGCATTTCTGAGGGGGTTACGGAATCTTCTTGGGTCAGGTCCTCCACCTCCCCAGCCTTTGTTTTGCATCAGCAACCCTTTGGTCCGTTTGTTTTAGCTTAGTGGTAAGCTCCGACATGCAGGATCTAAATTCTGCTTTGATGTCCGCCATGAAGGCTTGGATGTCTTTTTTAGTTGCCCGTAATTCCTTGTCCTCCATGGTTTTCTGAGGTGTGAGTTTTGGGGCTTCAGTTTTTTCCCCTTGTCCGCTGAGAGCAGCATTGTGGTGATGTCAGAGTTTTTGGCGGGTTTAAGATGCTTGGCCATTGTTGCGTGTCCCAACGGGAGACCCCTGCATGGCTTGCGGGACAGAGAAAGTGGGGTATTGGGAGATTGCGTGCGTCTGAGTGGGCTGGCGACCCCCTCCAGGGGTCCACGCATAACTATTGGTTGCTTTTTCTCCCCACCATCAAGGCGGACCTGAATATGTCCTAGGGATAGAGCCCTCAAGGCCGTATGGCATATCCTCCTCCCAGTGTATTTGTGCCTGAAGAATGGGCGGAGGGGGGAACGGGTTGTGGCTTCTTGTTAGATGATGTCTGCGGGAAGGCCCAATCAGTCCTGTATATGAGGCACTCAGAGTATCCGGAATTGTGAGGCTTTTAGGTGCAGAGCAGCTAATTGTGCTTTTCTGGGGACCATTTTAATTTATATGGATGTCCTTAAAATGTTCCCTCTTTCAAGCTGGATGGCATCTCTCAGGCCCTCCCTCTGTTTCTGGCACGTTACCTCACGCTCTCTCTCCAGGGCCCCCAGTCGTCGATGAACCCCTCTATGTTAGGGCTCCAGCAATACCTTGCCCCTTACTAGCTGGTCCAGCTCTCCCCTTCCCCCCAGTGCCTGCCCGATTTAGAGCCTGGCTCTGGAGGCGAATGCAGGGGGGAGGGCTCACCTTTGCGTGCAGTCTTCTCCGCCTCATTTAGAATCATGTCTCGGCTGGCATCCGGAGGGACCCCAACACACCCGGACCCCGCAGCAGAGCCAGCATAGTGTGGTTCGCGGGTGCGTCAGGAGCTTTTGTGTGAGCTTGCATCATCGGAGGCTCCTTCTGCCTCACAACAGTCTGTGGGACCTCTTCCGCACCTCCGCACAGTAGGCAGCTCAGGGCCGGAGGTGCGCTGGCGTGTCAGGCGGGAGCCCCCGAGGGTGTGCGGTCGAACGGGCCCCCAGGACGACCCCCGCCACCACAGTCCGGCCGGGTGAGCCCCGCTCAGCAATCCAGGGCAGAGCTCTACCGCACGCTGTCCAAACTATTAGTGGGGCTCTGAGCTGCTGCAGCCCTGAGCCTCGGGCTGGTCTGCCATCTTGGGTCGCGTCTGCAACGAGACTGGCAAACTGGAAATCTGCTTCGCCCTCGGGCCAGGAAGAGCGTTAGGAGCTCATTTTACATCCGACCACAGCCCTGATCTTCTGATTTCAGAGGCCACCTTTACAGAGTCTTAACAACGCCTGGTATTATATTTTCATGATTACAGTGCAGGCCTCACACAGAGGCTTTCAGAGGAGCCGCCGCATCGATGGCGCTCCAAGCCACGTCCCTCCCTTTTAGGCTTCTTTATCTTCTTTTTAAATATCAGAGCATATTTCAAACTTTGCGGGATTAATTTCCCTGTTTCTTCTTGGTTTTCTGATTCTTCGTTTTTTTACCCGAGTCATCCCTCTTGTTTCATCTGGGCCGGTTCTAAATTCTGCCATATCATCTTGTGGGCTAACGGCCTCCAGACATCGAGATGATTCAAGTGACTCAGCCCTCCTCAATAGTTCCCGATCGGTCATACAGAGGGGCAATATATTATCCTCTTGTTCAGCATCAATCCATCTCCGAGAAGAACAAGGGTTATTTTTGGCAGTAACCATTTGGGATTCCAGGACTTTGACTTCTGGAGTATCAGAGAAATGGTTTACGATGTTGCCATCCATTTTGAGCAGACAACTGTCTAGGCTCTCTTTAATAAACCTTAATACTGCATGCTCAGCCATTTCTTGTTTTATATTTTCATAAAGTTTTACAAATGCGGTCAGGGTACAATTCAGTACAAACAGGGTGTTTTAGCTTATTTGGTCATCAGGTTGGCGCCTTAGCAGGGAAGAAATTTTCTCTGCTCGTGTCTTACTGGGGAGGGGGAGAAGAACAAGTTACTTCTTACCTTGTAACCTTCTTTCGATGGGCTGTTCCTCTGACGTATTCCTTATCTTTGATAATTCGACTCCAGCTTGTTGGCCTCGGACATTTTTTCTCTGTAGAGGGCGCTGCGCATCGACGTCCGCCGAGTCGATGTTCCTCGACAGCCACCGTATCGGCGCCGACGTCCCCATGCCCATAAATAGCCACACGCGGCGTCTGTTGCTCAGTTCCGTTTTGTAGCATAAGATAAGTCATGCCTGAATTGGTTATTGACCTTGAAGGAGCGTAAACTGCAACCACAAGGGAAGTGTTACTGCGGGGATGGATGGGAGGGGCGATAAGGAATACGTCAGAGGAACATCCCATCGAAAGAACGTTACAAGGTAAGAAGTAACTTGTTCTTCGAAGGGATTGTGTCCTCCAACGTATTCCTTATCTTTGATAGACTCCCATAGCAGTGGCATGTAATTAGAGGTGGGAGTAATAATGTCATGTATCCCTTTTAGGAATGAACCGAATGTAATACGGCTTTGCCAAATCTGGTCTCTTGACTAGTGGAGGAATCCAGGTTGTAAAATTTTGTGAATGTATGTGCGGACGACCATGTGGCAGCCGCACATATGTCTCGGACCGGTACCCCTCTTTGGAGGGCTGAAGAGGCTGCGATACCCCTGGTTGAATGAGCCCTAAGATTTTGGGGTGGCTCTTTCCCTGCCAGTTTGTAACATTCCAGAATGGCCAAAATAATCCACCTGGAAATGGTCTGTTTTGTTATGGGTAGTCCCAACTTGTGACCCGAGTATCCTACAAACAGTTGGTCTGCTTGCCTAATCCTAGCCAGTCTGCTGATGTAAAAGCTCAGAGCTTGCCTTGGGTCCAGCCTGTGTAGCCTTTCTTCCTCTTTCCCCGGATGGGGAGGAGGGTAAAACGAAGGTAAGGTAATTTTCTGAGTGATGTGAAATTCAGAAACCACCTTTGGGAGGAAATTAGGCTTCACCTGTAGGACAACTTCGTCCTTATGGAAAATTGTATGGGGGGGGTTTACAAGAAAGAGCTAGTAATTCGCTCACCCTCCTAGCAGATGTTAGTGCTACCAATAGGACAGTTTTAAGAGTGAGAAATCTCAGCGAACAAGAGTGGAGTGGTTCGAATGGAGTACCCATTAGGAAATTTAAGACTAAATTTAAGTCCCATAAGGGAACTTTAATTGGTCTTTGAGGATAAACATTAGTTAATCCCTTGAGAAATTGTATTACTAGAGGTAGTTTGCAATACAATGGTTCCTCCGCAGTGCGCTTGAAGATTGAAAGCGCTGCGAGATAGCCTTTTACAGTGCCAACTTGAAGGCCTGAGTTTGCCAAGTAGAGTAGAAACGATAACACCGTTGGTGTACCACATGAAAAAGGGTCGAAATTCTCTTCTCTACACCAGCTGCAAAATTTGTTCCAACGGCAGCAGTATAAAGACTTTGTTGCTGGCCTTCTGGCCGAAAGCAACACCTCCATGACGTCATCAGGGAAGTCCCAATCCTCGTACCTCACCCTTTCAGAATCAAAGCGTGAAGGTTGAGGGTTCTGGTGTCTGGATGGAGAACCTGACCTCCCCTCTGTGAGAGAAGATTCTCTTTGAGTGGAAGACGGATTGGAGGACAGATGGACATATCTAGAATGTCCGGGTACCACGTTCTCCCGGCCCAGTCCGGGGCAATTAGGATCATGGTTTTCCAGAATCTTCTCAACCTCCTGATCATTTGAGGGATAACAGGGACTGGTGGAAACGCGCAAAGGAGTGGGAACTCCCAGTCCACTACGAATGCGTCCCCTATAGCTCCTCTGTGGGGAAATTCCCTTGAACAGAACAGATTGCACTTCCTGTTGGTGCTGGTGGCGAACAGATCCACCTGAGGGGTTCCCCAAAGGGCGAAGATCTCTTGAAGGACTTCCTGAGCTAGCTCCCACTCGTGGGAGACTGTGCTCTGCCTGCTCAGAGCATCCGCTGTCAAGTTCTTCTCTCCGGCTAGGTGGACTGCCGATAGAGAGATTCCTTCCTGAATTGCCCAAAACCAGAGCTGCATTGCCTCTCTGCACAGTGGCAGCGATCCTACGCCTCCTCTTTTGTTGAGGTAGTGCATGGCCACTGTGTTGTCCGTCATTATCAGGACATTTCTCCCCTGTACTGATGGCAATAAAGCTTTCAGCGCTAGTCTGATCGCTCTCAGCTCTAATAGGTTGATGTGTAGTCTGGACTCCGATGGAGACCAACGACCGCTGATGGTCAGGTCGTTGGTGTTAGGGAGAATTCTCTGTTTAGGCTGAATTTCCCTACCTAGTGAGTCCCCCAGCAGCTTTGCTGGATTTCTGGGGTTTCTTTTTTTCTCCTGCCAAGAGTGAGACTCTTTTCCCCTCACTCTTGGGCATGTTTGAAGTGTGTTTCCTTGGTTAACCTTGTGTTGAATGGGCTATGGGGTCTTTTACTCCATAGGGCCTCATGTATTTTTGTGATGTGGGTTACACAGCACCCTCTGTGCAGTAACCCAGGGGTGTCCTAGGGACTCCCCAACATAGACTCCATACCCTGGGACTGACTACTGTCTCCCAGGGCATATAAAGTCACCAAAGACTTTACTAGTCTTAAATCCTGAACAGAACCAGTACAAACCATCATATTGTGGACGTACTGGCTGGGGCAATTCGATTGCCCCAGGGTCTGTTAGTCGAGGGGGCACGTCTCCGTCCCCCCTGATCGAGTTTTGGCTGGTGGCAGTGGAAACTACTTTTTATATTCAACCGTGAATATTTTCCTATGGGATTTCCCATTGTTTTAGGCTAACACATTTAATTATTTATTTACGGTAGCCTCAAACATACCGCCGGTTTATATATTTATTATTATAACTCCGGTTGGGATTTTTTGCCAAAACTTGATTCTAAAATGGCGTTGGCGTTCGCCTCTGTAACCCTGACCCAAAGTGGAGCCCTTTGTTCCACTTTTGGCGGGCTTCTCCACAGAAGCCCTCCAAAGTGGTGCCACTCTGTCTGGGGTACTTAGGAGGGGTGGAGGGGGATTTAGGCACCCTGGACTGAGTTACCGTGGTAACTCAAGTCGCACTCCGTCCTGATTGGCCCAAGTGGTGAGCCGGCCGGCTCACCACTTAGCATGTTTGAGTGACAGCTAGGCTGGGTGAATGGGGGTTTGCTGCATAAAAGCAGGGCTTTGGGGACTGGAACTTCAGAAGTCGCCACAGGACCAAGAATCCGACGAGGGAAGAGCTGAGCCGACCTGCTACGACGACACCACCCGGTGGGGCCCTGCTGAACCGTCTCACCACTTTTCCCAACGACCGAGGAGAACTCTTAACGGAGTGGCTCCTTCCCTTGACTGGTGGGGACAACCAGTTTTCACCTTCTTTCCGCTTCTTCGAGGTACCTCGTGGCCGCCTTGCCTGTGCCAAGCACCCCGGCAACCGGAATACCACGCTTTTACCACAACCGCGAAAGTCGGTACAACCCTTTAACCGGAGGACTCCGCGGCTGGTTTCTTCCCGGGCAGTGCAACAACCTTCTTCTTCTGCTCTTCAGCGAGAACTTCTTCTTTCCTGACCGACGTCGAGCCTTGCTGCCACTGCCTGGAACAACTGCCACCGCTGGAGGATCCTTCCCGTTTAAGGTACCGTGTTCCGCCTGGCTTCCCTTGCCACCGACTGTACGGGGTAGTTTTAGCCCCCGGCTTTCGAACCTGGGAGTGCCTGGGACACCCTGGCTAAACTTTCTAAGCCTCTCTAAACTCTTTCTGAACTCTTTGCAAGACTCTGAATCCCTAATAACTGTGTGATCTTGGGCACATTTTCGCTCTGTCTGCTCTAAGAGTGGGCCCTGCCTAGTGACTTTTGCTCACCTGTGACTTTGTGCTTCTTTGAGCTTACTGAAAGTGTTCTTGACCTTAGAGTGGTGTGTTTATCCTAATTCTGCTTTTTCCCTCCCTTCTTTGAACCTACTAGAGTGTCATCTAAAGTTAAGCACTCACCTCTGTTTGAATTATGTGGTGTTAACCAAGAGTTGTCTAGTTAGGAATAAGGAGTGGGACTGTTTTTCATATAACTGTGTTCAGAGTGTTTTACTATATATTGCTAGAGTGTTTTCAAGTTATGTGTTCTTAAAATAAATAACTATATACTTTTGAAACCAAGCTCTGGTCAGTGTTTGCTTGTACTGTGGTGTTTGAGTACCTATTGTGTATACTTTGCATACTGCCTAACTCTTCTTGAGGGAAGTCTGACTGCTAAGCCACAGCTACCAGGTAAATCTGGGTGGTACAGACTGCTACCAAGTGGGTTTACTGCTATACCTGTAGTCTTAAATCTTTTGCAGTGTTCCCCAAGGGAACTGCACAGGTTTCTGCCCAACAGTTGGCATGGGCTCCCCACCCCGTGAGTGAGGCGTCTGCGACTACTGTCATCTCCGGCCATGGTTGCCAAAACAGTTCTACTTTCAAGATGTTCTCTGGATAGGCCCACCATTGAAGGTCGTAGGCTACCTTGTCTGGAATCCGGAGGAGATCTGACATTCTCCCTGAGAATTGCGACCACTGAGTTCTCAGTGCCCGCTGAAGAGATCTCATTCTCAGGCGAGCCTCTGGCACAAGGAAGATGCAGGATGCCATGAGGCCTAGCAACCTCAAAAAGTCGAAGGCTGGGAGACGTTGGGCATTTTGAAACTTGTTGACCATCTGCAGAATATCTTGAGCCCTCACCTCTGGTGGCGAGGCTTTTCCCAGGGAAGTGTCCAGGACCGCTCCAATGAACTGAAGTCTCTGTGATGGTATCATCTGTGACTTCTTTAAATTGAGGGAGAAGCCCAGTTTGTGAAGGAAGTGGCAGACATAATCTAGCTGGATCTGAGTTTGTTCCAAAGATACAGCTCTGATCAGCCAATCGTCCAGGTAGGGGTAGACGTGGATCCCTTCCCTCCTTACACTCGCAGCCACTACCGACATTAGCTTGGTGAAGACCTTCGGGGCGGAGGTCAGCCCAAATGGCAGAACTCGAAATTGATAATGAGAGCCGCCAATTGCGAACCTCAGGTATTTCCTGCGTTTGAGATGGATTGGCACATGGAAATAAGCATTGTGAAGGTCCAGAGATACCAGCCAGTCCTGGAGCTGGAGGGCCTGAAGGATCTGAGAGAGAGTTACCATCTTGAACTTGTCCTTCCCGAGGAACTTGCTCAATTCTCGTAAGTCCAGGATGGGTCTCAGTCCTCCGTCCTACTTTGGTATGAGAAAGTAGGGGGAGTACCAGCCCTTGTTCCTGTCCGCTACAGGTACTGGTTCTATGGCACCTTTCTCTAGCAGGTCTATAATTTCCTGCAAGAGGAGCGGATCTGGAACTTTTAGAGAGCTGTACCCCGGTGCATGACTCTGAGGGATGTGTAGAAAGGGTAGGCAGTAGCCCTGGGCAACTGTCTCCAATGCCCAAGCATCTGACGTAATAGCCTGCCATTCCGTCAGATGTTGAGTTAACCTGCCCCCTACAGGTGTTTTGTGTGGAAAGACCTCAGAGTGGTTTGGGGGCGGCTCATGCAGATGCATAAGGGTAAAGAGGCACCTGCTGCTGCTGCGGCTTTAGTACTTTTGAATCGTCCACCTCGGGTGGATCTCCTTTGGCCTCTTTGAGCCGGCTGTCCTCTGCCTTTCCCGAATGCGGAATAATAGCGGAAGGACTTTCCTCTCCCAGAGGTTCCTGAGGGGCGAAAAAAAGAGTTTGGCAGATTGCAGCTCCTAAAGAATTTGCTGCTGCTTTAGATGTTTGCAACTTTTCCAGCCTGTCAGCCTTTTTACCGAATAAAGAATGGCCGTCAAAGGGCATTTTCAAAAGTCTGGCCTGTACATCTGGAGCAAAGCCAGACTTTCGCAACCACGCATGCCTGCGGATTGTTGTACTTGCCGCCATGGTCCTGCTGATACTGTCAGCGGAATCAATGCCAGTTTGAAGCGATTCGCACACAGCATCTTTGCCATCTTTAATGATGTTAAGGAAGGCTTCCCTTTCCTCTCCTTCCGGTATGCAGTCAGCCACTGATGAAGCACACTCCCACAGTGTGTGACTGAACCTGGCGAGCGTACAGGTGGCGTTGATGGACTTCAACGCCATACTACAAGCAGAAAAGACTTTTTTTGCCATAGAATCGTACCTTTTGTCATCTCTATCCTGTGGGACAGTAGGGTAAGCGGATCTGCTGCTTGATGAAGTTGCCGCTTGAACCACCAGGCTCTCTGGAGTCAGGTGTTTTGATAAGTATTCAGGGTCAGCCGCAGCTACCCTATACTTGGCTGACAATCTTTTATTGACTGCAGGGATAACCTCATGAGTTTCCCAATTTGATGAAATCTTCCTTTGCAAGGCTGCATGGAAGGGGACCACAGGATCCTCCTGTGGACCTTTGTCTAGTATGTCCGTCAGGTCATCCTGTTGAAAAACAGGTGAAGGCGCAGACCAACCCATAAATTCAATAACCCTTGCCATCAGGGTTCTATAGGGTGTTTCGGCATGTTCCCCTGGGTCTGGCTTGACAAATTCCACTTCTGGAGAAGTGTCCAGCCCACTTGCCTCATGTAATGATTCCTGTAGGTCTTTCAACCTTCTTTCCTCAGAGGTACAATCCTCTGCAACAGGTATTGTCGTCCTCTGCAACCCGAAGGTTTCCTGGTCAGAATCCTCCCTTTCTTCATAGATTGAAGATAATCCAGGGTACTCTGACCTCGGAAATGGTGTAAAACCCATTTCTAAGGCAGAAGGAGTCAAACTCGTCATTATTGGGCGAGAAAAAGTTGATGTCGTTGACGCCGATGTGACAGGCTTCGAAGGCGCCGAGAAAATCGTCGAGAAAACTGGAAGAGGCCTCGAAGAACTCGAGAGGATCGGGATCCTACTCGAGGATGTCGATGACAGTCTCAGCATCGTGCTGGAGGCTCTTGGTATAACCATTGGCTGTGAAGTAGCCGTGGTTTTCTCTTATCGGTGTCGGCGTCGACAATGGCGTCGATTCGATCGACCGATGCATCGAAGAACCCTTCGACAACGGCGTCGATGGCGCCGATCCATGCGTCGAAGGGATCTTCGACGACGGCGAAGATGGTGCCTTCTTACCCGATGGCCCGTGGCGCTCTCGGGTAGACTCTTTCGCCGGGTGCAGTGACTTGCAGAGTTTCGATTTCTGGGTTTTTCACCCACGGTATCACCCTTAGCTGTCTTCAAGGGGGTTGAGCCCGCTTTCTCGAAGACGCTTAGCATTTTCTGCCTGAATTCCTCCCACTCAGCCTGAGAGCTGTGTTTTGAGGGGCAGGAGACCTGACCCTTTCTGGGGAAGCAGAAGATGACGAAGAAGGGGATCTTCGACGTCTCTTCTTTGAGTGTCTAGATCTCGACGAATGGTGGGAGCTACTTCGAGAACTGGAATGGAAATGCTTTCGACGGCGAGGAGACGAATGCCTCGACCGAAGAAACTTTTGAGGAGGTTTTGACTGATTTAGCTCTCTCGAGCTTCCCCTTGCACTCCTTCAAGGCTTTCGCCGTCATGGACATGCAGTCCTCACACTCCGAACAATGGTGCTCGACTCCCAAGCACCACAAGCAGTTCCTGTGTGGATCAGTTATCGACATTTTCTTTCCGCAGTCTCGACATTTTTTTAAGCCGACTGCAGAGTCGTCGGTTCTGATGAAGAAGCCATCGAGAACGAGTTGGTATCGAGTAAATATAAGAGGTTTTATTCTGACTGAACTGAGCAACGATATTCCGAGGCCCCACGAAGCGCGGAAAAACGGAACTGAGAAACGGACACCGCACGTGGCTATTTATGGGCATGGTGACATCAGCGCCGATACGGTGGCTGTCGAGGGACATCGACTCGGCGGACATCGATGCGCAGCGCCCTCTAAAAAGAAAAAAATTCCGAGGCCAGCAAGCTGGAGACGAATTATCAAAGATAAGGAATACGTCGGAGGACACAATCCCTTCGAAGAACAAGTTACTTACCAACTAGTAACTTTCTTTCAACTGGATGTTCCTCCAACGTATTCCACATCTTTGACATGTGATGTCCACAGCTGTGCTGCTTCGGAAATTTTTCAGCAGAGGGCGTCCTGCGTCCATGGTGTCGTGTTGATGGCAGGCTGGGAGGGCTATGTGGAATACGTTGGAGGAACATCCAGTCGAAAGAGCGTTACCAGATAGTAAGTAACTTGTTCTTCGAATGGATTGTGTCCTCCAACGTGTTACACATCTTTGACAGTCTCCCAAAGCAGTACCAGTGAGTGGAGTAGAGAGTAGAGTTTGGATATACCCAATCAGAAGGCAGAATAAAGCACGGCTTTACCAAAGGCCATATCTTGATCATGGAAAGTATCCAGGGAGTAATGCCTGACGAAAGTGTGTATGGAAGACCATGTTGCAGCATCACAAATGTTCCTAACCGGAACTTCCCGTTGCGGGGCAGTGGAAGCAGCCACGCCCCTGGGGGAGTGAGCATGCAAACCCTCAGGAGGATCCATGCCAGCTAACCTGTAACATTCAGCAATGGTGAGAATAATCCACCTCGAACAAGGTCTGTTTGTTAACAGCCTGGCCCAATCGGTGTCCTTTGCATCCCACAAAAAGGAACACGTTACTTACCTGTAACTGTTGTTCTCCAGCATGGGGTCTGGCATGGATTCACATGCTCATGAATATTCCCAGTCAGGCTGGGAATCCTCGGTAAAGAAAAAATCAGTATCAGTTTCGTTGCTGATCTGTCTTTCTTAGTAGTAACCAATCACTGGTCTCTGGGTCATACTGCCCCCAGCCAATGACTGCCCTCTCCCTAAACCCCACTCCTGGCAGCCATCCTCCGATTTGGTAGCACGTAAAATGGCAGTAGGACCAAGTGAAGAGCTGCAGAGAGAGAGGAGGGAGGGTTTGCATGTGAATCCATGCCAGACCCATGCTGGAGAACAACAGTTACAGGTAAGTAACTTTTTCCTTCTCCAGCATGGGGTCTGGCATGGATTCACATGCTCATGAATATAAGAATACATAGCAGTACACACATGCACAACCACGGGAGGTGGCAAGGCTCAACATTGAGCATTACATAAACCCAACATTGAGCAAATCTTACCTCCTCACCAGGCCCACCTTCAGGCGAACAGGTTGCACAGCACTGCTTGGCTAACTCTGGACTCCTCCCTGGAATCCCGGTCGACGCAGTAGGATTTCGTGAAGGTGCGAGTCGACCTCCACGTAGCAGGGGCACACCAGACAAGAACGCCGTAGTAGCAGCGATCGCTCTGGTCGAATGGGCTCTCGGACGGCCAGGCAACGGTCGGTTTGCCAACTGATGACATTGCATGATGCAGCCGGAGAGCCATCTGGAAATGTAAGCCTTCGAGAGGGCCTTCCCTTGATTCACAGGTCCAAAGTTCACAAAAAGCTGTGATGTCTTCCGAAAACTCTTTGTGCGGTCCACGTAGAACTTCAGCACTCTAGCTACACGCAGCGAGTGCAAAGTCCTCTCGGCCGGCGACGAAGGCGACGGGAAGAAAACTAGTAACACCAAGGGCTCGTTGAGGTGGAGGTTCGACGGCACATTGGGCATGAAGGAGGGGTGCGTCCTCAGCACCACCCTTGTCTTGTGGAAAGTCAAGTATGGAGGCTAGCAGGATAGGGCCTGGATTTCTCCCACTCATCGTGTGGAGGTGATGGGCACAAGGAATGCCGTTTTCCACGAAAGGAATTTCAACGGTGCCTAATGCAGAGGCTTGAATGGCGGCCCCATGAGCCTGGTCAGCACCACGTTCAGCCCCCATGCCGGGGCTGGCGCCTTCACCTGCGGGAACGATCGGAACAGTCCCTTCATAAACTCCTTCACCAGGCGATGAGACCACAGGGATGACCGTCCCGTAGTTCTGATGTAAGGGGAGATCGCTGCAAGATGGATCTTGATGGAAGCGTGAGCTAACCCCGCCTTGGCCAGCGACAGCAGGTATGGCAGCACTTGAGGGGCCGTAATTCGCAGAGGGTTAATCTTCTGTGCAGGGCACCAGACAGAGAACCTCTTCCACTTGTGTCCGTAGCACTTCAGAGTTGAGGACGCCCTGGCCTTTGCAAGCACCTCCTTGCAGTCCGCCGGGATATCGTACCCTCCAAACTCTAGTGCTGCAGGAGACAGGCCTACAAGTTCTGCGACTCCGGGTCGTGATGGAGGATGGCTCCTCCTTCTCTGGAGAGAAGATCTGCGTCTGTTGACAGTCTGACTGGTGGGGACGTTGACAAGTCCAGAAGGTCCGGGAACCAGATCTGTCTCGGCCACACCGGTGCGACGAGTATCATCCTGCACCGGGACCAATTGAGTTGTTTGAGTCGGAGCAGCAACGGCAACGGAGGGAACGCATACAGGAACAGGCCATCCCAGGGGAACGAGAAAGAATCGCCCATGCACCTCGGCTGAGGAAACCTGCTGGCGAACCTCTGGCACTTGGAGTTCGTCGCCATCGCAAATAGGTCGATCAGGGGTTTGCCCCATTGTTGGAAAAGTCGATCCACTTGATCCTGATGCAGCTCCCACTCGTGGCACGAGCGCAGCTCAATGGTGAGTGAGTCGGCGATGACGTTCTTTGTTCCTGCTAGATGGAAGGGCACCAGAAACATCCCCTGGTCGACGGCCCAGTGCCACAGATCCTGGGCCTCCTTGGACAAGGCTGGGGATCTGGTGCCTCCCTGCTTCCGGATGTAGAACATCATGGTGGTATTGTCGGTGAAGATCCTCACCACCTTGCCCTTGTAGAGGATGCATCCGTAGCCTGCACAGCACAGGCGCAGAAGGTAGATGCATGAGGACATCATTCCGAGCAGGGACTTGATGGATCTCACCCTGGCCACGCCCGCGGCCGGTAGGCGCTGCACCTTGCCCAAGATGGCCTTTGTCCTCTCCTCCGACGGCGAGGCGAATCGTGCCACTGTATCGAGCTTGGCTCCCAGAAACAGTGCGACCTGCGATGGGACCAGGTGGGATGGAGAATCCCAGATCCGTGAGAAGTTGGACGGTCTCCACTGTGTGTTCGACGGCGAGTTCTCGTGTCCTTGCAAGGATGAGCCAATCGTCCAGGTAGGGGTAGACGTGGATCCCCCGCAGGCGCAGTCGCGCCGCCACTGGAGCGAGGCACTTGGTAAACAACACCCTGGGTGCCGACTTCAGCCCGAATGGCAGGGCCTTGAATTAGTAGTGCCGCCCTTCGACTACGAATCTGAAAAACTTTCGGTGTCCTTTTAGAATGGGGATGTGGAAGTAAGCATCCTCCAAGTCTAGCGACGATAGGAAGTCACCCTCCTCCAGCTGTCCCAGCATGTAATGGAGGGTGACCATCCTGAACTTTTGTGCCTTGATGGATTTGTTTAACCGCCGGAGGTCCAGGATGGGGCGCCAACCGCTTGTCTTTTTTCTGACAAGGAAGTACCTCGAGTATACTCCGGAGCCCCGGAGCCTCTTCGGGACGAGCTCGATGGCACCCTTCTTGAGCATCGCCCAACAGCAGTTGAGGGATGTGATTTTCCTTCCTGGCCACGGGGGCACTTCCTTTGAAATTCGAGAGTGGGCCAGGGCATCCAGCACCCAACGGTCAGTGGAGATGGACTCCCACACGCTGATGAACTTTGCCAGCCGGCCTCCCACCGGGGTGCTCCGGCGGGGGACCGACGCTACAGCCGGTTCAGTCCTGCTTGCCAACGACTACGAGATCCTCTTTACTTGCTGCGTCCTCTGTAGGCCTCCTGCGATGAGGAGCGGGCCGCCTGGCAGTATGTCAAGGAGCCGCCGCCGGATCCCTTGGAGGCACCCTGTCTGCCTCCGGCGTTCCGAAAGGGCAGACGTCGTCGTTGCAACGCTTCCAAGGCCCGAACCGTCTTTGTGTCGGTCTTGATGGCTTGAAGAGACTCATCCACTGTTTTTCCAAACAGGTTGTTCCCGTCGAAGGGCATGCCCAAAACTCTGGTTTGCACGTCCTGGCGGAAATCAGTTGCCTTGAGCCATCCCCGCCGTCGAAGGCAAACCCCGTTGCCCAACTGGCAGAATCCGGTGTCAGCAATAGCTGTGGCCACCGTTATGGCGTGGTCCGACGCCACCTCACCTTCCTGCAGGATCTCCAGGGCCTCAGACTTCTTGTCGTCCGGAAGGAAGTCCAGCAGGGGGGCGAGCCCCCTGTCGTAGCGGGCCACAATTGCTAGGGCGTTGACCGCCTTAATTTTTGTCGCCGCAGACGAGATGACTCGTCGTCCCATGGCGTCCAACTTCTTCCCCTCGCCATCAGGTGGGGATGTTGAAGTTGAGGATGACGCCCCTGCCGCCTTCTTCTTGGCCGCCGCCGCGACGACCGAATCCGGGGGCGGATTCGGGGACCCGGTACTACTTCTCGTACCGATCCCTCTTGGCAGGCGTCATGGACGGGTTCTTCAGGCGAGCAAGTCCCTCCTTTCAGATATCGTCAATCAATGGTACAGCGAGGACCGTCTTCCTCTTGGCCTCGCGCCGCTGATAGAAGAAACCTTCCTTCTTCTGTTCCTCAGGGCAGAGCTGAAAAAGCTTGGATGCCCTGGCAATCAGGGCATGGAAGGAGCCAATTTCGTCAGGCGGGGGAGGCCCGAGGGAGTGGTGATGGAAGGCCCATCCAGTCATCACCAGAGTCGTCATCCGCCGTGGCCTTATCCGTTCCTGCGTCATCCCTAGGACCAGGGGAAGGAGATGAAGGCTGAGCGGGCCGGTGAACTCTCCTCCACTTGTTTGGATGGCTTGAGGGGCAATCTTGTCCTTATCTCCGTGTATACGGTTTGGATTGCCATCAAGATGGCCACCCAGTTGTCCTGAGGCTCGAGCACTGGCTGAGGCGGGTGCAATGGTTGCTCCTCCACGGGAGTCTCGTTCGCGCCACCGTCGCTCTCTTCGTCCGCCTCCTCAGGGTTCCCCCCGTGGGACCGGACCTCCTCGAATCTCTTGTTGAGGCCCTTCACGACTTCAACCAGCTCCTCCTCAGAGGCTGTATCCGTGTCCGTGACGGCCACCGCCCCCCACTCTTTTTCCACCGGGGTCTTCACGGGGGTCTTATTGATGAGCTGAAAAGAGGATTCCCTCCGTGATGCCAGGGAAACTCTGGGCCCTGAGGTCACCTCCACTGGGTTAGCCTCCACAGGCTTCGCCAGGGCCACCGCGACTCCCTTGATAGAGGCCTTCACCGGGTGAATCAAGGCCTTCACCACCTTGGGCGCGCTTGAGGCCTTCACCTTGGGGGCAGGGGTCACTGCCTCGCTCACAAGGCTCGCTGATCCCTTTGAGAACGACCGGGGCCTCTCCAGAAGCTTAGCCGGGTTCTCAGATTTTCTGTTCCCTGAGCCAGAGCGCTGGCTTGTGGTTGATGGCGTCGGTGAGAGTGCGCCCTGCCTGGCAGCCGGGGAGCCAGACCCTTCGGCGCTCCCGCAGCCCGCGGACTCACAGTGCTTTGCCTTCTGTTGGGCGCCGACGATCCCTCATAGTCCATTCCGACAGGTTCTTGCAAAACGCACAGTCCTTTTCCACAAGCGTCTTGTCTTCGTGAAGGCAGTAGAGACATCTCGAATGCTCATCCTCCTTGAAAACATTCTGTAATCCGCATCCAGGGCAGTTCCTGAACAGCTTGGATCCGGGTGTCGAGCTTCCCTTGTCCTGGGCCATGTCCATGAGGTAGGCCTCAGATCTTCTGGAATCCTCCAAGAAGCGTAACTCGATGAAAACTTTGCCCTTGAGGGGCGAAGAAAATTCCGAAACGGGTCCCCGTTGATCGGAAGTAGAAACGTTGGCGCTTGAGGCTCGATTGACCGAAAAAATTAGATTAAACTCCTTGAAAAAACGCAAAACACAGTAAAAGCTCGAGAGCTATAGCACGAGGACTCCCAACACTTGAACGTGCGGTAAAAATCTGAGGATGGCTGCCAGGGGCGGGGCTTAGGGAGAGGGCAGTCATTGGCAGGGGGCAGTATGACCCAGAGACCAGTGATTGGTTACTAAGAAAGACAGATCAGAAACGAAACTGATACTGATTTTTTCTTTACCGAGGATTCCCAGCCTGACGACGGGGAATATTCATGAGCATGTGAATCCATGCCAGACCCCATGCTGGAGAAGTTGGTCATCCACTCTGACCCTGGACAGCCTAGAGATATAAAAGCTCAAAGCTCTCATAGGGTCCAACCTATGGAGTGTCTCCTCCTCCTCCTCCTTACCAGGAGGAGGATAGAAAGCAGGAAGCACCTTCTGGCTCAAATGAAACTCAGACACTACCTTTGTTAGGAAGGAAGGGCGTACCCTCATTACAACCCTATCCCTGTGAAACACAGTAAAAGTTGGCTTAGAAGAAAGTACCTGCAACTCGCTCACTCTGCGAAAAGATGTAACTGCAATCAACAGAACTGTCTTGAAGGACAACAATCTCAAAGGACAAGAGTGATGTTAGGGAGAATCCTGTGCAGTGCCCTTAGGGACCACTACACACAATTAAGACTACAGGTGGCAATACAAGTTTTACCTTTGGTACAAGCCTGTACCGCTATGTCAGAATGGTAGCAGTGGCAGAGCAGCCAGGCTTATCTCAAAAGTATATGAGCAGTAGCAGAGATTACACAAAGGGACCACAATAACTGACTGAAGCAAACACTGACTCAAGGTTTCAGGTAGAAAAATATAAGTACATTTATTTTTGAACCATTCGTTATAAACACAACACTTCTATTAAACTTAAACAAAAACCACACGTTAAATATACTACAACTAACCAATTCACTTTGTACAGTAAGTCTCAAGGTAAGTACCCTGTGTTTGAATGAACCGGTGTTACGAACAAAACACGTTACTGGGAATACGATTGCGATCACTTTTTGACAGTTTGGTCTATTAAATAAACGCGTATCCGTGACATGAAATGCTACCGGGGCAAAAACACACTTAGCACCTGAGATACCCAGAGGGAGTTGGATGCAAAAATCACAGGCAATATTTTGGTTAGGCAGACAAAATCGAAACACTCAGAGACAGGAGTTCAAAAGTCAAAGGGCCAGAGCCAGGAAAGTGACACCGGGGGCCTGTTGCCGAAGATCACACAGACAGTTCACGATTCAACGTAGCCAAAAGTACTTCGATATTGTCAATGTTCGGAAGCAAAGGTTATAAGAAGGAGGGAAGACAAGGGCAAGCCTTGGAGATGTAGAAAAGGGTTTCACCCAGTTTCCTCAAGCAGAACACAGTACCTTATTCCAATGGTGCAGCTGGTGTCCTGGCAGTTGTTCCTGTTGGTTTCCTGCAGACCCATGGTTCCTGAAGCTTCGTTGTGAAGGAGGACGTCTGAAGGCGGTCTGCACCACACAGGGATGAGGTCGGCAGCAGTGACAACGAATAAAAGGTGTGCTCCTTAAAAAACAGGAGAGGCTCTTCAGATGGCTATCCGAACGACTACAGCAGCGTGCAGCGATTTCGACCAAGGAAGAGGATCCTCTGGCTGTAGGAGATGAGCTGGTTATCCCCCCCAAGCTCAAGGGAAGACGACTCCGGACTGGATCTTCTCTTAGTTGTTGAAGGGAAGATAGCTCAGGACTGCAGCAGGGCTTCACCGGGACGGGGTAGTTGCAGCAGCAGTCGTTCTCTCCGCTTCTCTTCGGTTCCTTGTAGTTCCAATGGAAACTCTCTGACTTCTAGCCCAAGAGACCTGCCTTTTATGCGCAAAACCCCCATTCACACAGCCTGGCTGTCAATCACCCAGCAGGGGGGTTGTCCAGCCTGGAAATCATGGCAAAGTGCGACTTGAGTTTCCTAGGATACCCTTTGCAGGGGGTGACTACACCCCTCTCTCATATTCAGCCCACCTAGACACCCAGGCGCCTGCTGGAGGGCTCCTGAGCAGAAGCTTGCCAAAAGACGGTGAACAAAGAAGGCAAACCTAGTTTGCCGCGCAAAGTAAAACACAAGAAGGACTTTAACAAAAAGAAATGGTGAATAAACCCAACCGGAGCCAAAAGAAAGACAATTTGGTCAAGCGGGTTTATGTTCGAGGCTAATATAATAGCCAAGAACAATACCACGTTTATCTAATATAATGGCGGTAGAAAGGTTAGAGTAGATACCGCTGCCACCAGCCAAGTCTAAATGTTAAAAGAGCAAAACAATGCTCTAGGAGGTACAGATAAAAAGGGATACAAATTAACCCTTTCCAGTACTCCATGGAAGATGAGGTGTACTGGATCTGTGGTAGATTGACTAAGTAAAGTTAATGGTAACTTTACCCTTTTCTGAGGGACGGTAGTCGCCTCAGAAATGGAGTCGGCGGGAGTCTGAATGACAACCACTGCACAGAAGGTGTTGGGTGAGACACACAAAGAAGGGGGCTACTGAAGTGGTGTACTTCAGAGCCCACAAACAAACAGGTAGAAACACATAGCAAAACACAGGTAAGAGTGGGGGAAAAGCTCACACTCTTACCAAGTGAAAAAAATAAACTCCAGAAGTCCAGCAAAGTTGCTGGGGGACTCACTAGGTGAGGGAAATTAGCCATAAATGAGAATTCAAGTGCAAAGGCTCAAGCGGAGTACCCATCAAGAATTTCAAGACTAGATTCAGATCTCAGACCGGCACCTGAAAAGGGGACGGCGGGAACACATTTGTGAGACCTTTCAGAAACTGGGTAATCAAAGGAATCTTAAAATAAGAACATTCTTCAGACGAGCGCTTGAAAATAGACAGCGCCACCAGGTAACCTTTAATGGTACCCACTTGAAGACCCTTGTGGGCCAAAGAAATAACCATTGGAATGGAACATTGAAAAGAATCGACATTGTGTCCTCTGCGCAAAACTTACGGCAACGGTACAGGGATTTGGTTGCCGGACACCTGGCTGAAAGCAACACCTCCATCACGTCATCCGGGAGGTCCCAATCCTTATATCTCAACCTTTCAGAAACCAAGCGTGAAGGTTGAGAGTCCTGACATCTGGATGGAGAACCCTGACCTCCCTCGCGAGAGAGAAGATCCTCTCTGTGGGGAAGACGGCGTGGCGGACAGATGACATTTATAGAAGGTCCGGGTACCACGCTCTCCTGGCCCAATCCGGAGCAATGAGGATCATATGGGACCCAAACCTCCCCAACCTACATATAACTTGAGCAATGACGAGGACCGGAGGAAACGCGTACAGAAGTGGGAATGACCAATCCACGATGAACACGTCCCCTAAAGCTCCTCTCGGGGGAAATTCCCTTGAGCAATATGTCTCGCAATTCCGCTTGGCACCGGTTGCGAACAGATCCACCTGAGGGGTTCCCCAAAGGCCAAAGATCTCTCGAAGGACTTCCTGAGCCAACTCACACTCGGTGGACACCGTGCTCTGCCTGCTCAGAGCGTCCGCCGTCAAATTCTCCTCTTCTGCCAGATGAAACAGAGTGAGATTCCTTGCCGTATTGCCCAGAACCAGAGCTGCATCGCCTCTGCACAGCAGCAGTGACCCTACACCCCCCTTTTTTTCGAGGTAGTGCATGGCCACTGTGTTGTCTGTTATGATCAGGACACTTTTCACTTTTCCAGTGTACAAACGGCAGAAAAGCCTTCAGGGCAAGCCTGATGTCCCTTAGCTCCGAATGATTTATGTGAATTCTGGTCTCGGACGGAGACCAACGACCGCTGGTGGACAGCTCGTTGGCGTACGCTCCCCATCCTGTGAGCGAGGCATTCGTCACTACCGTCACTTCCGGCCACGGTTGCCAAAAAGGCTCTCCCTTTGCTGGCCCACCATAGAAGACCCTGTGACACCGGGACGGGAATCCGGAGGAGATCCGACATCTTACCTGAGAATTGCAACCACTGCGTCCTCAGAGCCCCTTGAAGGGATCTCATCCGCAGCCTGGCCTCCGGCACCAGAAGAATGCATGATGCCATGAGGCCAAGCAACCTTCAGAATTTGAAAGCCGGGAGACACTGGGCATGCTGAAATTTGCTGACCATCTGGACAATGTGATGAGCCCTCACCTTGGGAGGCAAGCACCTCCCCAAGGACATGTCCAACACAGCCACGATGTACTGGAGCTGCTGGGAAGGTGTCAGATGTGACTTCTTGAAATTGAGGGAGAAGCCCAGCTTGTGAAGGGAATGGCAGGTGACGTTGAGATGAGCCGAGGCTTGTTCGAGCGAACGTGCCCTGATCAGCCAATCATCTAGGTAGGGGTACACGTGAATCCGCCCTCTCCTGAGATACGCTCCCACCACCACGAGCTTGGTGAAGACCCCCGGGGGGAGGTCAACCCGAATGGCAGGACCCAAAACAAAGTGCGAGCTGCCAACCGCGAACCTCCGGTATTTCCTGTGCTTTGGATGGATCGGCACATGAAAGTAAGCATCCTGTAAGTCCAATGACACAAACCAATCCTGAAGTCGAAGGGCCTGAATGACCTGAGAAAGAGTGACCATCTTGAATTTGTCCTTCCCGAGGAACATGTTCAAGCGACGCAAGTCCAAGATGGGTCTCAGTCCTCTGTCATTCTTGGGAATCAAAAAATAAAGGGGAATACCAGCCCTTGTTCCTATCGCCACAGGCACCATTTCTACAGCACCTTTCTCCAGCAGGGTCAAGATATCCTGCACAAGGAGCGGATCCGGAACCTTCAAAGAAGCTTTCCCAGGTGGATTGTCATGGGCTGATGCAGGAAGGGCAGGCAGTAGCCGTGGGTGATTGTCTCCAGAACCCACGCATCAGAAGCAATGGCTCGTCACTCTTTGAGATGCTGAGACAGTCTGCTCCCAACCGGCGAACATAACTGTTTTGGAGCGGCTGCGGCTGTAGCAGCGCCGGAGCGCAAAGAGGCAGCTGCTTGAGCGGGCATGGCACCACGTCCACCGCAAATAACTTTTCCCCCAGGACGAAAAGGCGGAGTTTGATGTACAGCTGCGCCCAAAGACTTAGCAGCAGCTTTGGAGGTCTGTCACCTCTCAAGGCTCTCGTCAGTCTTGCTGCCAAACAAATGAGAGCCATCATAGGGCATGTTGAGTAGACGGGCCTGCACATCCGGTGCAAATCCTGACTTCCAGTGCTAACAGCCATGGACCGGGTGACACTATCTGCCGTGTCCAACCCAGACTGAAGGGATTCACACATGGCATCCTTGCCATCCTGCACAATAGCAAAAAACCCATTCCTATCTTCAGCCTCTGGAATATGGTCAGCCGCTAGAGACAATTCCACAGAGTGTGCGAAAACTTGGCCAAGGCACAGGTGGAGTTGACCGATTTAAGGGCCATACTCCCAGCTGAAAAATACTTTGCGCGCTCTTCCATCGAAGCGTTTGTCGTCCCTATCAGGAGGGATGGTAGGGTATGCTGCCTGCCTCGAGGTGGCCTTAGCTGCCTGGTCCACCAAACGTTCAGGAGTGGGGTGCGTGGATAGGTAGCTGGGGCCGCTACCGGATGGGGGGTATTTCTTAGTCAACAACTTGTTCACCGCCAGAAGAGACTCCAGAGTGTTCCATGCAGCAGCCACCCTTTTCTGTAACGCAACATGGAAAGGCAACAACACCGGGTCAGTGGACGGACCCTGATCTAAAATGTCAGTCATGTCATCCTGATCGAATACAACCGGAGGGCCGGAACATCCCAGGTACTCCGTAACTCTAGACATCAACCTCCTATAAGAGGATTCAGCATGAGCCCCAGGCTCTGGCCTGCCAAACTCCACCTCTGGGGAAGTATCCAGGCCACTGGCATCATGCAACGACTGACACAGATCCTCCAACTGATGGTCCTCCGGAAAGACATGTCAGGAGCACCAGGCGCTTCTCCAGAAGCCTCAAAAGGCTCGAACTTCACCTCAAACCGCTCCTCATCCTCATAGATGTCTTGGAGAGAATGGAAGAACTCCTTCCGGGGCACAGGAGCAGACCTGGGGTCAAGAACAGGCCTCACCGACTTAGACAGAGCCTTGCTCGGAAGAGCCACAGCCCTAGGGGCATCCCCCTGCAAATCCAGGCCTACAAGCCCCGATGTTGACAAGGGCGCAGACGGCTCCACGAGTCGGTCCAAGGACAAAACCCCGGCAGCCGGCCTCGATGGACACAGCACCAACACCTTCAACACCTTCCCTGACTTCGACGGCATCGTCTGGGACGAAGACCGTGACCGGGAACTGGCACGTGTCTGGTGATCTACCAAAGCCTTGTCCAAACGTCAGCTCCCAATGTTTATAGCACCGACCGCACAGGCCCGAGGGCGCGCGAGCGTCGGACCGAGACCGTTCCCTGCCGGCTTCAACCAAATGCGCGGACGGAACAGTGCCCCGAGATGGAAAAATCTCCAGCATTTTCTCCTTGAACGCCTTACACTCCTCCGGAGTAGAGGATTTAGTGGGGCAAGTCATTTTCCTCGCAGAGCCATCATCCGACGAGGACGGGGAAGGTGCCTCAACGAGACGGACGAGTGACGAGAACCACTCCTGGACTGAGACCCCATGAGCTCCCGCCGACGGGGAGAGTCATCCCTCGAGTCGTCGGTGTAAAGAGCGGCAGATTTCTTGGACTTACTGGGCTTGGGGACCCGACCTAACTGCAACTTCCCCTTACGCTCCTGCATGCCCTTGACAGTCAGCGACTGGCACTTCGAGCACTCGTCGGTGTCATGGCTCTCACCCAGACACCACAAGCAGATATGGTGCGGGTCCGTGATAAACATCTTGAACTTAGAGTGCCGACTTTTTTTGAAGCCCAACCGCAGGGTCGGCAGGGAAGAAGACGACATTATCGAAGAAGCAAACACATTTACGGAAAAAACAGAACTGAGGCTATGGGGGCCGTGTGTTGTCCTTATAACATCTGATGAGATGTCACCCTCGACGGAGGCCCTCGAGGGACCAACCCGTTGCCATCGACGCAGGACACCCTCTGTCGAAAAATTTCCGAAGCAGAAGAGCTGTGGACATCACATGACAAGATGTGGAACACGTTGGAGGACACAATCCATTCGAAAGATATATAACTTCCAACTCACTCTAAAACATAGGTGGAGTTAGCAAATAGGAAGCAGATAAGCCCCCAGGAACAGCATGTATTTGCACAGAATGTTCATCCGCGTTTAGCTCTATATCTGGCTGCAGCCTTGCGGGGACCGTATCTGTACTTCATTTTTCTAATGGCAAAACACTCTCAACTCACCCCCTACCAGAGGAAAAAAGTTTGTTATTTTAACTGCAGTTGTACCTGGGTCCATTGGTTTCTTCTTCTGTGCCTGATCTGGGTGTGGGCCCTCTTCTACTGTAGTTGGCGATGCGGGTAAGGCGCTCGCCAACTCTATTAAAGCTTTTTCTGCTTTCAGGAATAATGAATCCGGATGGTTTCTTAGATCATACATAACTGACCTTTAAAATAGGGGTAAGACTATTTGGCAGCGCCCAACCTAGCTCAGACTGCCCTGAATGTGCACTGTTCTCCCAGCACGCCGCTCACGGCGCTCCACGACTGGCTGTAAAATGTATAGCAGCCACAGGTGTTGCTCTGGAAGGTGACGCCTCCAACACGTTGGCAAACAGAAGTTCAAATGCCTCTCCCACACTGCACTCACCAAAACCACTATTACCAAAAACAATTATTAACCTTATAAATATATTTACTACCAAGATTTTATGATGGATTAACAGTGGGAGTAGGCGTAATAAGTGCTTCAAATTAAAGACTTATGCGAACAACCGGGAACCCTATGGCACAAGGGTTTGCTCTTTGCCCATTAGATGACCAGATTATGCACCTGAGTGGATGTGGATGGACAGGGCCTGAGCAGCTAGGGCCTGTAAACAGAGATCCAAGTATTTAAAGAATTGTTTCCAACTAGGACTTCATCCAGGATTTAATGCAGCCTAAAAAAGCTTAACCTAGCAGAGGTGTAGCTGTAGTGCCCGGCAAGCTTGACAAAAAGTTGCGTATCAGTGTAATTTATAGAAATGAAAAACACCAGTTTTAATTAGTTAGATTAAAGGTTAAAGATAGACATTAAGGAGAAAGTGAAAGGCATCGCCATGTGGAACTGTGCAACAGAACGGTTTAAAGGTAGATTAAAAAAAAGAGACATTAAACCACTTTCGGATCGGAATGAGTTCATTAATGCCCGGAAAGCATCCAAGGAGAAAGCACGGCTTACCACAGCCTCATTTAGCTACATTTTGGTCAAATGGCCTTTTTTGAAAATGAATAGTATCATTGAAGCATAACTAACTATATGGGACTAATACATGAATTCCTGACTTTTGATACTAAGCACAATTAAGAATTCGGGTTTACCAAGTGGGGACCATTATCATTTCATTTTCTCCTGATGAACCATTGTAATTGACAATGGGGAAACACGTGTTGAGATTTGATTATGTGATTTGATTTTGGACAATATAACATGTGGAATCAGTGTGAAGATAACATTGAGAATGGATTTCTGCATAACAACTATGAATGGAAGATCGTGTCAATAAACTCTATTGGACTCACTCATCAGTAACCTTTTATTTCTTTAAGAGCTGGCGCATTTAAGTAACCTTTTTCCCATATACCATTCAAACTTATTTTGCATTTAGCTTGTGAAGTAGCCACACAAATCTGTGGGAATACTCATGCTGACAGTCTCGCAACTCTGACATTAATTTCTACCACTCAATTGATGTCGCCAAGATTGAGCTTAGGCTGGCTACAAACCTAGATTTTTCAGCATGCCAGGATAGTCCTCCACCCACTGTACCTAGTTGGACCAATCTTCTTCAAAAGCAGCAGAACAAACTAACATAAGAACTGCTGCCGTGTCATTGTCCAATTCTCCTCCTAGCAGCACAAAACATACAAGTTCTTAACAGATCAAAGGAACAGCCTGGATAACACAGACAAGCTTTGTTACCTTCTGTAAGGGCCTGGATTGGATTAAAGCCATCAGTTCTACTGCCCCCAGCCAATGACTGCCCTCTACCTAAGCCCCTCCTCTTGCAGTCAGCTTTAGATTTGGTAGCACATGAAGTGGCAGTAGGACAAGGAGAAGAGCCGCAGAGGGGCAGGCGGGAGGGTTTGCATGTGAATCCATGCCAGACCCATGCTGGAGAACAACAGTTACAGGTAAGTATCCTTGACTGGATAGCAGAACATAATTGCGAAGTAAATATTACAAACTGTGTACCGCAGATCTGGACTGACCACCACCTGCTACTGTTCACAGTGGCAACCAACAGGGCCACTGCCCTGTCCGCACCCGCCCCTCCTCTGCCAACGAGAAACAAAATACTAATGACAGCAGAAAATCTGATGCCTGTTATAATACCTAAATTGAACTCACTATCGGACAGCATGGACCCTAATCTGTTAGTTGAACATTACAATATCGCCATGAACATTACAATATAGCCATGACCTCAGCCCTTGATCACATGGCACCGCTCAAACTAAGAAATAGCAAACAAAAAAAAAAACACCTCTGTTCATGGTTCACACCCTACCTAAAAGAGCTCAGGCTAGCCAGAAAACCTGAAACCATTTGGAGACTCTCCCCATGAGTCAAAAATAAACTCAACCTCTCCAAAGCCTCCTCCCAATACAAGAAAGAAATACTATTAGCCAAACAAGAAACCTACAATACTTGAATACCTAATTCCAAATCAAGTGTCAAAGAACTGTTTAGCATTCTGAAAGAACGGGAAACACCCATTGTACCCCAAGAAAACTGCACCAAGGATAAAAAATGGTGCTCTAGCATACAACTTGCTCTAACAAATAAAGTAGCAAATCTACAAACCAAAATTGCCATCAAGAAGGCATCGCTAACACCTCACATCCCGCAGAGTTCAGCGCCACCACCACAGCCTAAAATGGAAGCCCGATTCTGCTTCTCTAAGGTATCGATCATAGAGGTAGAAAAGGTCATCCTGGGTCTTAAACCGTCTAACTGTAAAGGCGACCAATGCCCAGCACAACTCATCAAAGATGCTGCGAGAGAATTATCCCCATTTATAACCAAACTAATCAACTCTTCCTTTACCTCAGGCTCAGTACCGAACAACCTAAAAGAGTCCTGGGTACTGCCACTACTAAAGAAACAAATCCTTGACCCTGCCATTTCGACAAACTTCAGGCCCATCACGACCGTGCCCTTTCTTCTAAAAATTCTAGATAAAGTGGCTTACTTGCAAATTCAAAACTTCCTAGAATCTAACCACCTACTTGGGACCCGTCAATCAGGATTCCGCCCACAACATGGGACTGAGACAGCATTAATAGACCTTAAGGCCCAAATAGACGAATGTAGAGACAATGGCCAAGCGGCCCTACTTCTCCTCCTGGATTTATCAGCGGCATTCGACTTAGTGGACCACACAGTCCTCTGTAGTCACCTCGACTCGGCAGCCCACTTCTCAAAAGAGGCCATAATCTGGATCAAGTCATTCCTGAGCAATCGGACTATGAGAGTCTTTGCTCCATCAGCCTCAGCAGATCCAATTCCCATAACATGCGGTGTACCACAAGGTTCTTGTGCGTCACCCACCCTCTACAATGTCTTCACGAAGCCACTCTTTGATGAAATGGACCATCTGGGTATCGCCTACACCAACTACGCAGACGATACCCAGATCCTCCTCCCGCTCTCAGGAGACTACGCCAAGGACCTGGCCTTAGAGAACAGGATATATAGCATCGTTCAGGCATGCATGGCCACACACGGCTCATGCCTGAACGATGATAAAACGGAGCTTATCATCCTAGGCACCACTACCTATATATCCAAACTCAGCCCTGATTATGACAACTTCATTATCGATGGGAACAACATAAAAGTAGCTCACAAAGTAAAAACTCTTGGATTTTACCTAGACGCCACCATGAACTTTACCAAACAAGTTAACTCTCTAGCTTCTGCCACAGCATACACATGCAGACTTATCAGAGCGAGCAAACAATTCCTCTCTACAGACAGTTGCATTACACTTGCCAGAGCCCTGATGCTATCCAAATTAGACTATTGCAATGGATTATACATTGGAGCAAATAAACAGACCACCCACAAAATTCAAGTTCTCCAGAACAATGCCTTAAGAGCAGCACTCAAGATTAATAGAAACGCACATATATCCTCAATAAGAAGAGAATACAAATGGCTCTCCACCATAGACAAAATTCATCTCAAAATCGCCTCCCTCACCCACAAATGTATCAATAACAAAGCTCCACCGTACCTCATGGACAGGTTACGTAAAAGAACTTCTTCCAGACCCACCAGAATAGCCAACGCTAACTGCCTCCAAGTTCCGCGATTCAAACTCGCCACTATAGGAGGAAATAGCTTCCCGGTTAAGGCTGCGCAGTTATGGAACTCCCTCCCCCATGACGTCAGAGAACCAAAGCCCTCGCTAAATTTAGACAAAACCTCACTAGGTGGCTGAGAGCCAACGACAGCTAACCACTCCACATGCCACATTGTACATAACTGTATATAACTATATATTATGAGACTTTGATTATGCAGGAGCATGCTCCTCGCTCCCTTGTTCTTGATCGCTCCCTGTACATATCTGCTTACTGTAGTATTGCTGATGTCTATGCCCACACTTCCTGCCTTCTTTTTGTACTTGTAATTAGCTGAGCTTATCTGTAACCAAGCTCAGCGTATCTCTGCACCTTCATCTGATTTGTTTTTTCTTATGTATCTGTAACTAAGTTGAGCATATCCTTGTCTGTTTGCGCCCTTATGCCCCAGGGTATGGCGCGCAATACAAATAATAAACTAAACTTGTTCTTTCTCCAGCATTGGGTCTGGCATGGATGCACATGCTCATGAATAAAGAATACATAGCAGTACATACATGCACAACCACGGGAGGTGGCAAGGCTCAACAGAAGCAATTTCTCTTACCTCCTCACCAGGCTCACCTTCAAGCGAATAGGTTGTGCAGCACTGCTTGGCCAACACTGGACACCTCCCTGGAATCCCTGCCGACGCAGTAGAATATTGTGACTATGTGCGTCAACCTCCACGTAGCAGCCCTGCAGATATCCAGCAGGGGCACACCAGCCAGGAACGCCGTTGTGGCATCGATCGCTCTGGTAGAATAGGCTCTCGGATGGCCAGGCAACGATCTGTTCGCCAACCTGTGACAATGGGTGATGCAGCTGGAGAGCACCTGGAAATGGAAGCCTTGGACAGGGCCTTCTCTTGGTTAGCACGACCAAAGTTCAGAAAGAGCTGGGAAGTTTTCTGGAAAATCTTTGTGCGGTCCACATAGAATTTCAGCGCTCTAGTCACATCCAGCAAGTGCAAAGTCCTTTCAGCCGGCGATGAAGGCGTCGGAAAAAACACAGCTAACACCAAGGGCTCCTTTAGATGAAAGTCTGATGGCACCTTGGGCATGAAGGAGGGGTGCGTCCGCAGCACCACCCTCGTCTCGTGGAAAGTTAAGTAAGGTGGTTTACAGGACAGGGCCTGGATCTCATCCACTAGTCGTGCAGAAGTAATGGCCACAAGAAAAGCTGTCTTCCACGACAGGAACTTGAGCAGAACAGAATGCATAGGCTCAAACGGAGCTCCCATGAGCCTAGAGAGCACCACATTGAGCTCCCACGCCGGGCCAGAGCCTTCACCAGCGGGAACGAACGGAACAGTCCCTTGATGAATTCCATAACCAGACGTGCGACCCCAAAGAGGACCGTCTCGGAGATCTGGTGTAGCGGGAGATAGCCGCCAGATGAACCTTGATGGAGGGATCAGCCAGCCCTGCTTTGGCCAATGACAGCAAATATGGCAGTACCTGAGGGGCCGTGACCCTCAGAGGGTCAATCTTCTGTGAACGGCACCAAATTGCGAATCTCTTCCATTTGTGTCCATAGCATTTTAAAGTAGACGATGCCATGGCCTTGGCGAGCACAGTCCGCTGGGAGAACGTAGTCCCCAAACTCTAATGCTGCAGGAGCCAGGCCTTCAGGTTCAGCGATCCTCGGTCGTGGTGCAGTATTGTGCCTCCTTCCCTGATGAGAAGATCCCTGGAGGGAACTCTGACATGCTGAGAAGGTCCAGGTACCAGATCTGCCTCGGCCACGCTGGTGCGACGAGGATCATCCTGCACCGGTACTGTCTGAATTGATTGATGACTCGAAGAAGCAACAGCAACGGAGGGAACACATACAGAAACAGGCTGTACCTGGGGAATGAGAATGCGTCCCCCATGCTCCCCGGCTGGGGAAACCTGCTGGCGAACCTCCAGCACTTGGTGTTCCTCGCCATCGCAAACAGCTCGATTTGGGGATTGCCCCATCTGCCTAACATGTTGTCTAACATGTTGCAAAAGTTCCCACTCGTGGCAAGAGTGGAGTTCCCTGCAGAGGGAACCGGCGACTGTTCTGTACCCCTGCCAGGTGGAACGGAATGAGAAACATCTCCTGGGTGACGGCCCAGTGCCACAACTTCTGCGCCTCTCTGGAGAGCACTGGGGATCTGGTGCCCCCCTGCTTCCGGATGTGAAGCATTGCAGTGGTATTGTCCATGAAGATCCTCACCACCTTGCCCTTGAGGGAAAGCAGAAAAGACTGGAGGGCCCAGAACACTGCCCGTAGCTCCAGCACGTCTATGTGCAGATCCTGCTCTTCCGGCAGCCACAGGCCTCTGGTGTAACAAGGTCCGGTGTGGGCCCCCCACCCCCAACCTTCCAGAGACGCATCCGTCGTGACCGTCTCCTGGTACGGGGGTTCTGGAAATTCGTGCATCCAGCGATATTTGGAGCATACGCCCCACCATCTGATCGCCCGTCGGAACTCCTCGTCGAGGGCGATCCTGTCCTGGAAGCCTCCAGACATTTGGACCCACCGGTCACTGAGGAACTCCTGCAGGGGCCGCATCCGCAACCTGCAGAGCCGAACCAGATATATGCATGACGACATCATGCCGAGCAGCAACTTGATGGTCCTCACTGTGGCGATCTTCAGTGCCAACAGCCGTTGCACCATGCCTAAGAAGGCCGATACCCTTTCCTTCGACGGTGATGCCAGGCATGACACCACGTTGAGCATGGATCCCAGGAATAGAGCATCCTGTGGTTGAGTCGAACAGGGTTTTGCGTAGTTCACCGAGAACCCAAGGTCCGTCAGTAGACGGACGGTTCGTACCGTGGGTTCGACGGCGATGTCCCTTGACCTGGCCGGGATGAGCCAGTCGTCCAGATAGGGGCAAACGCAGATGTCGAGGATGGGGTGCCACCGATGCCAAGCATTTGGTGAAGACTCGGGCGCCAACTTTAGTCTGAAGGGAAGAGCATTAAACTGATCATGCTTGCCATGAATGAGGAAGCGCAGACATTTTCCGTGTCCTTTGTGAATGGGGACGTGGAAGTACGCGTCCTCGAGATCCAACAACGACAGAAAGTCCCCCTCCTCCAGCTGGTCGAGCACATGCTGTAGCGTGACCATCCTTAACTTCTGGGACTTTATGTTGAGCCTTCGTAGGTCGACAATGGGCCTCCAGCCCCCAGTGTTTTTTCTGATGAGGAAGTACCTTGAGTATACTCCGGAGCCCTGGAGTAGTCGTCGAACAAGCTCTATCACCCCTTTTTGTAACATTGCCCGAACCTCCCGCAGCAGCTAAGGGATGTGGTTTCCCAAACAGGTTGTCCCCATCAAAGGGCATGTCCAGAACCCTTGTCTGGACCTACTGTCTAAAGTTGGTGGCCTTGAGCCAACCACAACGGCAAAGACAGACTCCATTCCCCATCTAGCGTAAACCCTGTGTCCTCGATGTCCAGGACCGCTGTGATGGCGTGGTCCGATGCCACCTCGCCTTCTTGAAGCATCTCCAAAGCCTCAACCCACCAGTCATCGGTGAGGAAGTCCAGTAGAGAAGCCAACTTAAACCACAGCTCTCGGTCGTATCAGGCCACGATTGCCAGGGCGTGGACAGCCTTGACTGTCGTCGCTGCCGAGTAGATCACTTTCCTACCCATCGAATCCAACTTCTTTCCCTTGTTGTCCGGAGGGGTGGAGGATGAAGTGGACGTAGAGCCCGATGACTTCTTCCTGGCGGCCGCCGTGAACACCAAGTCTGGTGATAGCTGAGACTGTACTGTACCGTACTATACTTTTACTTCAACCCGTCCCTCTTCGCTGGGGCTGTAGCAGGGTTCCTCAGCAAGACTAGCCCATCATCCCAAACATCGTCCGGTAACAGGACCGAAAGGATGGTCTTTCTCTTCACCTCCCGGCGTTGGTACAAGAAGCCCTCCTCCTTTTCTTCGGGCGTGAGCTGGAACATCTCCAAAGCCCAGGCAATCATTGCATGGAAAGAGCCCACCTCTACCGGCAGAGAGGCCCTGGGCTGAGACAACGGGAGGTCCCCCATACCGCATCATCATCCGTCCCAGTCGTCACTGTGTCCGTATCAGTCTCCCTCGGGAGGGGTGGGTGAGGGATGGTGAAGAGGGAGCCGATGGGTGGCATGGAGGCGCAGGGTGCCTCCTCTTCTTGGATGGTGGTTCTGCTGGTGTCAACGGGGGGGGCTGGCACTGGTGTCACGGGAGGTGCGGGCAATGGGGTCGTCGGAATCCTCCTCTGTATCTCAGACACCAGCATGTTGAGGGTCAAGAGGATGTCCAGTGAAATGTCTCTAGGTGGTATCTGGGGTGCAGGAACCCTAGGTGCAGAGCCTTCGTCATCCTGGAGCCCGTCGTCGTTGCCTCCATGGACGGAAACCCAGCCGTCGTCGCCCTCACGGCCTCCGTTGTAGGGTGAGTCTTCGTCATCTCCCTCGTCGTCATCGACCTCGTGGACAGAAATAATATCATCATCATCAGCTGAAGAAATGTCTGTTCCTTGCAGGCCTTCCATGCCCCCGCCCCCTTTCTTCGGGTCCAGCGGGGTCGGTCTCAGGCTGAGGTCCGGCATCCTCTTCTCTGGGGTCTTCTCAACAGGTATGCTCGAAGCCTCCCTCCTGGGAGGAAGAGACACTCTGCCCATCGTCAGGGTCCGCCCCTATGGTCTTTGAAAGCGATGCCACCACCACCTCGAGGGAGGGTGTCTATCTCGTCTGGTGCACCTGGGCCTTCACGGAAAGGTTGTATCCCTTGTCCGGCTTAGCATTTTCCTTCACCTTGTCCTGCTTGGCCTTCTCCTTAGGGGCCTTGTCAGAATCCTTGTCTCCCTTGGCCTTCTACGTCACGGTCACCCCACCCTGCCTGGCCTTCTCCTGCTTGGCCTTCTCCAGATTCTCCCTCCGCTTCCCCAGGGTAGCTGACTTCCTCTTGGACGACGATCCAGAGTGGTGGCTGGAGATCGATGCCGATGGGGAGGAGGATCGCGCCCTGACCGTAGCGGGACCGCAGAAGCTTCAACGTGCGGGTTGTGAAGCCGCGGAAAATCACACAATCTTCATCCTTGTGTGTAGGATGTAGGCAGTACAGGTACTGGGAATGCTTGTCGTCCATATACACATTCCGTAAACTGCAGTCGGAGCAAAATTTGAAGAGAGAAGCGCCGTCCTTCTCGTCCCTCATGATCAACGCAGTGTAGGCCTGAAGAATCTTCTCTAAGACTCCAAGAAGAAAACTCGACGAAAACAGCCCATGAGGGGCGCTGAAAAATCCAAAAAACCGATCCCCGTTAGTCAGAAAGATGATCGATGGAACACAAGGGCTCGATTGACCAAAGCATGAGGACTCCCAACACTTGAACGTGCAGTAAAATTCTGAAGATGGCTGCCAGAGGAGGTGATTAGGTAGAGGGAGGTCATTGGCTGGGGCAGTATGACCCATAGCTCATTGATTGTTTTTTAGGAAAAAGACAGTTCAGAAACTAAACTGAAACTGATTTTTCTTTTACTGAGGATTCCCAGCCTGGTGACTGGGAATATTCATGAACATGTGAATCCATGCCAGACCCCATGCTGGAGAATTCATCAATCTTGGAAGTGGACAGTGTCTAATAATAAGACCAGGGTGATGCATCAGCGGATTATCTAGGGATGGACACTCAGCTCTTATCTTGTGGATCTTGTCTACAAAATGCATGGCCATGCAAGCTCTTGTGGGCAGGATATTGCCCCAGATTCAATATCTGGTGTTGACAAATCCTTTAAAATATTAAACGCCATCTTTGGAGCGATTTGTGGAGGCATCAGTTTTATTTCTAAAAAAGTCTCTCTTGACCTGGAGGACAGTTTGTACATTATCAGATTTTCTCCCGTCTATTTTTATTTTCAAGATCATAGCTGCAATGTCATTTGCGTTTGAAGTTACTTTCATGAGAAAAAAGTGCAAACTGTTCTGGGGAGAACAATTACCACAAAGACAGTTATAATTCAACTATCGTTTGGGGGGTGTATAATTTCTAAAATCTCAGATCACATCATTAATCAGACATGCCATTTTAAATGCAGTCGAATAATCCAAGGTTAATGGTGGCATAGTTGGGAATATGCAAAACTTGGCAGGGCATACCTACTTCCAGGTCCTAGAGGAGGTGGTGGAGGCTGCTTTCTGGGCAGTAGTAGCAATGAGGATGTGAAGATTAGAGAACTAAAAAGGAATATCCAAGCAAAGGCCAGTGGGTAACCATCTGTAACTAAGGGGTCAGTTGTAAAGAAATGGTCCAGCATGTAGTGAGCTTGATGCATAGGGTTGGGAAAACAAAATGCACACAAATACCACACACAAACACACACACAATCAACACAAACACACACAGAAAATGTGGCAAGCTTGCTGAAAGAATCCACTAAACGCACAGTCATTTACATTTTCAAAACAGATGTGAAAAATTCCTAGAATGAGGATCAGTTGAGGAGAATTTCAGCTAGTATGTCTATAAGAGCATTGATAACCCAGAGTCTGGCAAATGGAGATCTCTGGATTAGTAACGCTGCAATGTGGGGCGTGGCAAACCAGAGGAGCATGGCAGTAATGTCCCTGTGAACTCCGTGAGCCGGGCCCGTCGGGCGCTAACGCCTCCCAGTAATTGGGGGATGGACAAGATCTTCCCTGCAGCAAAGGATGGGTGAACCCCCTGCAGAGGCAAATCCCTCTGGTGGTCCCCAGAATCAGTTTGGCAACTGAGGAGCAACAAAGCGACAAAGATGGATGTGGAGTGAGCTAAGCAGCCAGGGCTCTCTAGGTTTAGCCCGTTGCAGAATAGTCGGAACGGAGAGGAGGGAGGTTGTGGGCCTCTCTGGAATATCTCAGGAAGATAGAGTTTAGACTTCGGAGGAACATCATCAGGCTGCAGGTGATCCCGAGACAAATTACGGATAAGGAACTGGAAAAATACATCAGGGCACTCTGTCGCCATATTTTGGAAGCATCAGAAAAGAAGAAGGTAGTTCTGGATAGAACGCATTGGGTATATTCTACATACCAACAGAATAGAAATTGGATTCCTGATGTCCTGACAAGAGTACACTTCTTTCAATTTAAGGATAAAATCATGCTAGCAGCTAGACAAATGGAGAGGAGTCACTTTAGGGAGGCCTCCGTCTCACTGTTTCAAGATCTGGCCCAAGAGACCCTGCAGAAGAGGAAAGAAAAATCTTAGGATGGTAACGTGTTGGCTTCGAGAAAGAGGTTCAGTACTAATGGGCTTTCCCCTGTAGGTTGATCTTCGAATTCGACGGGAAGTCCTACATTATTTCTAAAGAAGGGGAAGTTACAGAGCTGCTGGAGCAAGACGGAGGAACTTTACCCGAAGACCTATCCTCGGATACAGACGGTGCCAAGAGGAGAAAGAATGCCAGAAAAGGGGCGATAGAGGCTGTCCGTATCCCAGGGGAAGGGAAAAAGGGGAGTGTCGGGAGTGTCGGCCAAACGTTATCCAACTTGAGAAGGGGGCCCTAATTTGCTGGACTACAGCACTGTTAAGATGGGGCTGAGGGTACATGTTATGTTGGTGGTTAGGGTGGGTAAGGTGTTGTTACCAGTAGACAACAAAGGTAAGCGCAATGGAAAATAATTAAAATAATTGTTGGAGGGTGGGGGCGGAGAGGCGCTGGAGTTCTGGAAATGGACATTGTGATCCTTGAACGATTATAGGGGCCAGTAAGAGGACGTGGGTGGGAGGTGTGACGAATCATGGGATTGAGTCACTTCTCCTCAGTGGAGAGCCTTTCGCTGTGAAGCTACAGAGGTGAGCCTGCTACGCAATATTCTCCCCTAAGGGTAGAGACAAGCAGGAACTCGCCGGGAGAGACAAGGACTTCTGGTCCAAGAAGGAATTCCCCATCCATCCCACCTATAGCCCCTCTATAACAGCACATCTCAAAAGAAACCATGAAGAACATCCTGCCATTTGCTTTCATGTGGAACACTTGAATAAACCTGAAAAGGAATACTTGGGTGTTACTGAGACAAATAAGAATAGAGTAATACAGAATATAAACAAGACAGAGAGAAAGGACTTTGACACCAAACCGAGAGTAGCCCGAGAGATTCAAATCAGCTTGGAGGTAGCAGCTGGAGCAAACCGGAAAGCACGGCTTCAGAAGCTGAAGGGACGCATGTGCGCGAGGCGTAAAACTTACTTTCAGGAGATCCTGGAATATGAAAAGATGACGAAAGGCTTCATTGCCAAGGTAGTGACCAATGAGAAGTGGCGGCAGGACTGGTGGATTGAGGGATCTAAAAACAACGCCAAAACCACGTACCTAAGGGCACCATGGAACGTGCTGAGCAAGTAAGAAATGAAGAGTGGAAAAGCCAACATGACAATAACTGAAGAAGGACCTGTGCAGACCGCAAACCTGGATCTCCCAGTTGAAGGTAACAGGGAGAGTGGGAGATCCGAGTGTGGAATAGATAATTAATGGAATGCTAATACTTGTCCCAGTAAGAGTGAAATATTTGAGAAGGGTGGGCATTGTTAGAATGGATTTCAGAATTTTGTCCTGGTGGACAGATGTTTGGGAGGCCACCCTTGTTAGATGAACTGGGGATGTTTCTGGAAAGTTAGTCTGACGCTTCACAGTAGCTTGGAAAGCAGTTAAGGCTATATCTCGGGAGGAGTGAGGGGGATCCGGGGTGCCTAATCAGCACACAGTGAAACACCAAGAATTATCATTAGACAGTAGTATATGAAAATATATACTATTTATTAGAGGGCCAATAACACAATGAATAATGAAATGCCCTTAATACAAATATCACACACACTAACATATATATACACAGTCACTGCAATCATTGCGAGAAAGTTAACTCCACTAATACCTGCAAAGGAAAAGGGACGAATAACTTTGTGAGCAGCGACACACTTCAGATATAACAATCTTAACTATATTATAAGTCGAGCCCTACGATATGAGAAGCCTTATGCTCAATGCGTGAGTAAAGGTCAGCGGTCGTGCGTAAAGTTCAGAACAGTTCTTGTGAGGCAGGAAAAAGTTAGGAGAAGAATTCTGAACCAGTAAAAGGGGTTACAAGAGTCCGGTGAGGATTATCTACAGTGAACAAAGCTGTTCCCGACTTTCGGTGGGCTTTAGGCGGTAGGTACTACCCAAGCCAACAAGAGGCCAAAACTAGCCACAATGCTTAAGATGTTTGAACAAGGGGTCAAGGGTAAGTGACTGCACTACTGCGCCCTTAGCTCGATTTGACTCCGGACTTGGCAGGTCTGGACGTGGTCTTCAAAGGTGTGATTAACCCCCTTTTGTTTGGCTTCCAGATGCAAAGGGTCTGCAGGTGCGAATGTGGTTTCCAGTTTGACACAGGAGCTAAAGCCTCGATTCCCATAGGAGTAAAGAGAAAGCAATGATGCAGCAATTCTCAAGGAACTGAAAGGAACACAGGAAAAGGGTCTTCAGCGACCGTCGCTGTGACACAGTGACTCAAGGGGACCCAGCGGTCATGGTATGAGGGAGCCTTTTATCTCGTGGCCCAAAGGTGCTAAATCTGTCTGGAGTCTTAGGTCGAAACTCAAAATGGTGACGCACCTACACAGTAACCTGGGTTCGAGCTGGACAGCCCACTGGTTGACCATGGGACACTTCTGAACAGGCTCTTATACAGGGTTACCAGAAGACTTTGAGAGTGATTAGTTCCACCACTCCAAAAGCTTGACGCACCTTTGCAGGCCTTCTGAAATCGTGCACAAAGCAGGGCTCCACCGGGACAGTAGCAGGATTCGGGTGCTAACCTCATCAAGTGCATCTCAGGATCATCTGCTCCGCTTCTTCCGGATACTTGGCTCCTCCTTCAGATCTGGTGTATCAACACAGGACCTCTCCTCCTATCCACAGTCAGGTGAGTATTTGCACCCACCCCACCAATGGCAAGACCTGCTCCATGCATGCATGCCAGCTGTGGTCCAATCAGGGACCACGGGTGCCCTCATGCTCTCGTGCACACCAGACACTCCGGCACCAGTAGTGTGTATCGGGACCCCGACAGGCCCAGCCCACTTCCTGGGTACCTACACACGTGACCTGCAATAGCCCGCAAAAGAAGCGGTTTTCTTGGGCAATGGCATGCCCAAATAAGGAAACCCTGGTCTTGGAAAGGCAGGGTGAAGGGAAAGGGACCAAATGGCCAAAGGGACAAACAAAAGACCTGTGGCACCTTCATGCTGGACACTAGCCACAGTCAGGAGCCAGACTCGGTTAACGCGGTAAAACTCTGTAAAAAGTTACCAATACACAAGAAAAAGCTACTGCTGCCACCAGTCTGTCCCAAGACACATTGTACAATCACCCAAAAATCCTTAGAGGGTGTCTAGGGCTGTAGAACACAATGGCCCCATTGCGCAATACTGCAAGGTACTTTACACAATAATAAAATGTTACCGAAAAGTGGCAAGTCGAACAACTAAGAGATAAAGTTTCTAAGTGCCGACAGCCTGAAGGACGTGCCAGTTTCCACACAATAATGAGCAAAAGCCCAGGGGTGTGCAGCTGAAGGCTACACTCCTCTACGTAAACATCAGGTCATGATACAAAAAGAAAATTCAAAAAGTTTAGGGGTCCGGGGACTACGGAGGAAAAGTTGCTTCTGAAAAATATTTTCTAACAGAATTCATTACTGGAACACTCATGCTCGTCACAGTAATAACGAAGTGTTTAAGAAAAATGGATATCGCTGTTGGAACACTCCTGATCGCTCCAGTAATAGCCAAGTATTGAGGATACTGGAGGAGAGAACAGTGTGACAAGGTGAGCCACCACAAAGAACTACGCTGACTCAGATAGCAAGTTCAAGGGTGTTAATAAACATTTTGTATAGAATGAGATAGCCATATCTTCCTATGGTGACGATATAGGCCGCTTGGGGATATTTGGTGGTGGGCCAGCCCACTCTCTCTGCTCTACCTAGCCTTGTCTCCACTTCCTTAACCCAGACGTCCCCATAGGGCATATTAGCAACGCTACGATCGGTAACCCCCTTCTGTCTTTCAGTAGCTGAGCTCTGGGTGTTTTCCCCAAGTTGTTGGCTGACTCCCTAGGGATCTTCTAGCATTCCCTCTCCTATTCCCACTTAGTATTCTCAGGGAGTAATGAATGGTGCCTTCTTTTGCCGAGTGTCACATTAACTCCTTTTGCACCCTCTCGTACCTGACCCTTTGCTATACTGGTCTCTTAGGCTGTGCCCCTCCCACCATGTCACTGTCCCTCCCATCTCTCACTCTGCCTTTCCACCACCACCCCTCTTCTTTTCATACTCCTGTTCTTACTATCGCTCGTACCTCCAATTACTCCTCTCTTTACGTTATAGTCTTTCCCACTTCCTATTATTCCGCTGTCCAGTCATTTGGTCGAAAGACAAATGGTCGACGGAATTTGGTCGAAAGCCAAATGGTCGAATTTTTTTTATTTATATATATATTTTTTAGGTTTTCGTTTAGGAAAAAAAGGGTTTTTAAGCAAAAATTCGACCATTTGTCTTTCGACCAAATTGTGTCGACCATTTGTCCGGTCGACCTTTTTTTTTTGACCAAATGACTGGTAACCAATTATTCCTCTAATTACAAGCTGTTTCACTACTCCTATTCTCCCACTCACTGCCGCCCTTCCTCCTCTACTACTGTTTCTATTCCGCTACTACCACTACCACTTTATTACCTCTACTTCTCCAAGACACAAGACACTCTGGGATATGGTGCCCTGCACACCCTTCAACCACCAACTACTGCTACTACTTCTTTCCTTCACTCACTACTCCGCTACTCCCACCCCCTACTATCTTTACTTCTAACTACTACTACCTCTGCCGCCACTCCTACTCTACATCATCCATTCACACTTTTCCCTCTCTCACACAAAAACTCCACAGACCCCCTTGCTTATAATAGCCTCTGCACTTGTTTCGCTCTCACCTCCTCTGGTCTCTCGGTCGTCCACCACTAGCCCTCTGTCCTCGCCCAACTAACCTACAGTTGGGCATTCACACAACATTCTTAAATACCCCACCCCTCACAGTATTAGATACTTACCATGTCCAATTACTTACAGCCTTAAGGTGGTGAGAGTTGGGAAGGCCATGGGAGCGTTTAAAAGGTCTGGTAAGCCCTGCCCCTTTTCCAACATGAATCCTGCTGCATTTCTGACCTGGAGACTAGATCGGCTCTACAGGTCCAAGTGTTCTCCAAAGCCTCTCTGGAGACTTTTACCCTATATCAAACTCCATGGTGGTTATAGTGGGGCCCCGATTCATAGGGCCTTCACCCTTTTGGAACAATCTCTGGTGGGCTAGGGGGCTAATTGCATTCTCTTTTTGCACGCAACACATGACGTCTCGCTCGGTGCTTCCCCTGCTCCAGGTTTGCTGGGCTGTCTCCTGTGCTGGCCAGTGTGGTGGTGTTCGCAGTACACCTTTGTTTTCTGCATACCGCTGCTCCGGCTTCTCACTCACAGCTGCTGACTGTTTCTCCTGCCTGGACGCCGTCATCACCACAGGTAAGGAGGAGTGGGGGAGGGGGCCTGCCTTCATTCAGTACCCATGTTGTGCTGGTGTGCCCCACCATCCCTTGACAGGACCACAACGCTAACCCTGCCACACTTATTGTTCCTAATCTAGCAAAGGGTGGAACATGGAGTAGAAAGAAAGTACAAGGTTTGAGAGGAATAGAATGGTCCCAAATAATGAAAGGGATAAAGATATATCAAATCCTAAGAGAAGAACAAAAAGGAGTGTGAGAACTACAGTGTAAAACGAACTGTGCAAAAGTATATCTGAACTATACGACTTGATCAAAGTAGTTGCCAAGAACTATCTAGGGGTACTTTACTAAAATGAACTTGCTGAGATGCCAACCACAGGAGAAGGGAGTTCTTCCCCTGTACTTTAGTTATTTTGATAGTGGTAGGGACAGATCAAATAGTTTTGGACAGTGGACAGATCTTCCTTTTGGACTCCCGGACTACTGATGAGCACCCTGGCTTTTAGGTGGGGGGAGAACCATGTATTGACATTTTTTTCTGTTTGCACTTTCTGATTTTCAAGGGTGCTATGGTGTCTAAAGCAGATAGCATTACTTTATTGTACTCTTCAACCAAGGTAAGTGGGTCTGTGGAGACAGGGAGAGAATTCAAGGTAGGGAGCATCAGAGGAATTAGTTTGTTGGCTGTTATGGTCTTTTTATTCCTAGTTGGAATGGCAGGGGCTATGCTGACGGCATGATGGGGAGCTGTGACTTCAAGGGAGAAGGAGATCAGGTGGTGGTCGGACCAGGGCAATGGCGTTATGGCAGTAACAGAGGTTTGGCAGTTGTGCTCAGCTATCCAGTCAAGGGTTCTGCCTTTAGTATGTGTAACGCCTGTTACCTTTCGGATAAATCCTAATTCCTCGATGGAATTGTTGATCTGTGTGGTATTAGGATCTGAAGGGTCTTTGTAGCCAAGATTAAAGCCTCCTAAGAGTGCTCAGTATTGGTAGTTTTATGCGAGGAAGTTTTAGTATTAGGCTGGGGGCCTCTTAGGTTTCTAGAAGAGTTATTAGAGAGGGGTTGTAGGGATTTGGCTGAGGGTTTGTACATTTTGGGGAGTCTAGCACGAAGTTTGAGGTTTCTTTGGGAGAGATTACATGGTCTGGTGAGCAGGTCATTAAGGTTGGTAGGATTATTAGGGGGTGTCACAGACGCCGAAAAGGGCAGAGTGTGAGGCATATTAAAGTCTATTGTACTAAGCCGGTGTAGGATTGTCCTCAGTAGGACAGTGTAAGTAGCTGGCATATACATAATTTATGTGAGGGGAGGCTAGCTGATGGTAATAATACCATATAGATTAGTTAAGGAGAGTCAGCAAGGAGTGAGCTGGGCAAGAGGTAACTGAAATCAGAATAGGTGCTGCTGACAAAATTTAGGGTAAGCATATGATTGATGACAGTACATCACAAGAGCTATAAGGCTAATCATTAAATAGGCAAAGCTGGCACAATGGTCACAAGAATCACAGACTAATTATATAGCGGGCAGTGTTGACACAGAGGTCACAGGAGTAGCAGGCTGAGCGTAATATGGGCAATGCTGGCAAAATGGACACAAAATTCACAGGCTGAGCATGATATGGGCAATGCTGGAAAAGTAGACACAGGAGTCACAGGCTTAGCGTGATATAGGCAGAGCTGACAAAATGGACACAGGAGTCACAGGCTCAGCATGACATGGGCAGAGCTAGCGAAATGGTCACAAAAGACAAAGGCTGAGCGTGAATATGGGCAGTGCTGGTGGTCGCAGAGATCACAGCCAGACTTAATGTAAGTATATTAACTACAGCGGGGGCATAGACTAAGATGAGCGTGGGCGCAGATAACTGGGATCGATAATGCAGGCACGTGTCTCTAGAACATGCATCAGTCAGCCGGGTCAGAGCAGCAGGGGTGCTATGCAAAAAGGATAGATACCGCAAGGAGCTAGATGGTAGTGGACAAGTGCTAGTGCAAATATTGCAGGCAAGTCAAAGTGACCGACACACTAAGGCTAGGCTAATTAACAAAGTGCATTACTGTGAGGCTATTGACTAGGACTTAGATCCCGAGACGGATACACGTGAAGCAAATTACACATATGGTCGAGTGGCGTTACCGAACGTAATCTGCGTGGTAAAGATTCGAACAGATAGACTCGGTCATGACCAATAGTTGAGTGCAGAGTTGTTCTTACCAGATAGCTGGATACTGGCGCCAACAATCAGGAACCAAATGGATGCGGTGCAAAATGAGCAGAGTTCAACTCTGTCAACTATGTCAACTATGGACAGGCTCAGGACAGGCACCAGCCTTGATGGGTGTGCCTTTGTTGGTGGGCCGGCTTGTTGCCTGCCGGCAAGGGATTGGCTATAAGAAGAAGCAGGCAGCCAATCTCGTGCCGAGGCAGGTCCAAAGTGTAGATTAGGGTCGGGTTTGCCCAAGAGAAGTGCGGGCAGCCATCTTGAAGCAGCAGCACCTCGTGGGCTGCAATGGAGGGAAATGTAATTATCAGCGAATATTAGCGAAGTTGGCAAAATGAGCAGGCTGTTCCAGCTTGCAGGTGGGACACTGGCTAATAGTGAATATTACCAGCTGATCCTTCGGTGAAAAGCATAGTTGGAGGTACAGGCGCAAATATGATGCGGATTGAGCTCTGGGTACCATCTTGCATCTGAAAGAGCTTTGAAAGGAACGGTCTGAGTGTTTGAAACGGTCGTAATGCACGGAACAGTCGGAGTACATGGAACGGGTGAAGTTCATGGAACTATTGGAGTGGACGCGATCTCGAGCACCTACAGTAAACCACCATATTCACTTCTCCACGCTTACTCTCTTCTTTACACCACCACTCAAATAGAACACAGCGATACTATGACACCATTCGGTATAGCTGTTCTCATACCAACATTTGCCTCAAACTCCCCATCTCTCTAACTAAACACTGCTGGTTACACACCCCCCAGCCAGGCGTTCTCCTCAGGCCCAACGCAGCCACAATCGGTCTGGATAAATCCTGCCAGAACTAACACATACTATTGACCTCTCAACCACCACACCTACCGCTAAGAAGCAGGTATTTCACGAATGCCACACCAGCTGCACACATATCCGGTGCTCACACGCACCTTTGACTCTCTCTACTCTCTCTACTGACTTGAACTTCGGTTCCCAAGGGCGTTCAACCTACCAGCGCCTTCAGACCATACCAATGGTACATAAGGCGCTATATAAATGCAAAGTAACATAACATGTGTTCCTCTAATCCACCACCAAACTTACAATTGAGGGATAAATGTCTCAAAGCAGTTATATAGTCTTCAACAGTTTCTCCTTCATGTTGACATCTCATGCCAAAATGATATCGCTCCAATACCGTGCTAGTTTTTGACTCAAAATGCCTATCAAGTTTGGTCAATGCCAGGTCAAAATCATTATTCCCTCTTCTGAATCTAATTCGGAAATATCAGGAAGTGTGTCATATATCCTCTGACCTTCATACCCCAGAAAATGCATTAACATCGCTAATTTACATTCTACAGACATTCCATTCCCACACGTAGCTTTAACATAATGTAGGAATCCCTTCTTCCACGGGGCCCACTTAATTTTTGGCGGACCTGGTGTGAGCATAAATACTTGCGGACCGGGGACTCCAGACAGGGCCATATTTATAACCTCTAAATGTTACGTAACACAATGCGTAAAAGAACAGGTTAATATGCGTCCGAAGTATATGACCCAACAAAAACAATTTTGCTTTCAAGATGTCAAATGGTGATTCTTAGAATATCGTAAAATGTTGCCATACATAGCCACTCTATTTTGGCTATGCTTGTCCAGTCACCACCACAAAAATATCTCCTCCTTTGGGGGGCCAGAGAAAGCACCTTCTCTAAGCTGTGGTGCCCTTTGTCATACACCCCTAATTCGCCTTCCCACAGGGGGCCATGGGAGAGGTTTCAGTATCCTTTCTCAATTCAGCGCCACATCCGTATTTAGCTGGGCTTGATTCAGCGCCACATCCACTTTCAGGCAGCTTCCAGCTTCCTGCTGATAGCTCCTGCCAATTCCTCCTGGATGGTGGCTGCTCCTGCTGACAGCTCCTGGATGGTGGTTGCTCCTGCTGATAGCTCCTGCCAATTCCTCCTGGATGGTGGCTGCTCCTGCTGACAGCTCCTGCCAAACTCCACTTCCAGTCACTGTTGGGGGTCTTGGCTTCTGCAGGGATCACTACAGACATCCCATCCTCGTCGCCATTGTAAAGAAGCCACAAACTTGGTAAGTGAAAGCCAGTTTATTTGGAACAGCTTTAGTAACTCACTTAAGACCCCCAACACAGGCAGCATCCAGGGTATAACTGACTTCACTCCAGAGTAAACATCTCCAAGCACACATAATTCCAGAATGGCACAGTAGGCATAAATCCATTCTGGAATTTACAGATGATGTGCTTGGCATAAAAACAGCTGAAAACCATAGCAACAAGAAAGCATACAAAAGTTTAGCTTTATACAACAAAGCATACAAAGGTTTAGCTTTATACAACAGCCGGGTTTTGAAAGTCTGTGCCCGTAGTGAGGTGAGCACGGGTGCCCCACCATAGGATCGCCCCGGCGGAACTCCTCGTCGAGAGGGATGCTGTCCTCCAAGCAGCCCGTCGCCTGAAACCAGCGGGCGTCGAGGAACTCCTGTAGCGGACGCATCCGAAGTCTGCAAAGGGGTACAAGATAGATGCATGAGGACATCATCCCGAGAAGGGACTTGATGGACCTCACCCTGGCCACGTCCGTAGTTAACAGGTGCCGCACCTTGCCCAGGATGGTCTTGGTCCTCTCCTCTGAAGGGGAGGCCAATTGCCCCACCGTATCGAGCTTCGCTCCCAGAAACAGTGCTACTTGCGATGGAACCAGGTGGGATTTGGGGTAGTTGATGGCGAATCCCAGCTCTGTGAGCAACCGGACGGTCCTCGCCGTGTGTTCGACGGTGAGTTCCTTTGTCCTTGCCCGGATTAGCCAGTCGTCCAGGTAGGGGTAGACGTGGATCCCCTGCAGGCGCAGCCACGCCACCACCGGTGCTAGGCACTTGGTGAAAACCCTGGGTGCCGACTTTAATCCGAACGGCAGGGCTCTGAATTGGTAGTGGCGTTCCTGAACCACGAACCTGAGGAACTTCCTGTGCCTTTTCAGAATGGGGATGTGGAAGTAAGCATCCTCCAGGTCCAACGACGATAGGAAGTCGCCTTCCTCCAGCTGTCCCAGCTCGTGCTGGAGGGTGACCATCCTGAATTTCTGCACTTTGATGTATTTGTTTAACCGACGCAAGTTCAGGATGGGGCGCCAACCGCCCGTCTTCTTTCTGATGAGGAAGTACCTTGAGTACACTCCGGAGCCCTGGAGCCGCCTGGGGACGAGCTCGATGGCACCTTTCTTGAGCATCGCGCTCATCTCCAACAGCAGTTGAAGGACGGGATTCTCCTTCCTGGCCACGGGAGGAATGCGAGGGCACTTCTTTTGGAATTCCAGCGAGTGCCCATTGGCCAGGGTGTCCAACGGTCGGTGGAGATGGACTCCCACACGCTGACTTACTTCGTCAGCCGGCCTCCCACCGGGGTGCTTCGGTGGGGGCCCGACAACACGGCCGGGTCAGTCTTGCTTGGAGGCGGCCTTGCCGCCTTGGCCTCCTTGGCGACGACAGCGGGATCCCCCCTTGCTTGCCGCGACATCTGTAGGCCTGGGAAGAGGAACGGGCCGCCTGGCGGTAAGTGGAGGAGCCATTGCTGGATCCTTTGGAGGCACCCTGTCTGCCTCCGGAGCTCCGAAAGGGCCGTCGCTGTTGAAGCACCCCTAGGGCCCGGGCCGTCTCCGAGTCGGTCTTGATGGCCTGTAGTGACTTGTCCACCACCTTACCAAAAAGGTTGTTGCCGTCGAATGGCATGTCCAACACTCTGGTCTGGACGTCCTGGCGAAAGTCACTCGCCTTGAGCCATCCTCGTCGTCGGAGGCAAACTCCGTTGCCCAGTTGGCGAAATCCGGTATCGGCAATGTCCGTTGCCACCGTTATGGCATGATCCGACGCCACCTCGCCTTCCTGCAGGATTTCTAGGGCCCCCGCCCTGTTGTCAGGTAGGAAGTCTAGCAGGGGAGCTATCTTGAACCAGAGCTCCCCGTCGTAGCGGGCCACGATCGCTAAGGCATTGGCCGCCTTAATCATCGTCGCCGCCGACGAGATGACTCGTCGTCCCATGGAGTCCAACTTCTTGCCCTCGCTGTCCGGCGGGGAAGTGGAAGTTGAAGCCGCCGCACCCGCTGCTGCCTTCTTAGTCGCTGCCGAGACGACAGAGTCTGGCGTGGGCTGGGCCCTGAGGCACAAGGGGGCGGCATCGGGGACTCGGTACTTCTTCTCGTACCTGTCCCTCTTGGCGGGTGTCGTGGAAGGGTTCTTGAGGACAGCAAGCCCCTCGTCCCAGATGTCGTCGAAGAAAAGGCACCGCGAGGACCATCTTCCTCTTGGCCTCTCATCGTTGGTACAGAAACCCTTCCTTTTTTTGTTCTTCAGGGCAGAGCTGGAAGAGCTTGGATTCCCTGGTTATCATGGCGTGGAAAGAGCCAATTTCGTCGGCTGGAGAAGCCCGCAAAGGGGGGGGGGGGTGATGACAGGATGTCCGCTGTGTCATCGCCGCCGTCATCGTCCGTCCCTGTCGCTGTATTCGTCGCCGTATCCTCTCTAGGATCCTGCGAGGGGGATGCGGGGTCCACAGGTCTTGCAGGCACGAAGGGCGGAGCGGGGTGGCCTATGCTCCGCTTGTTCGGAGGGCTTCCCGACGAGCCTGGTTCTGGATCCTCCGTTGGAGTCCGTGGTAATCCCGTCCTTATCTCGGCACATAAGGATTGGATTGCCAACAAAATGGCCGCCGAGCTATCCTGGGGCTCGGGTAATGGCTGCGACGGACGGGATGGCCGCTCCACTGGGCACTCTTCATCGTCCTCGTCGCTATCTTCGATCACGTCAGCAGGGACCGCCCCCTGGGATTGAACCTTCTCGAACCTCTCATTGAGGCCTATGGACCTCTTGTTGTGGCCTATGGACCTCTCGTTGAGGCCCTTCTCGGTTTCCACCAGCACCGCCCCCCCCCCTCTTTTTCCGCCGGGGATTTCACGGGGGTCTTAACGATGGGCTGGAAAGAGGATTCCCTCCGCGGTGGCAGGGATACTCTGGGCCCAGAGGCCGTTTCCACTGGCATAGTCTCAGCCGGCTTCGCCAGGGTCGCAGCGACCACTTCGATAGAGCCCTTTGCCGGCTGGATCAAAGCCCTCACCACCTTAGATGCGTCCTGGGCCTTCGCCTTGGGGGGAGGGTCAGCGCCTCGCTCCCCCTTCGAGATCGACCGGGTCCGCTCCAGCGGCTTACCCGGGTTCTCGGACTTCCTCTTCCCTGAACCAGAGCGCTGGCTCGTGGTCGAACGTGCTGGGGAAGTAGCGCCCTGCCTGGCAGCCGAAGAGCCCGACCTTTTGGCGCTCCCAGTGCCCGCGGACTTGTGGTGCTTGGCCTTCTGTTGGGCCCCCGTCGCCGGGGCACCCTCACAGGACTTAGAAGCCCGCTCAGACTTTTTCTTTGCCTTCTCACCTGCTGTGGCCTTCTCCAGCCAGGCGGCGATGTGGGAACGACGATCTTGTTTGGTCCGTCCTAAAGGTTCTTGCAGAACGCACAGTCCTTCTCCACGTGCGTCTTGTCCTCATGAAGGCAGTAGAGACATCGCGAATGCTCGTCCTCCTTGAAAACGTTTTGCAATCCGCATCCAGGGTAGTTCCTGAACAGCTTGGATCCGGGCGTCGAGCTTCCTTTGTCCTAGGCCATGTCTGTTGAGGTAGGCCGCAGATCTTCCGGAATCCTCCAAGAAGTGTAAACTCGATGAAAACTTCAGCCATGAGGGGCGTAGAAGAATTCCGAAACGGGTCCCCGTTGTCGGAAGTAGAAACGGTGGAGCTTGGGGCTCGAATAAACCGAAAATATGAGAAAATCTCCTGAAAAACGTGAAAACGCAACAAAAAACTCGAGAGCTAAAGCACGAGGACTCCCAACACTTGAGCGAGCAGTAAAAATCTGAGGATGGCTGCCAGAGGCGGGGCTTAGGGAGAGGGCAGTCATTGGCTGGGGGCAGTATGACCCAGAGATCAGTGATTGGTTACTACTAAGAAAGACAGATCAGAAACGAAACTGATACTGATTTTTCCTTTACCGAGGATTCCCAGCCTGACGACAGGGAATATTCATGAGCATGTGAATCCATGCCAGACCCCATGCTGGAGAATGTGTTCTTCTCCTCTTGGGTGGTGGGCTTCCCGACGGGCCTGCCCCTGGCTCCTCCGTCGGGCCTGGCTCCTCCGTCGGGGGTAAAGGCAATCTAGTCCTTATTTCAGAGCATAAGGATTGAATTGCCATCAAAATGGCCGCAGAGTTGTCCTGCGGCGCTGGCTGCGACGGGCGTGACGGTTGGTCTGGGGTCCCGTCGGCGCTTTCGTCGTCCCCATTGTCAGGATGCCTCTCGATGGGCTGGTCCTCCTCCATGCCCGCGTTGTGGCTCTCAGGCACTTCGACAAGTTCCTCCTCTGAGGTTATGTCTGAATCCACGACGGCCACTGGCCCCCCCCTTCTTTCTCCATCGGGGGCTTTGTGGGGGTTCTTTCGATGGGCTTGAAAGATGCCTCCCTCCGGGGTGGCAGGGAAGACTCTGGGCCCTGAGGTCGCTACCACAGGTGTAACCTCCGCAGGCTGCGCCAGGGTTGCAGCGACCTTCTCCATAGAGGCCTTGGCTGGGTGAATCAAGGCCTTAGTCACCAACTGTGTGCTTGCGGCCTTCACCTTGGGGGAGGGCTCCCCGCCTCGCTCCCCATCAGCTGAAACCGGGGCCTCTCCAGAAGCTTGGCCGGGTTCTCGGATTTCCTCTCACCAGAGCCAGAGCGTTGGGCCGAAAAATGAGAAATTCTCTTTGAAAAAGCGCGAAAACGCAGCAAAAGCTCGAGAGCTATAGCATGAGGACTCCCAACACTTGAACGTGCGGTAAAAATCTGAGGATGGCTGCTGGAGGCGGGGCTTAGGGAGAGGGCAGTCATTGGCTGTGGGCAGTATGGCCCAGAGATCAGTGATTGGTTACTACCAGGAAAGACAGATCAGAAACAAAACTGATACTGATTTTTTCTGTACCGAGGATTCCCAGCCTGACGACGGGGAATATTCATGATCATGTGAATCCATGCCAGACCCCATGCTGGAGAAGAGCTGGTTATCCCCACCAAGCTCAAGGGAAGACGACTCTGGACTGGATCTTCTCTGAGTCGTTGAAGGGCAGATAGCTCAGGACTGCAGCAGGGCTTCACCGGGACGGGGTAGTTGCAGCAGCCATCGTTCTCTCCGCTTTTCTTCGGTTCCTTGTAGTTCCAGTGGCGACTCCCTGACTTCTAGCCCAAGAGACCTGCCTTTTATGTGAAAAAAACCATTCACGCAGCCTGGCTGTCAATCACCCAGCAAGGGGGTTGTCCAGCCTGGACAACTACCCTGGCCAATCATGACAAAGTGCGACTTGGGTTTCCTAGGATACCCTGTGCAGGGGGTGACTACACCCCTCCCTCACATCCAGCCCACTTAGACACCCAGGCGCCTTGAGGCGGGCTTCTGGGCAGAAGCCCGCCAAAAGACAGTGAACAAAGAATGCAAACCTAGTTTGCCGCGCAAAGTAAAACACAAGAAGGACTTTAACAAAAAGAAATGGCGAATAAACCCAACCGGAGCCAAAAGAAAGATGATTTGGTCAAGCGGGTTTATGTTCGGGGCTAATATAATAGCCAAGAACAGTACCACGTTTATCTAATATACTTGCGGTAGAAAAGTTAGGGTAGATACCACTGCCACCAGCCAAGTCTGAATGTTAAAAGAGCGAAACAATGCTCTAGGAGGTACAGATAAAAAGGGATATGAGTTAACCCTTTCCAGTACTCCATGGAAGATGGTGTGTACTGGATCTGTGGTAGATTGACTAAGTAAAGTTAATGGTAACTTTACCCTTTTAAGGGGACTGTAGTCGCCTCAGAAATGGAGTTGAGGGAAGTCTCAAAGACAACCCTGTGCCACGGCACTGAAGGTGCTGTGTGACACACACAAAGAAGGGGGCTACTGAAGTGGTGTCCTTCAAAGTCCACAATCACAAAAACAGATGGAAACACATAGCAAAACACAGGTAAGAGTGGGGGGAAAGCTCTCACTCTTACCAGGTGGAAAAAAATAAACTCCAGAAGTCCAGCAAAGCTGCTGGGGGACTCACTAGGTGAGGGAAATTAGCCATAAATGAGAATTTTCCCTAACACCCACCTGATATGTTGTTGCCACCTTTTACCCCTGCAACGACACATTATTTACCCACAGTTCTTAATTTGCAAAAAAATAAGTGCCAGGGCCCAGATATTTTCGAGCATGGCTGTTAGACATTGTGGCGTGTATGGCGGTTAGGCAGCTTCTAGTCCACTGTTTCCACAGGCTGCTCCCCACAAAGTCAGGATATTTTGAGTTAAAGCTGTAACTCTCACCAGCTCATAGAGGTTTAAGAATACAGTACCCAAGGCATAAGTGCGTTTTACAGATGTCAATCAACCTAATACAAAATAACTCAACATGCTAGATGTGTCTTGAAGTAAGGGAAATATTTAAGTGCTTTTTAAAATACATCATTGTTAACATGTGGCTTTGATTCTATAAGTGGCAAGTGGAACATGTTGACCATCTATCCACAGAAAAAGAGAAAATGTGCTTTCCTCCTATAGAAAGCTGATGAGCAAATTCAGGAAAAATCATCACTGAACTAATCAACTTCCTTGCAGCTAGATCCATTTGTGTAGTTTGGCACTCATGCCAGGCAGTGCTCTTGGGTATTGACTATTTCCGTCATTTGCCCTGTGTTGGGCTGCTGGCATCGTCACTGTCCTGTCCACAAGCCCAGAGGATTGACTGTCACCTTCCAAATCATTGTTCTTGAAAACTGGTAACTAGCATTGACCTGCCCACCTGAATCATCAGGTTCACAAATAATGAGCTGGCCCAGGATGCACAGACCCTAGTCATTGCACAATGTAGTTGCTTGATATTTGACTGTGATGACCGACATGTTGAAACAATAAAGGTGCCATAAAACCACATCCTAATCAAACTGTCTGAGAAAGTGCCAGGGCTCAAAAATAAGTGCCGGGGCTGAGCACTGGCCAACACCCCCACAGATTAAGCACAAAGTACCCACTGTTTTTGTGCCAGTCATGGGAGATCAATCTGCGATTGTCGTTCGAGCCCCGATTTTTTGTTTTAGTCATCAGGTGGCACGGTAAGTAGTGCCTATAAGCCACAACTATTGTCCTGGCATATTAAGGTAGGAGAGAGATGGGATGAGAGGAGGATCAAAGCTTGCAAGCATTTGGCTATTTACGCACCAGCCATTGACTGCACTTGGACATGCCGTCCCTTAACTAGCCCTTTCTCACACAAACCAGATCTCTCAGCTAGCTCTCTTCTTTCTAAGCTTCCTTCTGCAAGACAATGGCTTAAAGGATAGTTCCGGGACTTTTTTTTTATTGTCCCTACGGGTCGGCCATGTGTTTGTAAGCATAAATCGGTAGATCGTAGGAAACTTTCCTATGGACCTTACCCGACTTTTCGCCCATTATCGCACTCGAAATCAGCCTCCATTTTGTGATAATCCTATCATTCCGCCGCATCGCCCTGGCTCACCTGCCTTTGCGGCACTAAATCAAATCCCCCGCCCCTGAGCCTGACATTATCAAAACATTCATATTCCCCGCCTCTCTCCGTGACGTTACTGTGCTGCGTAGGCAAACGCGCCCAGGCGTCTTCTACGCGACTCCACACAGACCCCGGAAATCAACACAGATCAGCTCACAACACAGCGCGCCACAATTCGGAATATGAAACTGTACTTTTAAATCAAACCGCAAGATTGTAAATGTGGTAAAGTACATTTATTAGACATCAAATGTTTAGAGAATATTCAGCGATTTGCATTTTTATTTGCTCATGTTCCAAAAAGTTCGTATTGAGGAACGCGATGGTCCTTTGCTGTACACAGGGTCTTAGAGCATCTCACAATACAGCGCCACAATTCGGAATGTGAAACCGTGGTTTAAAAGCAAACGGCAAGATTGTACATTTGGCAAAGTACGTTTATTGGACATCAAATGTTTAGAGAATATTCAGCGATTTGCATTTTTCTTTGCTCTCGATCCAAATTAGTTCGTCTTGAGGGAAGCGATGTTCGTGTGCAGTAGACAGGGTGTTGGTTTACGATAAAAATAAGCTCTTCGGTCGCACTGATAATCGCATGGCTGTTCCAACAACGAGGCACTAGGCCACCACAACGGTAGGTATGTTGCATCTAACCGTTAGTACCGCGTAAGGGCATACTTGTACTTGGCGATCGTCCCATAAAATGGTCAGGGTGGTAACGTTGTTCACGCGGAGAAGCAACTGGCGGCTGTAGAAGCCGTCCGCCGGTGTCTGATACTCGTGACACAGACAGTAGTGAATGATGTACCTAAAAACATAAAAAATGAAATTAGTCTCACCATCAGATCCTTATTAAAATCATAGCGAGGACAGCGCTACTGGGTGTACACAAGTGTTTAAAGGCGTGGCGAGGCAGGGAGGGGGGGGGGAGTGGAGTACAAGGTAAGTGGCATAAAATAATAAATAAATAGGGCCAGCTGGTGGCAAGTGCAAGGTAAGTGCAGAACAAGTGCTGGGAAGGGGGGGCTGTAGGATACTGAGACAGTCCCCCAGTGCAGGGGTTGACAGGGAGGCAGTGCAGGTGGAGAGTGGAAGGGCCCAGGACCGAGGTCGCAGACAGTGGACCAGTTGTAGCAGGGGAGAGGGAGAGAGAAAGCAGAAGCAAAGAGGAAGGTTTTGAGGTGCTTCAGTAAAAGCAGATGTTTCTCCTCAAGATAGTGCGCGGTAGAAAACAATATGCCACATAGAACGAACAAGTACAACTGAACCCGTCTTTAAAGCCACTGTATAGTAATGAAATTGCGGTATAAACTCATCAAAAGTTACTTACATTATATTTGCATTTTCCATTGTGTCTCTGTGTAGGGCAGACCCGAAACACCACTCCTTTGCCGACGTTATTTCTTCTAATGAACGTGGCTCATCGTTTCGTTTCTGAAATTTTATTCATTATCTTTTCATAGTCTTTCAGGATGGTCCCGGCCTGTCAAGGTCAAATCACAATAGAACCTTATACTGGGTCGTGGGCCGTTCCGCCACCCGAGCAAAACATCAAAGCAGCTGACCTTCACTTTGAGCGAGCACACATTTCTAGTTAGCTGCAGTCAGTGTAAGGGCATCTTGTCTGCGTGCCTTTTTTTTTTATTGTCCCTATGGGTCGGCCATGTGTTTGTAATACGGAAACATTCTATAATTTTTGTAAAAATGATTTATATTACTGTTTGGTTTAATTGCAATGGGCCTGCAACATGAGGAGACTCGAGAGAACAGACAATTAAATTACAATCATTTAAACCGTGATGTGTATTTCTCAATGAGCTCTGCTTTAGGTGGACATGGAACAGAGGCAATGTTGGGTGGCAATGCAGTTGTCCCCTGCATAGGTTCGTTCACCACTCCATGTATGTGCCTATCGAGGACATCTACGATAAGTCTCTCAATAAACTCATATTGCATATCCTCAAACACTGGTTTGATCACCCATTGTTTACTTCTTTTAGCGAAGGCCTTATTGTAGCGAAGCGTCCCTAAAGTTCCGGTCGTCCTACTTTGTTGACGGCCAACATTATGGTTATGTGCCAAGACCGCTAGAAGAGTCCGATTTATCATGCCTTCCATGCCAAAATGCAATCTTTTGGGCCTGTACTTTAGGCACATATTGTGGAACACCTCCAAATCTCCTGTGTGGCAGAATTCCGTGAGTCCCCTCAAATCTCTTGTTATAGTTTTATCAAATACAATCTTTTCAATGGCCTTGTGAGTGGGTGATGAAGGAATCAACCACTTCTTCTTCCTTGCCTCCTCTGTGGACAAATGGCCATGTTCACATTTGTGGAAATGCTCATTTGTCGACCATCGATGTACGTTGCTACAGTGCAACATTACTGACCGCCATTTTTCCAGTAGAATTTCCAACGACCCTTCACATGTTTTTGAGCTCCACCAAAGATGGTTGCTGATTGACTTGGACCACTGTGAAATACCTTGCATATCTTTTTTTTTTCCTGCAGCCGACAATTTTTTATTGATTGTTTTTGCAAGATGCCATACGTCAAATTGGTGATTTATATTTTTATACTCTTCTCTCATTGTCTTGGCAATTGAAACGTGTCTGTCCGTGGCTATCAGGTCGATCACCATTCCCCGCGATTGTAGTTCTTGCAATGATGCTACAAAGCCAACTTTCTCCATGGCCACTGAGGATGTACTTTGTGACACCTGCACGACCACCGAACTCACAATTTTCTTACTTTCCATGTCCTGAAAGTGGTAGGTGCAGTACTTGGCTGAAAATCCTGGGCTGTCGCACTGTCCATCACCGGCTAGCCTGAAGCGTTTGCCCGCGAATGTACTTTCCATTGACATTTTTTCCATTCTCCAAGCTTCGCTGATGGCTGGAAATAGATAATCGGTTTGGTATTTGTAGAACTGACTTTTCGCAATGAAATGGATTCCCACAAACTGAAAGAAATACTGTAACTTTTTAAAACTTGAACCACTAAAAAGTGCGGCCGCTGCACAAAGTAGATTGCCTGCTGGCAGTTGCCCCAGCATGGGTTGTGCAGACCATGCGAACGGATGATATTGTGTACAGGTGGCATGTATTTTAAGGTTAGTGCCTCGAATTGCACGAGTCACATTAATCAATGGCTCCCCACATACTTCCCCACCAACCCAATGCCCACATTTCATCATAATAATATCCATCAAACAGCTATCGAATACAATGAATTTGGCCTCTTTCCTTATACTGTCACTCTGCATCCCAGCTGGTTCGGCCTGTAACGTTGAGGACATGTCACTCGCATGAAAGGTACAATCTCTGATATCGTCTTCCGCTATGCTGAGTGATATTGATGGTGTTTCATTGTCGTCCACTTCATTCTCTTCCATTGCAACATCTGTTCCTTGTCCGGAGATGGGAGAAAAAAACAATGTCTTCAACTTTCGCGCGCTCTTATTTTTTGCGGGTGTGGATTCTGTGAATTTATCTCCAACTACATCCGAACTACCAGGAGGACATTCACTATCAATGGCTGGTGGTGGTATAGCTCCGTTGTCAATCACTTCATATTCTTCCCATTGGCACGATGCATCTCCAGTCTCAAGTCCCTGCCAAAAGGTTTGACAAGCAACATCTCTCGTTCGCTTCACTGTCTGTGTAGATCTAGTTCTTACACCCACTCGCAACTAGAGGACAGATTAGAAAAGGGATGTTCAGTTTAAACACAACTTACAGTATTGAACTATTGACAGTGAAAGACAACATAATATAGTGAACAGGACACTAACCTTCTTTTGCTTTCTTTTCTTTGAAACTTTCTTGCCTCGAACTTCAACATCTGGACGCTGTTGCTCCGACTCGTGTGTGCTTGTCTCCACTTCCTCTCGCGCTGCAACGACTATATTTTCATGATAAGCACATCCATCACTCACTGAGGCTCCATCGACTCCCTGAAACATAGAACTTTCATTAGTATGTATAATAATATTGAAAACACAAAATGTACTTGGGGACCAATACCCATACGTACATCTCAATAGCAAAACACGAATGAACGCATTGTGTAGAACATTCAAACGACAATAGTTCACGCATTGTTGATCTAGTTAGATTGAACTGTCAAGATCCATACCTCGGGCTCCGCATAGACTTCCATTGATGATATTATTGAAGATGACGCTTCAGCAACTCCCTGAAACACAGTAATTGCATTAGTATGGTTTTCTATTTTGTTTAAAAGAACATAAACTTTCTGCAGGTGTCAACGGCTCATCTAAATAGACCTGCACAAATGATCAGTTGTCTAAAATAAATAATGGATATCTAAATATGATTCGATTTGCTCCATCGTTGGAAGTGTCACCACCCAGAGATCTGCATCAACTACTAGGGGTGATGTTCTTGTTGAAGAAGCTCCGTCAGATCCCTGAAACATAGTACTTGCGTTAATAAAGAAGGAAGTATAGCGGATGTAATCACGTCATTTGATCTCGCATGATTGATCTGTCAGTATCCATACCTCGAAATGCATAAGAACATCAAGGGACGCTGTAACTGCGGTGCACACTTCTGCAAGCTGTTGCGCCGACCCGTAACTGCATGCTCCCCCTTCTTCTTGGACTAATGCTCCATCGACTCCCTGAAACATAGGACTTTCATTAGTAATGAACACAATATTGAAAAAAGAAGACACATAGGAGGGCGACGACAGAAGGACATACCAATGGCTAAAAACGAAAGAAACATTGTGTGTAACAATCACGCTACAAGAATGCAAGATCTGATGATCTCCATCGATGGAACTGTCCGGAAACGTACCTCGAGCATCTGAGTGACATCTACGGTTGTCGTCAATGCGTTGGACTCCTCAGCATCTCCCTGAAAGACAGTACTTGCATTATTTTGGATCAATTAAAACTATTGATTTACATGCCTAAAACAAGTCAGTGTCAGAATAGCTAAGTAAGATTACCCGATAGGCGCTTGAAGTGGCTGATGACTGCAATAACGACACGGATGGAGAATCTTCCGCCTTCATATTGAGTGGATACATAAATGGGGAAATTATTGTTAGCTAATGCTACACACTACCACAAGGCCGAGAGACAAATACGTAAACTTGACTCACCAGTGGAGGGATGTGGACGAATAGAGTGGGAATAGCGGTTGAGAGCAATTTTCGCCTCGCTCGCGGTGTTTTCTTCTTTATTAGCAATGATGTGGAGTACATGTCTGGGCTAAAGTGCCTGCTGCAGATGCGGTATCGATCACCCCTCTTGTCCGCAAAGACTTCTAGGACTCTACTTTCTAGCTCAGAGGCTGGATATCCGCAATATCGGACCCATTCTCTTATCTGATCTATTGTCTTAGGGAAAACATGCATTATAGTACCTTCAGATTTGTTATGAGTCTTCGAAGGGCAACCGCCAATGGAACAGGCAGGCATTATGGAAAGTTCTGAAAAGTAAAGATCAACAATTCTCTATGAATACCAATGTGTTAAAACATTAAATGACACATAAAAGGTTCAATGCAAGGTCCGTTTTGGTTCTTGGAACTATACACGTTATTCACATGCGGATAAGTATTTCAATAACTTTCAAAAAATAGAAAAAGTAATTTGACTAAACTCAGAACATGTGACTAGTTCCTTGCATGTACTGTCGTGAACGAAAAGAAAACATGGATGCAATTTGATGACTACTAGCAAATAGATATAAATTAAAAAATTGGACGCAAAATGATTATGGTACATGGACTTACCTTGACGAACAAACAGTTAGATGCAGGGATCAGAGTAGTTTCTTGTCGTAGAACAGGGAGCAGTTCACAGGTTGCAAACTGACGATTTTGCTCAAAGTGGTCACGGAAGTTCACAGAGACGAAGAGCAGATAACCAGCACCTTCACGGGTTGACTAGCAAAGCGCAAAGAAGTTCTCATTAGAAATATGAAGTGGGTTATAAAGAATTCGAAACAGGGGTGTGTTTGTGAATGAATGACGTGTATATGTCGTGGCATTATGCGGATTGCAGGGGGGCGTCCAGCGTGAGGGGGGATGCTTGGCAGGAGACACGGGGTCTGGAGGTAGACATGGGAACAACAACCCATGCTCTATAGACCACTTTGAAGTGTACATGGTCTTTGGCACCTCTTGGCCTTTATCGCTCCCTGACAGCTCCACTTGCCAGCAGCGCAAGTACCCTGGTGCGAACTGCCTTTGATAGGGCGGGGGGGGGGGTGGATCGGGGCGGTGGTCGTGCAGACAAGACACAGGAAGACTCGTGAATGGAGACACACTTATGTGGATTGCAGGGGGGCGTCCAGCGTGAGGGGGGATGCTTGGCAGGAGACACGGGGTCTGGAGGTAGACATGGGAACAACAACCCATGCTCTATAGACCACTTTGAAGTGTACATGGTCTTTGGCACCTCTTGGCCTTTATCGCTCCCTGACAGCTCCACTTGCCAGCAGCGCAAGTACCCTGGTGCGAACTGCCTTTGATAGGGCGGGGGGGGGGGTGGATCGGGGCGGTGGTCGTGCAGACAAGACCCGTTTGCCGCAGGGCCTCACCAAGGAGAGGCCATCTAACTGAATGTAAGAGGATGGCTGCAGGATCTACTACATGGAAGGCAGGGGGGTGAGTTTATAAATACCTCACCCTCCCAGGAGAATATACACTAGATTCATTTAAAAAATCAAAACAACCATTGTTAAAATATATGTTGAGCTTTATTTTAGATTTTAGTTAAACATAAATAATAAACATTACACATTGTAAAGTTGAGGTTGCAGCACATCGAGGGAAAATCCGCGGTATTGTCCACTGTCACTGGGGAAATGTTGTCTAATGGCAAGTACCGCACAGGCAGGTATTACTCTCCGAACGCGGTGTCCGAGCCTCCCGTGAAGCCACCAAGTGAAGCAACGATAGGCCACCAGCCTGTACCACCTCTGAAAAAAAAAGATGCAAACTGTATTAAACTGACCAAACTTTCTTATCAATGTCGATTCAGGTAACACATGTCATTTTTCTTAGAAAAAAATTATATCTAGAAAATGCACTATATGGAACCAATTTACATGCGTTCGAATGATATGTAAATGTAATTTTATATGTGGGAGACGACCATGAAATAGTGGTGGCATCACTGACATCACAAACAGAGTATACTTACTCGTTACTCGGATTACGCGGACGAACAGTGCCACGAAGTTCGTGCATAAGCACCATCATCATCCTCAACACTGTCCGTGAGAGGCAGGCTTCCCTGAACTCTGGCAGCTCGGTGATGCATTGCGGACTTTGCTCGCCTTCCTGCAGACTTTGCTCGCCTTCCGAAATGTAGGCCAAGCACCCGGAATTTTCACGGCAGCAGCAGTTCTCCTCCTCAGTTGGCATTAGCTCGCACCGATTGCACGTGCACCAGGTGGAGACGCCGTCCATGCGACATGGTCCAGGCTCTTCATCCGTTGACTGGTCCTCCCAACTGCCGTCCGAATCCCCATCGTTTTCGCGTGCTTGCCTTTCCAGTAGTTCTTCCTCGGTGTACTCGGGCTCGTACATATACGGCATTATTGTAGCCATTGTGTGGTAAAGAAAGTAAGATAATTTATAGCGGTGGTACTGGTATCTGTTCACACGGGCTACAATCAACGAAGGTAGCTGACCAGAGCACAGAAACGAGTCACAGAATACTCAAAGTAACACACAGAGAGGAATGGAATCGAAAATCTGCTGCTGTATGTTGTGAAACGGTCTGTTTATACTTATTGGGGAAAGAGGCGTCCTGCCATTTCCATGGCAACACGTCAATAGCTGAGGCGCAGCGATTGTTGACACGAGACGTGCTTGAAATGGGCAGTACGCGTCTGCTGATGTCAGGCTCAGGGGCGGGGGATTTGATTTAGTGCCGCAAAGGCAGGTGAGCCAGGGCGATGCGGCGGAATGATAGGATTATCACAAAATGGAGGCTGATTTCGAGTGCGATAATGGGCGAAAAGTCGGGTAAGGTCCATAGGAAAGTTTCCTACGATCTACCGATTTATGCTTACAAACACATGGCCGACCCGTAGGGACAATAAAAAAAAAGTCCCGGAACTATCCTTTAACTTCAGCTATAAACCAGCTCCTAGTGTAATAAAAATGTCTTACCGAAGTGTGCTTTCAGTTACTTTATTTATAAGCAGTAGTTGTTTTGCATCCTTTCCTTGCACTGAATTCCTGTTAAAAAGAAGACTTGGCAAAAACAACAGCTTTTGCTCTAGTATATGCATAAGATATGCATTTAATAGGTACTGACATAATATCCCCAGGTACGACAGTATTTTCCAGCTGTTACCATTTTACGCCCAGGTAGCATCATTATGGCAGTGTCTGAAGAATGCTGATCCCATGGCAAAACGCATTAGAAAAGCCACAACTGGGGGCGTGGCCAGATGAGTCATCAACAAAGAGGGCTCCCTGAGAGCCTCTGACATCGGAAGGCAAACATAGCATTATTTCCCCTCTTCTGGCTGCCTGAATTGGTGAAATGTGAAAGACGCAAGCAGCTAATGTATAGGGGCTGTGGTTCCCAGTGTCTCCAAGTTCTGTGGCTGTCTGTGAGCCGGAAATTGGGCTTGATTTGAGACGGGCCACCTGCCTGCAAAATGGTGCATCCTGACCATGTCCCGATAGAGGTACGGCAGCCGTTGCACCAGGAGACTCTTCTTGCTCCTGATGGTGGACCTGCCCGGCCCCCCCAACGCCCCGGCTGGTCTGCAGACAGCACGCTACGGCACTTTCCCCCCAAACCCCGCTGTCCAACGTGATGGTGTGCAAGCCCCCTGCTGTCCCCCGTGATGGTGTGTTGAGAACCCCACCCCCCGCTGATCCCTGTGATGGTTTGTTGAGCCCCCCAACCCCCTCTCTCCCTCGTGATGGTATGTTGAGCCCCTCACCCCCCCTGTCCCCGGCGATGGTATGTGAGCCCCCCGTTGTCTGCCGTGATGGTGTGCGAGTCCCCCGCTGTCCTCTGTAATGGTGTGCGAGTCCCCCGCTGTCCCCTGTGATGGTGTGCGAGTCCCCTGCTGTCCCCTGTGATGGTCTGTTGAGCCCCCCAGCCCCCCTTCTTTCCTCCGTGAATGTATGTTGAACCCCCTTTGTCCCCCATGATAGTCTGTTGAGCCCCTCAACCCCCTCTGTCCCCCGTGATGGTGTATGAGCCCCCCTCCGTCCTCTGTGCCCTGTGATGGTGTGTTGAGCCCCCCAATTTCCTCTGTCCCCCAAGATGGTGTGTTGAGCCCCTCACCCCCCCCTCTTTGCCCCGTGATGGGGGGTTGAGCCACACCTCCCCCAAACTGGTCCACCTGATGTCCACTTGCCCCCCTCCTCTCTTGCCCCTCATCCTGCTGCTCCCCCACCTTGCTTGCCTGATCTGATCCCTCTCCTTCCTTCTCCTGCCTTCCCCCTCCCCCTTCTTCCAACCCGCTGCCTTTTCTCCATAATCACTGTTGCAGTTCTCTTGATTCACTATGGTTTCAATATCACCAACCTGCTGCCATTGCTTGGATTGGATTTTTGTGGATTTTTTGGTCCTCATTACGAGTCCGGCGGTAACCGTGCCTGAAATTCCAGCAGGTTACCGCCGGACTCGTATTACCATTCACCCTCCATGATTCCCGGAATTACCGGGGCATTACGACCCCGGTGACCCGGGAATTCCGGAGGCGGAATTTGGTAAATCCCCATTCCCATTGAGTCCGATAGGATTCAATGGGAATGGGGAAGTCGAAACACCGGTACCATCACAAGATGGTGCCGGTGTGTCCACGTCCGCCTGCAGGCGGGTGGTGTTAAACCCGCCAGTTCAGACCTGGTGGAAATGACACCTCCCGCATGAAGTACTCAAGATCACCCGGTATGGAAATAACAGTGGCAGTGGGTTTACCGCCACCGTTATTTCCATACCGGGTGACTCGTAACGAGGCCCATTGACTTTTGTTTCTTCACCTGATCAATCTCTCATGCTGGACCTCCCCTGGATCTCGTACTCAAGCTGGCCCGGAACCATGATGTGCCCATCGTCCTCTTGTATCCTTGCTCTCATTTTCTGTTCCCTACAACTGTATGTGTTTACTGACCTCTGCAACTGTTATTCGCTGCTCTGCCCCCTGTTTCTCCTCTTTTTCACTGTTTTATTCTGTTCTTTCCCACTCTCCCTCCTTTACTTTTCTATGCACTTGCTCTATCAGAATTGTCCCTGACCTAGTAGGATAGTATCTAATGTTCGTCTCCTTTCCCTGCCCTTACTTGTTGTCCCCTCCCCATCAAGCACTATCTGAAATGTAGTTGGGCCTATTATAATAGTCGCTTGTTTTGTTCTCCTCCTCCTCCTTCCTTTACTCCAACCCCCACCCTCCCCCCCCACCTATTGTTCATTTCTGGCACTACCTCAATTGTTGTCAGGCATATTGATGTAGCCGCTTGTCTATCCCATTCTGCTTACCACCCACCTCCCCTCCTTATCTTTGTTAAAAGCACTTGCACTATCTGAAATGTCACCAGGCTGATTACTATAGTAAATTCCACGTACTGAATGAATCAAGGACTTGTAAGAATGTCACTGTATTCTGCCTTGTTCCCTCCCTGCCTTGAAGCGCTTTAAAACAAATTGTGTAAAGTGGCTATATAAATAAACAATCAAAAAACAATCAAGGTGAACCAGCACCCAGTCAGCGATGGGGGCTGCAGCTGGAGACCAGGCAGGTGAACCAGCGAACCCGGCGTGCTAGCCAGATCGGCTTGCGGCACACAGGTGGCCTCCTCCTGCCACTTATTGTTGTCGGTGGACAGTCAGGAGGTGCTAGCTGTTGTCAGCAGCTTCTCCGCTGCCGTGGAGGATAGGCGGAGGCAGCAGGGGCTGACCGGGGAACACTGGTGCACCCATTGAGGTTTTGGGACCGCGAAGATGAAAGCAACAAGCTGACGGTGAGAACAGGTGAATCGCCCCGGTGCATCCGGCTGAAATGCAGTGGTATTGGTGAGGCTTTGGCCTTGGGGGAAGTGGGGCAGGCTCCTTTTGGGCGAGGACTGTCCGCTGGGTATACCCACCCACTGCCTGCCTGCAATAGCTGGATCTGCTCCCCATTTGCTCATCTGCCGGCTGGGGTCTCAATACCTATAGCACTCCTGCTGTGAAATATTGCCTGGACATGTGGAGGAAGCTGTCTCTGTGCATATAAAATATTCTTGTCATAACAGTGCTCGCTGCATATGCATCCCTTTGCTTCCTATACTGGACTAAACGCCCAGTAGGACAAAACAATCCTCATTACACCAGGGTCAGTGGGGCCATTCTGGTCGTGGACACTTCTTCCCTTTGTGAGCTGCGCATCTGTGGCATGGCACCTTTAGAAGCATCATCTTTTCCCCTGCACCCCTCTGCGGAACATTCTGGAGGGGCAGTGTCTGTTGCGATACCACCGGGCCTTCTCTTAAGCAGGACCATCTGGGTGATTGGGGAGTACGGGTCCAGTTTTGGGTTACAATGCAGGACGGCAACGGATCTCCTGTATTCTACACTCACGATGGCTAAACCACATAAGCCCAGTAAACAGAGGGGACATGTCTGCAATGCTACAGCCTGTGGATAAGGGCAGGGCTAGTGAGGTGGGGGCGGCCCAAGTTCACAGGGATGACCCACTTCCAGCAATGCTTACACAAATGTCCACCAAGTCCGATCTACAAAACCTATTGGCGGAAATACGAAAAGAAATCCACAAAAGCACAGAGGAACTCTCCCATAAGATTCTGGCGCTAGATAAAAGGGCCTCAGTAGCTGAGCAACGGGTCTGTGAGGTGGAGGATATGCTCTGGACAATCCATTGAATATGGCGGGTGCTCCAACAGGTTGTAGGTGTTGGATGGGCAAAACAGATCCCGTATAAATAATATTCGGAACCAGGGTATTTCTCTAGCGGCTAGCGGTGCTGGACCAGGACCTTCCTGACTTTGCTGCAGACCTTTCACTCCATCTTGGGACTGGTTGATAGAGTTGGACAGGACTCACTGTGTCAGGACCCGAAATATCTCCACCCAGGACAGACATCCAGAGTATTGTCCCGGTTTCACTTCTACAAGGTAAAGGACCATATAATGGCCACTGCCAGGCCCCAGTCATCTGTCTCCTTCCGCAATGTCACTTTCCCTGTACCAGGACCTGGCCTCCATGACGTTGGCAAAAAGGAGGGCGCGAAGGTCCCTGACTGGCTGCATAGTAGGGAGGTGGCTTACAGACAGGGTTTTCCTACGGCTCTCCATTTTTCATATCAGGGGAAGTGCTGGATGGTACGGACACTTGAAGTCTCTGCTGAATGTTGGAGAGAGGTGTATGAGGGATGAGGTGTCTGGGTTCGGGGAGTATGGTTTGAGTTTAATTTGTTGCTGTAAAGCACTGGAGGGGTGCGTCTGTACTTCTGCTCTCTATATGGTAGAGGAGAGGCACAGAGGACCCCAGCCAAGATTCTTTATTACGGTAGCAATGGACGAGCAATCAAGGCCTAGCTTCTCAGGAGGGGATGCAGGCTGGTTCTTACGTACAGTGTAGTCCACAAGCACCCACAAAGGAATGTCCGCACACTGTATTAGTTAAAACACAGTCTTTATATAATTAAGTTTCTAGGTTATACACAATCACAATAACTCACAATAACTCACTTTGTGCTCAGTTAATCTACAATGGCAAATATATACATTTCTAAGTGGTAACACTATTATCAGATTTCATTAAAATGCATCAACTGTACTCGGGTCAAATGTCACACAAATCAATTAATAAAGGTAACCGACAATAGACATAGGAGGAAAGCAGTTGGTTAGAACAATTGGCAGAATACTGGCCCCTACCACTAGATGCAGTTCTGTGTGGAGATCCCCCACCCTCCCCCACCTGGGCAACCTGTAAAATAAAGATATACCACAAGCCCAGTCCATATACTGTTCAATTAGTCTCATTTCCTTCTATAATGTTTCTTCTACCACCCCAATGTACCTGGAATAGCAGAGTTCGACGATGGGTCGACGATGGGTCGTCGATGGATCCTTCTTGAGCAGCTCCCTTTAAAGCAGGAGCCACATATCGTCACGTTCCAACGTGGAAAAGGGTGAACAACGGTGGTGAGGTAGCAGGTCTGAACCTGGCGGTGCTCGACGAGTCGAAGACGTCCTGCAAGGAAGAGGCGTGCAGTGCACCTCGATGTAGTTAGTTCAGGACCGCAAAGAGCTTGTGAAGAACTGCGGCCCAGCAACAGCATCGAGTCGTCCGGTGTCTCTACGGTCTTTGTGTGGCGGGAAACCCACCAGTAGATGCTCCTCGGTGCATCGACGGCCTGGCCTTCACCGGCAGGATAAGGCGGTCGGCAGTGCGGACGAGCGCGTCCGTGAATCAAATGTCTTAATCAGGGGAGAGTTGCGGCTCCGGTCATTGACGGCACGGCGTCAAGCAGTGCCTGCTTCTGGGCAACTAACTTCGACGTGCCTCCAGCGGTTATAGCAAACCTGCGAGCCCTGGTTGACGACTGGACGGAACGTCCGGTGCTTCTCTTAATTTCTCGTCAGCGGTCCCTGTCTCCAGCTGACAGTCTTTCGTAGGCTGACTTCCAGTGTGCTTCGGTGAACGTTAGCAGTGCAGGATGGTCCCTCGTAGCTCGGAAAGAGGCCACCTAACCAGGTCCTTTCAGGATCAGTTCTTGAAGACACAGCAGCTTTCAGATCAACGAAGTAGAGCAACAACACTACTTCTCTTCCAGAAGGGCTTCAAGGTTAAGCTTCAGTTTCAATGTCAGTTTCAACTCCAGCTTCTGAACGAATTCTAGCAGTGAGAGGCCCCCAGATATACTGTTGATCTCCCATTCATTCTGCTGGGTCACACTCAGGCAAGCAATCACTCAGAAGGGTATTCAGGAAGTCAGTCAGCCAATCGGGCGCACAGTGCATTCAGGCCATTCTTCTCCATCCAGACACACACAACACAGATTGTGGATTCAGGCAAGTACCACGCCATTCAACACTACACACTGCATTCATACCAGTTTCTGGTAGGGCTGTCTCCGTCATTGTGTCAAACACCAGATACTAGACATCCACAACACAGAATGCGTATTCATCACACACTCCATTCACCCAGGTCCCACCCACAGGCATACCCACAACACACAGTCATTGGGAAGGCTCCAGCCAGTCTGGTCAACACTTCCCCACACTACCATATATGGAACTTCTACCCAACAGCCAGTCAGGGGGAAGGGACAGTGTCAGGGCTTCCCGGGACTTCGGGAAAACCAAGGTAGCGGGCGATGGAAGGCAAGAGGCCACTGGGGCCAGCTTGTTTCCATCAGGAATAAACTGATTCCAATGACAGGGCCTGGGCATCACAAAATGGAGGACGCTCAGGGCGCATGTCAATTCAGCAGAGCTGCCAGCAGCCCGTACCCTGCTCTGTGGGCCACACACAGATGCCCAAAAACATACACTAGGAGCACAGGGTTGTACCCCCACCCATGGGTGCCATAAGGGTATCCCATGGGTCTGTACACCAAACCAAACGAGAGAGCTGCACCGCCAGGAATCCCACATGAATTCCTGCATGGAAAACACGACAGAACACACAATAAAAAGCAGTAAAGGACAATGATACAGAAGCCCTGTCCCTCCGATGCATTTCTAGCATCACAGTTGCCTTCCAAGTCGTACCCCCATTGTGATTTCTCAAATGACTGATGGTTGCTCCCATTGGAGCACAGCTTGTGTGTGGGTTGGGGGGTGTGTGGGGAGAGGGCTGCAATTTGAAAATATTAGTTTGCTGTGGGACTGGCAGGTGTGCTGCACTCCTCAGGGTGTTAAAACTTGGTGTGTTGAGGAGTGGAGGGAGGCATGATCATAACGGGGGATGGGCACGTGGAATGTTCAGGGGCTGAATTCCCTGATGAAGGGAAAATCGGTCTTGGACAAGTTAAGGCATATGTCCTTCTCTTTGTTTTTCCCTGTAGGAGACCCACTTACCTGTGCAGTATGAGAAGCGTATGAGGGCCAGAATGTTGTTTGCCGCCAGAGGCGAGAAGAAGCAGGGGGTAGCTATATTGATTGGTGAGCAGATCGCAATCTCTAACATGAAGGATCTTTGGGATCCTCAGGGGGCAGTATGTTTGTGTTAAGGGCCTGCTCTGGGAACCAATGGTTACATTGGTCTGCCTGTATGCCCCTAATGTGGGACAAGACGTGTTCCAGGAGAGCTGTTGCCTGCGGGTACTTTCCTTTGCAGAGGGACAGGTATTGATAGGAGGTGACTTCAACGGTATTCAACCCCTTGCTGGACAAATCACTACCCACTACCAAACTAGATTTTAAGCATGGCATTGCTTTTTGGTCACTCCTCCGGCAATTAGGGCTGGTTGACATCTGGCGGCTGTTCCATGGTGAGGAGAAAAACATTCCCTTCTATTCACATGTTCACAAGGACTTATCTAGACTGGATCTCATGCTTGCACCTAGCGCATTGTACCCGTGTCTGTACCAGGGGTCCTCAAAAACTCTTAATGAATAGTTAGCACACGTATTCCAAAAAGGAGCACTCACACCGGGCAAGAAGTGACCTTGCTTATTACAGCTGGGCGAGCACAAATCTAATAGAACAGTGGAACAGAACTGCTTGATGAGAGCCGGCAAATTGGCACACAGCAAACATCATTTTTATACTGCTAATACAATGTTCATGGAGTTAGAAACAGTAGCACTTCAAATCTGTGCGATTCCCACAATGCTTACTTGTTAAAATATGTCATACCCCTATAGCAAGACATACTTTAGTCAAACTTGATTGGCGCAAACATATCTGCCGTCTCCCAGCTCATCTCCTCCCCATGTGGTGCCACATTGTTTCCCGCTCCACCCGCTAACATTTTGCAATTAGTAATAACATAATTGTGCTAGTTGTAGTGATCTGCCATTGGTCAGCGCCAAAAAGGAAGGAACACAGGACACCCTGAACTAATGCGAAGGGAGCTATTCACATGGCACTGGACAGATGATTACGTTTGTGGACACTTATGAATACACTGAGGGCTTGTTACTTTTCAGGAACACCAAAACTTACCGTTTTATTGACTCATCCTGGTGCACCCCTTCATCCCACATCTTGATTCCCATACCGGACAAGGGACGATTTGAAACAGCCTTGTGGCCATGCAAGTGCCTTTCTGGGTCAGGCCGATTTCCTCAGTTCCCACGAGCAGTCGCAGGACTGGCTCACCGTCCTCGATTACATCATTCAGTGCAGCTCCAAGCAACTGCAGGGTCTGCTGGAGATGAGCGGCCTGAATTCAGCTTGCCCCGCAGCCGTGACACTCAGGTCATGCGTTCATAGTGGGCCTACATGGTGAAGCCCACCTGCAGCATCCTCATGGGGAGCACTTACCTGTGGTTTTGCCTTTCTCGCATTGTGCAGCAAGTTCCATGTACCTGTGTGATATATAGAGTGTCTCTCTTGTTACCCCCCCCCCCCCAGAAGTATCCTATCCCGAGCCCCTCATTCCGGCAAATGGTAGGTGCGCCCCCGTTTCTAGCGCTGAATCTGCACCTTTATTACATGTCTGTGAGCTGAAAATAGGAATTTGGACATTGTCTGGTCATAGCCCAGTGTCTGACTGTTCATGCTGAGAGGTCCCGATACCCCTGGAAGCTGTACGACCTGGTCCTTACGGACCCGGTGGCCCTCCACTGGGGATTGTTTGGGATGCCATGAAGGCAGTTGTTTGTGAAGAGCTGGTTAGAAAGTCTGCAGCATACACTAGAGCGCAACAGCTTGTTAGACGAAACCTGGAGGGAGAGGTAAGGCGGGCAGAGCAGGCGCACAAGAGGTTGGGGTCATGCAAGGCACTACGGAAGTTGAGATTGGAGTGTAAGAAACTTGAATAGTATCTTGCTGATAGGACGGTCCAAACAATAATGAAGACCAAGCAATACAATTAAGCAAACGGGAACCAAGCCAACCGGCTCCTAGTGGCTAAGTTACGGAAGCTCAGACACAGGAGCACAGTGTTGGCCTTGCATGACAGTCAGGGCGTGCTACAGCGGGGGGAGGCTGATATATTGAGGCTGTTTCAATCCCGGTTTGCAGAGGTATTCCAGGGTGAGTCTGTCCTGGCTGAAATGCAGGGCCAATACTTGAGGGAAGCAGGCCTGCCCAGGCTGTCTGAAGAGGAGCGTGAAGCTTTGACGGGCGAGATTCTGTCTGGAAATTTGAATGGGCTTTCAAGACTCTGAAGAATAAGGCCCCTGACCCTGATGGGTTCACTGCTCCCTTTCACAGAAAGGTTTGCTCTTTCTTGCTTCCCCCGCTGGTGGATCTTCAACTAATTTTGAGTTTACGGCAGAGTGGCTCCTTCTATGGGGATTACCATGACAGTTCTGATTCCCAAGCCGGGAAATCCATCTCCGGATCCGGAAGCACCTCAAGACCTTCTTTGCTTCTGCCTTCGCCCCCCTCTCTCCCCTGCCTATTCTGCTCTCCCTCAGGACCATGCACCTGGCCACCCTCTGTGCTCTGGGCCCAGGTACTTGCTCATCTTGCCACCCTCACGCCTGCCTCCGGGCCACCCCTTGCACTGGGGTCTGTATCTGTACCCATACAGGCCCCCCCTTTTTCTTCCTGCACTTATCAGACCTACCCAGCCTGATGCCTTAAACCCAACACTTGCCACTTGCTGGCTGCCCTACCATTGCTTGTTGCCTTTTTTATTTATTAATTTATTATTTATGTGTTTTTCTCCTCGCTCCGCACTCTCCTTTTGTTCCCCCTTCCATGCACTTCTCCCCCTCCCCCAGGCACTTGAGCGTTCTCAATGTCACTGGGCCTAGTAAGATTGTTGTTTTTGTTCTCCCCTGTTCCTTTCCCTTGCCTTGTCGCGCTCTGAAACACTTGTGTTTGAGCGCGATAGAAATAAAATATCATCTAGGGATACAAATGTTGAAATGTTCCCTGTACTCTTCACGTTTTGGCGGTGGTGGAGTATGGCAAGTCTGCCTTCATCAGGGCTCCTAATCGGGGACCCTGTGGGGGTACAGAGATATCTGGTGAGTGGGGTTGTAATGCGGGTGCCCTAAATTATTGGGCACTACTAGTGTGAATCTTATTCTCTCAGCGCCGGTCAAATATTCCCAAGTACTCGGATTCGTCCCCACATAGGCATGGTGTCAGACAGCAGGGATAGTCATGTGGATACCAGCAGAATGTGAAGGTTCCCAGTAGAGTTCACATACAGGTGTTTCTATGTGGGTTCAAAGAGTAAAACTGGTTGAAATGGGTACCAATACCCCATTTAGTAGGGTAGAAAAATAGGTTCAGCTCTATACTGAGCTCTAAATCCATGAGCAGGTAATTGAGAGAATCAATTGGGGGGTGCCTCTGTGCGTCTGGATGCCGGATCGCAATTTGGTTGTCTCTGGCCATAGGCGTCAGGTGCTGGTTTATGTCAGGTACTGGCTTAGGTCCTTGAAGTTGGCTCCTAGAAAGAGGCAAAGGCAAGGTACCAGAACCTAATTTAGGACTGTGTGGTTTTGCTAAGACTAAAATAAATGACTAGGTGTTGAAAGAAGTTTTTTGAAAAATAAAAAATAAGAAATATATATATTTATAGAGGGCTCAGAAGGAGATGTGAGGTTAGCTGTATGCAGAGGGCGTACAGAATAACCCAAGTCAGGACCTCGATTAGCACTTTGGCCCGATACAATGGGCCCGTGGGAAAATCCCATATTTGGGTGTTCGTATCCCCAGCCGAGTTTCCGAGGTGTTTCGACGCAACTTCCCGCCATTGCTCCAAGAACTGTCTGAAGATTTAATCAGGTGGGGTCGACAGGAAGTATCCAGGTTTGGCAGGTTTTCTGTGGTCAAGATGAACCTTATCCCCCAGTTACTTTACCTCTGTGCAGCGCTGCCCGTGAGGGTCACTGACTCAGAACTTTGCACACTACAAGGAAGGATTGTCAAATTCATATGGGGTAACAAGCAGACCGGGGTCTCTAGAAAGGTATTACTGAGGCCTCTTGGGGTAGGTGGCTCTAATCTGTTCCGCCATAATTTAGCTCTGCAGATTTCCCATGTAACGTCCTACCAACTCTTCAGAAAAACACTAAAGACTCAATTGGTTAACTAATCAGCCTCTTGCACCGGCTTGAACTATACGTTCCAATGCAAATGTACCTACCTATGTAACTAGCGCCTGGATGCTCGAGGGCTTGGTGCGCCGCTATAAATGATAAAATAAATAATTACCTGGTGGGATGCCGATCGATCTACGGCCGAAATGGAAGGCAATTGAACAGGCCTACTCAGCGGTACGTTTGAGCCAGCACCTGTATGTGGAAAACAGGTGCCTGTGCTTGTTGTGGAATTTTGGATTTTACTTGTTGGCAACAACCAGATGCACACTTTATTATATGGGGCGGGCACTACGCAGATGAGGAGCAAAGCTGGAGTTGGAGCCGATCACGCCTGTCTGGAACAACCTGGGCTTCCAACCGGGATGGGACCGTGGGAGATATGAGGCGTGGGCAGTGGGGGGGTTTGGTGAACCTACACCAGTTATATAAAGATGGCAGCCCGTTGACCTTCATTGAGTGTAAGGTAACTTCTGCTCTTCCTCAAACCGAGTGCTTTCCTTACGCCCAGCTATGCCATTGGGTTTCTCACCCATTAACGAAACAAGGGGGCCATCAGGCCATTGACCGCTCTTGTGTTGGTGACCCAAGGGGGGTGGGGGAATCTCACTGGGTCGGATCTCACATCTCTATAAGCTGTTGGACACAGAGGCCACAGTGGTGCGCCTGGAATACATGGGAAAGTGGGAGGAAGATCTGGATGAGTCAATAGAAGATGATGCTTGGCTGAGGGTATGGGGGTGAATGCTTAAATCTTCCTTGAGTGTTACAGATAGGGAATGCTCCTATAAATTCTGCTATAGGTGTTACCTCACGTCGGAGAGGTTGCATTTCAGCCAATTACTCACCGAATTGCTGGCGAGGCTGTGCCGCTGTGGGTTCCCTCTTTCATATGGTATGGACGTGTGGGAAGGTGGGTCTCTTTTGTAAGGAGGTGCTCTCTAAAATCAAGGATATCAGGGGGCAGCCCCTAATCCCACAACCCAGGGCTGTCCCATCCTATGGTTCCCCAGGTGGGGGTGACACAGGTTATGGATATTCCCCTTGATGGGCCCAATGGCCACACTGGTTGGGCACCTTCTCCTTGCAGTGAAGCGGACTATAGCCTGAAATTGGAAGTTTGTGGATGGTCCAGTGATACAGATGTGGTGGGTGAAAACATGGACATGATGGTTGCAGACAAAATTACTGCATTGTCTGAAGGGCGGTACAGCCAATATGTCACTATATAGAAACCCTTCATCGATTTTACTGAAACCTACCCTGCAACTGTGGTTAAAGCCCCACATACGAGGAACCTTTCCCTGTTGTAATGATGTTTGGTTGTTGGAGCAATGGGATGTTGAGAGGCTGGGACTTGCCTGTTTTCTCGCTGCACAGAAAGTATGGCACTTTGTAAATCTCTGTCATCAGGTCTCGTTGAAATGTGATAACTATGTGTTGGCACCCGCCATTCCCCACCGTATGTTAAATAAAAGTTTAAAAAAGAAACAAAGAAAAGCCACAACTGTGGGCTTTCCCCATGCTAGCTTTAGAATTGTCCCTTAATTTCTCCCCTACTTGCCTTCACTGCTTGTATCCACCCTGCTGCATCACATGCCTATGTGTAAGTGTTAAGCTGGACACTTCCACCTAGTACACAGATTGCAGCCACACCATCTTGACCCACTCCCACTAAGCCAATTGTATAGATCAACACATGGCAAATATTCTGTGCAGTGGACCACTATGTGGCAACATTGCAGTTATTTCAAGTTGCTGATTAAACATTCGGTGAAGTGCTAGCTCATCAAATTAAAAGTCAGACTAAAAGGAAACTGTTCTTTTCTGATAGAATGTACATGGAGTAAATTATGTTGGTTCATTCATAAGGAGTCACCCTTTGTGTACAAGGACTACAAAAAAAAAACACAAGGTCATGCAGATATTTCTTTTACATACAAGTGAAAATTACTGTGCACCTGAAAAGGAGAGGGTCTGTTGCTTTGTAAAACACAAGGATGACCTACCGCTTTTAAGGTTAAACTTTTGATTTGTTGAATTCACGATAACATCTGCTGATTCTTTTGTAATGTCGCCAGATTTCACTTGTAGAGTGATTGATCCAATCTGCATTTCATATACCCCTGGTGCTGGAGTCGAGATCTCTCCGATGGAACCTGCAACAATAATATAAATGGATAATCATTTTTTTAACCAGTCTCCTCCATCAACAACAGCACCAGCGTTCAGTCTAATCTGGTACAGCAAATTAGTTATGTCAACAAATCCTAAGGGGCAATATCTTAGGCAAAGCTTCCAGGGATGTCAACCGAAGATTGAGTGACCAACGTTGAGGCAGGTAACGAATGTCTGAAATTAGTTCAAAGATATTTAAAATGTGCCTATACAGCAAATGGTGTTTCAAGGCGCCACAAGACAAGGGGGCAGGGGGAGCGGGGAGAACGGGGTTGAAGAATAACAACAAAGTTAAAAGTTACTCACTGTAGTGACTAACATACTCTTAGTCCATAGTCCCCTTTCCTCCATACTGTATGGGCGTCCCTTGCGAGGGATGGGAGATGGAACTTTCTTCACCAGAAACCGCTTCTTCCCCTTTAAATTTAGAGACGCGCGGGGGTGCGGCCCTGGGAGCATGCTCTCACCTGACTTCGCCCGCCAGCGCCACTCAGTCCCCATTGACGCATCGACAATATACAACATTGCCTAATGACACCAGTATTATTAGGGGGGAGGGTGGTGGGCGGTATGGAGGAAAGGGGACTATGTACGTTAGTCACTACGGTGAGTAACTATTAATTACTCTTACGTCCCATCCCCATTCCTCCATACTGTATGGGCAATTACAACTGAATGTAGCCCTAGGGTTGAGAGGAGACCCTCCTTAAGCAAACAGGTTTCTTAGAACAGCCTGCCCAAAAGCCGTGTCTGACCTAGAGGCGGCATCCAGACAGTGTTTGCAAAAAGCCGAGGGGTTGGCCCAGGTGGCCGCCCTCCTGATGACTTTCCACGGTACGTGCCGTTGGAACGCAATGGCTGTTGCTTTGGCTCTGACCGCATGGGCATGCAAATTAGCCGGAACTGGCCTGTGCTGCCCCTCATAGGCATCCTTGATGGCCACAACCATCCACCTTGTGATGGAGGCCTTGGAGGCCTGATAACCTGGCCTTGAACCACCAAAGGTGACAAAAAGGCCATCCGACTTGCGGAATTCCTTGTCCTGTTCAGGTAGTACTTCAGGGCGCGTCTGACATCCAGACGAAGAGGCTCATACTTGGGGGTTGATGAAGAAGGTAGATAGACTATCTCCTCGTTTAGGTGGAAGGAGGATGAGACCTTGTGTAGGAATGCAGGGTGCACCTTATTTAAAAGGATAAGGACCTCCTTATCTTTGTAAACAGTGGTGTAGGGCTCTGATGCCACGAGAGCCTGGATTTCACTGACTCTGCGAGCAGAGCTAAGGCCCACAAGCAGAGCTGTTTTTAGGGTGAACAGCCTGATGTCCGCGGACGTCACTGGCTCGAATGGTTTGTGCGCCATGGCACCCAACACTACATTGAGGTCCCACAAAGGGTGTGGAATCTTTATAGGCAGGCAGAGTCTGTGGAGGCCCGCCAGCTGTCGCTTGACCACCGGGTTAGAGGAGGAAAACAGACCCTCCTCCGAATTCCTGTAGGCACCTATGGCTGCCAGATAATTGCTGCATGTGTCGACCTGCACTACGGAGTGGGTAAGGTGTGCCGAGAATGAGAGCACGTCATCCAATGACCACTTGAGGGGGTCAATCTCCTCAGAGTTGGCCCAATGACAGAATCTAGACCATTTGCTCTTATATTGGCTCCTGGTAGCTTTGCTTCTGGCGCCCTGGATGATCTCATGGTTAGCCTGCGATAGGTTCAGGTGTTTTAGTGACCTGCTCAGGAACCACGCTGCAAGGGCTAGTTTGTGAGGGGCCCGGTGGTGGACCTTGCCCTCCTGCTGTCTCAGGAGCGGAGCTGGGCCCAGAGGTAGGTGTATGGGGGCCCAGAGGTAGGTGTATGGGAGGTCTGTCCGATAGGCTGAGCAATTCGGAGAACCACAGTCTCACCGGCCACCAGGGAGCTATCAGAATAATGCTGAGGTGCCGAGACTGTTTTATCTTGCAGATCATCCTGTGAACCAGAGGTGGGGCGGGAAGGCGTATGCAGTCATGTAGTTCCATGGTATCTGGAATGCCTCGCCCAAGGAGCCGAGGCACTGACCCTGCCAGGATGCTAACTGACAGCATTTCCTGTTGACCTGGGAGGCAAACAGATCCACTTGGGGATGCCCCCACCTGAGGAAGATCTCTTCCAGCACCAGGTCGTTCAATTGCGACTCGAAATTGTCCGAACCAGCCTGCTGAGCTGGTACGCCTCCAGGTTGGACTCCCCCGGGATGTGGACAGCAGTGAGGTAGATTTTGTTATTCAAGGCCCATTCACACATGCTGTCCGGTAGCCTGCATAGTGGAGGGGATCGGGTACCCCCCCCTGCTTGTTGACATAGTACATGCTGGTGGAGCTGTCCGTCTGGATATGTACTGTCTTGCCCTCTATGAGAGGGAGAAAGGCTTCGAGAGCCAACCATATGGCCTTCAACTCTAGCCAGTTGATGTGGTACTCCTGCTCCTGCCAGGTCTAGACTCCATGGACACTGTGGCTGTCCAGAGTGGCTCTGCAGCCTTCTAGGGAGGAGTCAGCCGTGACTGATCTGAGGGAGAGGTTGCCGGGAGAGGTTGCCAGAAGGGCTTGCCCCGCCACTGGTTGTAGTCTGCAGACCGCAGACCACCAGGTGAAGTCCGGTGGAGGGACGTAGGAATGTCCACTGGCTCTGACTGTGAGGTCCTCTCCTGATTCCATGAGGCTGCGAAGTGCATCTGCAGTCTCCTCATCCGGAGTCTTGCATGAGGTATGGCTAAAAGGACCACCGCCATAATACCCAGTAGGTGTTGGTACCACCAGGCCGAGGTCACTGTACTGGAGAGTAGGAGTAGTGGCTCTCTTGAAGGCCGTGATCTTGTCCGGTGTCCGAGATGAGGCCCAGGTATGTCAGGTTCTGCATAGGTTGCAGCAGAGACTTCTTGAGATTGATAGTAAACCCCAGGTCGTGGAGTGTGTTCATAAGCGCAGAGGAGGTGTGGATAACCAGCTCCGGAGATGAGGCCCAGACGAGCCAGTCCAGGTATGGGTAGACGTGGTGGTCCTCGGGAGAGCAGCCACCGCGTTCATCAATCTGTTAAATACCCTTGGGGCTGAGTTGAGGGTGAAGGGTAGCACCTTGTATTGAAAGTGGCAGCCCATGATCTTGAACCGCAGAAAGGATCGAAGCGGCTGCAAAATAGGGACGTGTAAATAGGCGTCCATCAGATCCAGGGAGCACATCCAGTCTCCCCTGTTCAGTGTCTCGGCAATGAGAGCTGGCGTAACCATCTTGAATTTCTGTAGTGGAAGGGAGAGGTTGAGGGTGGAAAGGTCCAAAACAACACTCAGGCCAGCCGGTTTCTTGTTCTGTATGGCAAAAATCCTGGAATATAAGCCCAATCCTCTCTGGGAGGCTGGGACTTCTTCCACTGCCTGGCTCTCGACGAGTGTATGAATCTCCGCCAACAGAGTTGCTATCCCAATCTGTGGGAGAGGAGGGGTGGAGGGAGGAGATGAAGGGACCGGTAGGCGGTACCACGTGGAGACTACAGAGAGGATCCAGGGGTCTGAAAAATGTTGGTGTCAAAATTGCACGTGGAAGGCAAGCCTGCCCCCCCCCCACCGGAGACACATGGACCCGGGGGGCATGTCATGCCTTCTTTCCCTCCGAGGCTCTTGCGGAGGAGGGGGAATGGAAAAAGCCTTTGTCCCCCGCCCCCTTTTGTGGTTTCCTCCGATGCTGACTTGGGGAACGGTCAGGTTGTCTGGACCTCCGTTCTTGGAAGCCTCAGAACCCTCCAGATGCCCGCCCCTTGTTGGAGCGTTGTTGTGACTGGGTGTACGCCTTGGGTGTGACCTTCATAACACTAGATAAAGACTTAGCAGTTTGTGAGCTTTTTATCTAATTCTTCATCCGTGGTGGAGTGGAAGAAGTCGCTACCCTCGAATGGAAGGTTCAATATGCGTTCCTGGACATCCGGGTTAAACTTGGTAGCCTGGAGCCAGGCCATCCTTTTCATGTGCATGGCAATGCGGATGGCCCGGCCAGAGGTATCGATATGGACCACTGTGGATTCCATGATGTCCTGCGCTACCAGCCTGGCTTCTCCTAATCCGACCTTGAAGCAAGCCTGGCTCTGTGGCGGAGGTTCTGGGAGGAAGTCTGCAATTTCCTGCTAGAGCCTTTGGTGAACGGCTGCCAGCATGGCATCAGCGTTGGCTTGACGCAGGTGCAGGGAGGCGTTGGAGTACAGCTCCAAGACCTTCCCCTCCTTGCCTAGCAGCGCCGAGGATAAGATGGCGGAGGACGACTGAGGCTTAGAATAGAGTGATGACGCAGGAGTGCAGCTGAGGATGAGTGGAAAGCAAGAGTGTATCCCCCTCCAACTGCCTGTACTTGGTATCGAGGCACTGACTGACAGGTTGGGCCGATTGCGGCTTGACCCACCCCTTCTTGGCCTGGGCAACAACGTCCTTCTGCATCGGGATCCCCGTCCTGGAGGGGGGCCTTAGGGTGAGGACTTCTGCCAAAATCCCCTCGGGCTGAGGAAGGCCCAGGTATTCTGCCAGGGCTGCAAGGCGTTCGTGGAAGGCGGGTCGGGTCCTCCTCATCTGTGTCCACCTAAGTGCTCGGAAGTTCCAGAACTGGTGGAGGGGTACTGGGCGCTGTGGGCTGTGGAAACCGGAGGCGGGGCCTGCTGCGGAGGCTGGTGTGCAACCGCATGTATTGCCGGATGCAGGGGGACCGTGATCGGAGGAGCCAGCAAGGGGAGCCCAGGTTGCGCTGGGGCCTGTGGCACTGGAGCCATTGGAGGAATATGGGTGCCTGTGGGGTGACCTGAGGGAGCATGTCCCTGATGACATCCCGAAGGACGGTCCACATCTGGGGAGTTTGCATCAGTGCGAGGAACCTTTTGAAGAACCGGTCTTCGGAGGCTGAAGGGGTGGCAGGTGAATAGCAGTCAGTCAGGAATGAGAGGAAGAAGAGGAGGAGAGAAACTTGAGGGAGAGTTGCATTTCATCTGCATAGCACTGGAAGTGAGGAGAGAAGGCGGAGATCAGCTGGGCTGGAGGGGCAAGGTAGATGGTGAAGAGCCACAGCGAGAGGAAAAAATCTTGAGGGACGCTGCAGGTGGAGAATGATATGGGGGAGAGGAAAGGGCCAAGTTGAACCTAGGAAGGTTGGTCGGAGAGGAAGGACATCAACCAGTCTAGAGCCAGGTCCTTGATGCCTAGGGTATCACGAAGCAGATTTATAGGGTGGCATGATTGACCGTATCAAAGGCAAAGGAAAGGTCATGAAGGATGAGAACGGAAGGAGAGTTGGAATCCAGATTTGAGAGCAAGTCTTCATGGATGTTAAGGACTGCAGTTTCCCTGACTCTGGCTGCTCTGAAGCCAGTCTGGTAGTCGTCAAGACAACCAACAGATTCAGTGTGGTGGATAAGCTGGAGATGACCAGCTTCCCCAAGAGTTTGCCCAGGAAGGGGGGAATGGAGATGTGGATAGTTAGCCGGGCAGGAGGAGTCGACAGAAGGCTTTTTGAGGAGAGGATGCACAATGAAGTGCTTGAGTGGTAGCGGGAAGGAGCCAGTGGCAAAGGAGTGATTATATAAATCAGCCAAGGCTTCAGTAAAGGATGCAATGTTGCCCTTGACTGAGAAGCAGGGGAGCACCTGTTTGGAGGAGACTTTCATAGAGAGGACTTGTCTAGAGAGCTCATCCAGTGGTATGGGCGAGAAAGTGGAGAGTAGGAAGGTAGAGGGTTAGGGGGGCCAAGGGAGGCCTGAGAGCAGGTGCTAGAGAAGGGATGGGTGAAGAGGAGGGGACAGGATGTCCTGAGTTTTGGTTATGAAGTGAGGTCAGTGCAGAGGGTCTGGGATGGCAGAGGAGAGGTGGAGATTGCAGAAGGATTGGCGAGTTCCTTGCGGATTTTGAACACTTCAGCCATGTTGGTGGCCCGAGAGATGCAGGCTTGTATATAGGCTTTCTTTTTTGAGCAGATGGGGTCTGTATTGCCTTTGGAGCAGGATGCAGGCCAGTCTGTCAGAGGTTGTGCTCGAGGCCTGCCACTTCCGCTCAGCAAGTCTGCACTTGCGTTTCAGAGAGGCTAGGTCGGAATCATTACAGGTGTTGCATTCGGAGGCAGGCTTCATGCAGATCCTCATGACGGGGGCAAGGATGTCCATAGTGATGGAGAGGTGAAGGTTAGCAAGGGCTGTGTCAGTGTGAGAGTCAGTGGCTGGAGGGGGAATCAAGGTGGCGGCAAAAGCAGCAACAGACACACTCTTCATCGATCAAATGATGGAGAAGGAGCCTGGCTGTGCGGGCAGAGGCTTAGCCGGGGGACTCGCTCACCCCTTTACAACAGCGCCATAACTCTGTTTGACAGTTTGCAAGGGGGCGAGTTACTGACTAATTGAGCGGGAAGATGGGGTATATCACCAATGAGCCCCATTTTACATAACTATCAATCTCCTCAGAAGCTGTGATTTTAAAGGTAGACCAATAATATTTTTCTTAGGTGTTTTTGCATGTGTAGACAAGGTAGGGATAAACTCATAATCTTAGTGCTATACTCCCTTACCATCTACCCTCCATGCCTGCTATCTCCCTAGCCCTATCTCACTTGGTAATGCCCCTCTGACAAGCATCTAGTGTGAAAAAAGGTTTAAGTTACTTATCTGTAACTATTGTTCTCCTGCACGGGTCTAGCATGGAGTCACATGCTCATGAATATTCCCCATCAGGCTGGGAATCAGTGGTAAAAGAAAAAACTGCCCCATCCAATGACAGCCCTCTCCCTAAGCTCCACCCCTGGTGGCCATCTTCAGATTTGGTAAGCACGTAAGGAACAAGTTACTTACCTGTAACTGTTGTTCTCCAGCATGGGTCTGGCATGGATTCACATGCTCATGAATATTCCCCGTCGTCAGGCTGGGAATCCTCGGTAAAGAAAAAACCAGTATCAGTTTCGTTTCTGATCTGTCTTTCGTAGTAGTAACCAATCACTGATCTCTGCGTCATACTGACCACAGCCAATGACTGCCCTCTACCGAAGACCCGCCTCTGGCAGCCATCTTCAGATTTGGAAGCACGTGAAGTGGCAGTATGACCAAGTGAAGAGCCGCAGAGGGGTAGGCGGGAGGGTTCGCATGTGAATCCATGCCAGACCCATGCTGGAGAACAACAGTTACAGGTAAGTAACTTGTTCCTTCTCCAGCATGGGGTCTGGCATGGATTCACATGCTCATGAATAAAGAATACATAGCAGTACACACATGCACAACCACGGGAGGTGGCAAAGGCTCAACATTAAGCATTACATCAAACTCAACATTAAGCATCTTACCTCCTCACCAGGCTCACCTCAGGCGAACAGGTTGCGCAGCACTGCTTGGCCGACCCTGGACTCCTCCCTGGAATCCCGATCGACGCAGTAGAATTTCGTGAAGGTGTGCGTCGACCTCCACGTAGCAGCCCTGCATATGTCCAGCAGGGGCACACCAGAAAGGAACGCCGTGGTAGCTGCGATCGCTCTGGTGGAATGGGCTCTCGGACGGCCAGGCAGCGGTTGGTTTGCCAACCGATGACAGTACATGATACAGCTGGAGAGCCATCTGGAAATGGAAGCCTTCGAGAGAGCCTTCCCCTGATTGACAGGTCCAAAATTCACAAAGAGTTGTGACGTCTTCCGAAAACACTTCGTGCGGTCCAAGTAGAACTTCAGCGCTCTAGCCACATCCAGCAAGTGCAAAGTCCTCTCAGCCGGCGACGAAGGCGACAGGAAGAACACAGGCAACACCAAGGGTTCGTTGAGGTGGAAGTCCGACGGCACCTTGGGCATGAAGGAAGGGTGCGTCCTGAGCACTACCCTCGTGTCGTGAAAAGTCAAGTACGGGGCCTTGCAGGAAAGGGCCTGGATCTCTCCCACCCGTCGTGCGGAGGTGATGGCCACAAGAAACGCTGTTTTCCACGACAGAAACTTCAACGGGGCCGAGTGCAGAGGCTCAAACGGAGGTCCCATGAGCTTTGTCAGCACCACGTTGAGCTCCCACGCCGGGGCCGGAGCCTTCACCGGCGGGAACGATCTGAACAGTCCCTTCATGAACTCTTTCACCAGACGATGAGTCCACAAGGACGTCCGCCCCGTGGTTCTGGTGTATCGGGAGATCGCAGCAAGATGAATCTTGATGGACGCGTGTGCCAGTCCAGCTTTGGCCAGCGTCAGCAGGTACGGCAGTACTTGGGGGGCCGTAATCCGTAGAGGGTTAATCTTCTGTGCGTGGCACCAGACAGAGAACCTCTTCCACTTGTGTCCGTAGCATTTAAGAGTCGAGGACGCCCTGGCCTTTGCAAGAACCTCTCTGCAGTCGGCCGGTATGTCGTATCCTCCAAACTCTCACGCTGCAGGAGCCAGGCCTGCAAGTTCAGCGACTTCGGGTCGTGGTGGAGGATGGCGCCTCCTTCCCTGGAGAGTAGATCCGCGTCCACCGGCAGCTTGATTGACGGGGAAGCTGACAAGTCCAGAAGGTCCGGGAACCATATCTGCCTCGGCCACGCAGGTGCGACGAGAATCATCCTGCACCGTGACCTCTTGAGCTGGTTGACGAGCCGGATTAGCAGTGGCAATGGAGGGAACGCGCAGAGGAACAGGCCCTCCCAGGGGAACGAGAAAGCATCGCCCATGCTCCTCGCCTGGGGAAACCTGCTGGCGAACCTCCGGCACTTGGAGTTCGTCGCCGTCGCGAACAGGTAGAACTGGGGTGTGCCCCACCGTCGGAAGAGGCGATCCACTAGATCCTGCCGTAGTTCCCACTCGTGGCACGAGCGCAGCTCCCTGCTGAGTGAGTCGGCAATGGTGTTTTTTATCCCTGCCAGATGAAACGGCACCAGAAATATCCCTTGGGCGATGGCCTAATGCCACAGGTCCTGCGCTTCTTTGGACAGTGCTGGGGACCTGGTTCCGCCCTGCTTCCTGATGTAAAACATGGTGGTGGTGTTGTCAGTGAAGATCCTCACCACCTTGCCCTTGAGGGACGGAAGGAAGGACCTGAGGGCCCAAAACACTGCACGGAGCTCCAGGACGTTGATATGCAGGGATTTCTCCGTCGGGAGCCAAAGGCCTCTTGCGTGCAGATTTTCGGTGTGCGCTCCCCACCCTTCCAGGGAGGCATCCGTGGTCACTGTCTCCTGGTGGGCTGGGGTCTGGAAGTCCATGCCCACCGTCAGATGCGCGCGGGTGCCCCACCACCGGATCGCTCGTCGGAAACTCTCGTCGAGTGTGATCCTTTCCTCGAAGCTGCCCGTCGTTTGGATCCAGCGCGCTTCCAGGAACTCCTGCAACGGGTGCATCCGGAGCCTGCACATGGGAATGAGGTAGATGCAGGAAGACATCATTCCGGGGAGGGACTTGATGGACCTCACCTTGGCCGCGTCGGCCACCAACATCCGCTGTACCTTGCCCAGGATGGTCCTGGTCCTCTCCTCCGACGGGGAGGCCAGAAGGGACACTGTCGAGCCTCGCTCCCAGAAACAGTGCGTCCTGTGCGGGTACCAGGTGGGATTTGGCATAGTTCACGGAGAATCCCAGGTCCGTGAGAAGTTGGACGGTCCTTGCCGTGTGCTCCACGGCGAGTTCTCTCGTCTTGGCTCGGATGAGCCAGTCATCCAGGTAGGGGTAGACGTGGATCCCCTCGCGGCGCAGCTGCGCCGCCACCGGTGCAAGGCACTTGGTGAAAACCCTGGGTGCTGACTTCAATCCGACCGGGAGGGCCTTGAACTGGTAGTGCCGTCCTTGGACCACAAACCTGAGGAATTTTCGGTGCCCTTTTAGGATGGGAATATGGAAGTAGGCATCCTCCAAATCCAACGACGACAGGAAGTCTCCTTCCTCCAGCTGACCCAGGACGTGCTGGAGGGTGACCATCCGGAACTTCTGCGCCTTGATGAACTTGTTCAGACGTCGCAGGTCTAGGATGGGGCGCCATCCTCCCGTCTTCTTCTTGACGAGGAAGTACCTCGAGTAACCTCCGGAGCCCCGAAGCCTCTTTGGGACGAGTTCGATGGCGCCCTTCCTGAGCATCGCCTTTACCTCCAGGAGAAGCTGAGGGACGTGAAGCTCTTTCCTGGCCACGGGGGGGACGCGCGGGCACCTTCTTTGAAACTCGAGCGCGTGGCCCCGGGCTAAGGCGTCCAGCACCCAACGGTCGGTGGAAATGGACTCCCACACGCCGACGAAGCTCGCCAGCCGGCCTCCCACCGGGGTGCCTCGGTGGGGGCCCGACCCCACGGCCGATTCAATCCTGTTTCGATGAGGCTTTGCCGCCTTGACCTCCTTGGTGACGACGGCGGGGTCCGCCGGACTTGCCTCGTCCCCTATAGGCCTCCTGAGACGACGAGCGGGCCGCTTGACGGTAGGTGGAGAAACCGCCGCCGGGACCTTTGGAGGCGCCCTTGCCTCTGCTGCTCTGAAAGGGCTGCCGTCGTTGTTGTAGAACCCCAAGGGCTTGGGCCGTCTCCGTGTCCGCTTTAATGGCCTGAAGGGAATCGTCCACTGTTTTCCCAAACAGGTTGTTCCCATCGAACGGCATGTCCAGGACTCTGGTCTGTACGTCTTGACGGAAGTCCGTAGCCTTGAGCCATCTACGCCACCTAAGGCACACTCTGTTGCCCAACTGGCGGAATCCAGTGTCGGCGATGTCCGTCGCAATAGTGATGGCGTGGTCCGACGCCACCTCACCTTCCTGTAGGATCTCCAGGGCCTCCGCCCTCTTGTCGTCCGGAAGGAAGTCCAGCAGGGGAGCCAGTTTGTACCATAGCTCCCTGTCGTCGCGGGCCACGATAGCCAAGGCGTTGGCCGCCTTAATCGTCGTCGCTGCCGACGAGATGACCCTGCGTCCCATAGTGTCCAATTTCTTTCCCTCGCCGTCCGGCGGGGAAGTCGATGTGGAGGCCGCACCCCCCCGCTTTCTTCCTGGCCGCCGCAGAGACGACGGAGTCCGGGGTAGGCTGCGCCCGGAGGCACAGGGGGGCCGCGTCCAGGACCCGGTACTTCTTTTCGTACCGGTCTCTTCTAGCTGGCGTCGTGGAAGGGTTCTTGAGGAGGGCGAGGCCCTCATCCCAGATGTCGTCCAGTAGAGGCACCGCGAGGACAGTCTTCCTCTTGGCCTCGCGCCGCTGATAAAGGAATCCTTCCTTTTTCTTCTCCTCAGGGCAGAGTTGGAAAAGCTCGGACGCCCTGGCGATCATGGAGTGGAACGATCCAATCTCGTCGGGCGGAGAAGCCCGGGTGGGAGGTGACGACGGTAGATCTTCGTCGTAGACCTCGTCGTCCGTACCCGTCGCTGCCGCGTCAGTCCCCGTATCATCCCCTCGGGTGGACGGGGAGGAGGGCTGGACGGGGCGCGACGGCTGAAAAGGAGGTGGAGGATGAATCCTTCTTTTCTTGGGCAGGGGAACGCCAGAAGGTCCCGGTTCTGGGTCCCCCGACGGGAGAGGTTCCTCCGTCGGCAACGGTAGTCTCGTCCTTATCTCCGAGCATAAGGACTGTATAGCCAGCAAAATGGCCGCCGAGTTGTCTTGCGGTGCTGGCAGAGGGGAATCCGAAGGGCGATCAGGGGCCCCGTCGGTACCCTCGACGATGTCGTCGTCACCTGCGTCGGGATCCATCCCGACGGGCCGGTCTTCTTCCACGCCGAGGCCGTGGCTTAAGACCTCGATCAGCTCTTCCTCCGAGGTTGAAGCCGAATCTACGACGACACCCTGCCCCCCTTTTCTTCCCCGCCGGGGATTTCACGGGGGTCCTATCGATGGGCACAAAAGAGGACTCCCTCTGAGGTGGCAGGGAGACTGAGCCCCGAGGTCGCCACCACTGGTGTAGCCTCCACAGGCTGAGCCAGGGCCGCCGCGACAGTTTCGATAGAGGGCTTGGCCGGATGGATTAAGGCCTTCACCACCTTAGGTGCGCTCACCGCCTTATCCTTGAGGGGGGGGGGACACTGCCTCGCTCCCCCTCCGATGGGACCTTCGAGCTCGACCGGGGCCTCTCCAGGAGCTTCGCCGGGTGCTCGGCCTTCCTCTTACCCGACCCAGAGCGTTGGCTCGTGGTTGATGGTGCCGGGGAGGGTGTGCCCTGCCTGGCGCCCGTAGAGCCCGACCGTTCGGCGCTCCCGGTGCCAGCGGACTCGCGGTGCTTGGCCTTGTGTTGGACCCCCGTCGCCGGGGCGTCCTCAAAGGTCTTAGAAGACCGCTCGGATTTCTTCCTCTTCTTCTCGCCTGACGGGCTCTTCCCTTCCAGCCAGTTGGCGAGGCGTTGATAGCGGTCCTTCATGGTCCGCTCCGACATATTGCCGCAAAACGCACAGTCCTCCTCCACGTGCGTCTTGTCCTCATGTAAGCAGTAGAGACAAAAGGAGTGTTCGTCCTCCTTAAAGACGTTCTGCAGCTGGCATCCAGGGCAGACCCTGAACAGCTTTCCGGGCGTCGAGCTTCCCTTCTCCTGGGCCATGTCCGGGCCTGAGAAACTTCTGGAGTCCTCCAAAAGCATAGCTCGACGAAATCTTCACCCTTGAGGGGCGCAGACTGATCCGACACGGGTCCCCGTTGATCGGATGGAGAGTCGGTGGAGCTTGAGGCTCTTTTGACCGAAAAAAACGAAGTTTTTGAGAAAAAAACGTGAAAAAATAGCACTAACGCTCGAGAGCAATAGCACGAGGATCCCAACACATGAACGTGCGGTAAAAATCTGAAGATGGCTGCCAGAGGCGGGGCTTAGGTAGAGGGCAGTCATTGGCTGTGGTCAGTATGACGCAGAGATCAGTGATTGGTTACTACTACGAAAGACAGATCCGAAACGAAACTGATACTGGTTTTTTCTTTACCGAGGATTCCCAGCCCGACGACGGGGAATATTCATGAGCATGTGAATCCATGCCAGACCCCATGCTGGAGAAAGTGGCAGTATGAACCAAGAAGAGCCACAGAGGCGAAGGAGGGAGGGTTCGCATATGAATCCATGCCAGACCCATGATGGAGAACAATAGTCACAGGTAAGCAACTTAAACCTTCTCCAGCATGTGGTCTGATATGGATTCACATGCTCATGAATAACGATTACACAGCAGTACATATACACAACCACGGGAGGTGGCAAGGCTCAACAGAAATACAGTTCCAGGATGTTGATGTGGAGGCCCTTCTCTTCCGGTTGCCAGAGGCCTCTGGCGTGCAACTGTCCGGTGTGGGCTCCCCAGCCCTCTAGAGATGCGTCCGTGGTGACTGTCTGCTGATAAGGCAGGACTAGAAATGGAGTCCCCTGGACCAGATGAGGCCGTACACCGCACCACTGTATTGCCTGAGGGAACTCCTTGTTGAGGGAGATCTTGTCTGCAAAGTTCCCCGATACTTGCATCCACGAACTCCTGGAGAGGCCTCATCTGAAGTCTGCAGAGACGGACGAGGCTGATGCAAGAGGACATCATGTCCAGCGGCAACTTGATGGCCTGCGCCATTGCTGTCTGCGTCGATGACCAGCGCTGTACTTTTCCTTGTATGGCTACTACCCTCTCCTCTGAAGGGGACGACAAACGCGTTACTGTGTTGAGCCGGGCACCCAGAAACAGCGCATTCTGAGATGGTGTTAAGCAGGACTTTGAATAGTTTATGGGGCACCCCAGCTCCGTCGGCAGATGTACTGTCCTCGATGTGTGCTTGCTCGCCAGTGCGTGGGAGCAGGATTGCACGAGCCAATCGTCCAGGTAATGGTCTATGTGGATTCCCTGTAGATGTAGTGCGTGCCGTGTTTGGGTTCCTCCAGATCCAACGTCAGAAAATCCCCTTACTCCAGTTGGCCGAGCAAGTACCATCCGAACCTTTGGGACTTTAAGAACTTGTTGAGTCGACGCAGAGCCACAACTTAGCTGTGTATTTTACAAACAGTAATAGTTTTAAATTATGAAGAGTTGGGCAAGTAATCAATAGATGTTCTAAAGTGTGGATACGTTTGTCTTGCCAATACAAAAATTAGGGGTTTCGCTATATTCTGAATATATTTAATTTCACCTGTGGGGATAACATTTAGGAATTGGGAAATCTTTTTGGTTGTCTAGGCAATGTTCCCATTGGCTTATCGATCATGGCTTATCGATCATGGAGAAGCTTTTATAGAGTTTATAGATGAACATCTTTTCAATGCTATCACTCCAATCTTTCCAAAAGAGCACTCTTTTGGATTGCATTAGATCATCACTTAGCATGAACTGATGTGACAAGACTATTTTCTTAAAACCAAAAAAACTCAAAAATATTTGTCTATGTGCATTAATGCTAAATAAATTGCAACAGTTTTCCAGGCACATCCCATTAGTGGTATCTCATTTTAGGGGTAACACAACTAATAGATTCTAGATATCTCCAAGAGTTTAGCGCGTATCAGTGGAACTATTTGCCATACATTACTTTACATTACTTATGAGTATGGCTGGGGTAGCCCTTTCAGTTCCACAATAATCACAGCTATCACTCTCTCCTAACTATATCTTCCAGCTGTTTTACCACTATTTCAACAATCTAAGTTGAAGCCTCAGCGCACTGAGCAACTAGTTACCCCACACATATTGTTGTGTAATAGGTATCCCTTTACAAGCCCTCAGCACTTCCATTTATAGTTCGGAGATGAGGCCCTTTGTGTCTGTGCGAGTCCAGAATCTGTTCATATTGTGATAAAGGCTGCTGAAGTTGCTCTGCCCAGCAAGGGTCTCACCAGACTAACTTTAGTTGGAGCTCCACTTAGGGGCAGTTTCTAGCTTGGTCTTATGCAGAAAATGGCCTTCCCTCTATACTTGGCCTGCCCTTGTCAAGCCTGCTTCATAGAAAGGTTGAAACTGTAGGGGATCTATAATCTTATCTGACAATGGTGAAACCCAGTTGCAACTGAGCAGCGATTGCCAGGTTATTACCCCCAGTTTCCTTCGACTTCTGCCAAAGATGCCATAGCAGGATAGGACTGGGTGGATCCTTATGCTAAGTGGGATGCTACTACAGGGAACCCAGACTCATTCTCCCAGAGTAACCAGAGCGAAAAGAAGATTCTCCAACTCGACCCACCGTTTATACTTATTCTCTCTTAGATGATCAAGCAGAACCCAGAATTGGGAGGCTCTATAATACTCGTAAAAGTCTGGGAATCCAGCCCCCCCACCCCTAATCTCATTTGGTAGGGTCAAGGTATTGTAGGCCATTTGTGGTTTTTTACTGACATAAAAAAAAACGCTCCTGGATTTTCTTTAGAAGTGCCACCGAAAATATTATAGGAAGGGCTTCAAATATGAACAATAAGCGAGGTAACATGTTCATTTTATTATCTAAGAGGCTAGCTGCCCAGCATAACATTGTTCCAGACCAGAGAATGAAGATCCTTCTTTATCATGTTCCATCTAGGTGGGTAATTTGCATCAAACATTATATCCGCTTGTGCATTAATGTATACCCTTAAGTACTTTATGCTATCGGTGCAGAGTTGTATTCCATGGAGATTAATGTCTGCACTATTGACAGGGGCACTCAGACAATGATGTATGATAGTCTATTTATATAGCGACTATACACAATGTGTTTCAAAGTGCTTCAAGGCAAGGAAGGGAACAAGGGAAAATAACATGACATTCGTACAGGCCATGAACAGTAAGGATGTGAAATTAACTATCATACTCTGCCAGATGACATGTCAGACAGTGCAAGAGCTAAAACATAGATAAGGAAGGGAGGGGGAGAGTGGGAAGGAAATGGAAACAGGCAGGCGACTACCGTACTAGGCCTGACAACATTTGTGCTGGAGGAGACAGACAAGGTTGCTATCATACTAGGTCCAGGGACAATTCTGATAGAGTAAGTACATAGAAGAAAGTAAGGGGAGGAGACAGGAAAGGGAGAAAGGAAGAGGAGGAGAGAACAGCAAGTAAGCAGTAAAAAAGAGTGGAGAAGCAAGAGGGGAGAGAGAATACAATTGCAGAAGTCGGTAGAAGTCAATGGCAATGCTACTGTTTTATTCAGGTACATTTTGAATCCCACCAGTCTGCCATATTCTGAGATTGTGGCAATAAAATACGGCAGTGATGAAGTGGGTTGCGTAATGTAGGCCATGATATCGTCCGCATATGGCGCTAGTTTAATTTCCTTTCCTCCCCTTCGCATTCCACATCAGAATGGATCGATGTCACTCGTCGTTCCAAAGTGAGGGTGAAAATGAGGTGGGACAAAGGACACCCCTGCTGGGTATCACGATTGAGGTGCAATTCAGCGGACGCCATGCCATCAACGACCATCCTGGCTCTTGTGTGTTGGTAAAGAGCCTGGGATCCAGCGAGCCATCTATGGCCTAAGCTGAGTGTCGCCTCCATGAAGTGCCAGTTGACTAAGGCTTTGTCTGCATCAACCGATACCAGGAGGGCACCTTGATATTGGTCAATTCCCGCAATGAAGCCGAATGTTTTGCAGATGCTTTCCGTCCCCTGTCCGCCTTTGATAAATCCAACCTGGTTGTCATGTATCAACCTAGGCAGGACAACATTCAAGTGCTCTGCCAGGGAACTCACATATACTGGTATTATCAATGAGATGGGTCTGTACGACCCACAGTTTGACCCATCACGGCTCTCCTTCGGGAGGGCTATAATCTGCGCCTGCTGAAATTATTCAATCCTTTACCTCCATCCAGTATGCTGTTAAATAGTTCAGATAAAAATGGGGCCAACAGCAGACCGTGGCGCTTATAAAATGCTGGCGTGAATCATAGGTGCATCCAGTTGTGCAGCATCATCTGGCGTTAATGTGTTAAGGGGAAGGGCTTGGAGCTACTGGATTATTACGAGTGGCTCGTTCTTGCTTTCAGCTGTGTATAGTAGCTTATAAAAATCCCCCAAAACGTGCCGCTATATAGTCAGGTTTATTAAGAATCAGGCCCCTCTCATCACAACTCTTAAATACCAATCCCTCCACTCTTTGACCTTTCAGATGAGCTTCCAGCAGCGTGTGCGACTCATATGCCTTTTCATAGTACTTTTGTTTTATAATTCAATCAGAGTTGGGCGACTGCCTTTCCTTTCCAAATGTCACCCACTTTGTGTCAGAGTGCCCTAATCTCGGAGAGCTGCTCCTTACGGCGGTTCCCCTTTGATTTCTTTAGAGCCTCCTACTTATCCGCAATTGCCTAGTTCAACTTGGTTTGATGTAGTGTTTTTTCGCTTTTCTATGCAGCCCCCTTTGATATCACTAGGCTCCGAAAAGTGGCTTTACTCGCGTCCCTAACAATGTCAAGTGGAGTTTTTCCCTGTGTCATTACGTTGTAAGAAGCTCTCCATTTCTTTTCAAATGGATTCTCTAAAAACCAGGTCCCTGAAAAGGGTGTTGTTGCATTCCTACCTTCTATCTAATGGAGTGCAGGGTCCCAGATCTATTGTTATGGTGCACATGTCATGATCTGCCAAACCATCCAGGTGTCAACCGGACAGCACCCTGCGCCACGCCCTCCTGCAATCGCGTTGGAACAGCACCGACTGAGTGAGGACCAGTCCTTCGAAGCATCAATGATTTGGTTCAAGTTGTCCACAAATGAGAAGACCCGTTTTCCAGGACTTCAGAAAGGCAAGAGCTTTGGTACATGTTAGCTGGTGCTGGTTTGAGGTGTATAGTGCACATACCGTTACTGTCACATGTCCTAGGTTGCCTTTCACCATTAACAAACGCCCCCCAAGCCTCTTAATTTGCGCTACTTCAAAACCCAGAGATATCCAGGTTAAGATGCCAACCCAAGCCTTTTTTCATGGGCCCAACGACCAAGAGCACCAGCCACCTCCCTTCCCCCGATCATCCTGTGCTCCCTTGCTCTGAATTTAGTCTCTCGGATAAATAAGATGTCCAGCCCCGATTGTCGGAACTTGCATGCCAACATTTAGCGCTTCTGTAATGAATGGAGGACCTTCACATTCAATGAACCAACCTTGATACCACTGCCCTGTACTATACTACCATCGTCGTGATCTTGCATCTATGATCTTTCACCAGGTCAGTCTCTACCTGGGGAATCCCATATACCTAGGACGAGCAATCTCGTACTTAGCACTTAGAAGGCTAATACCACAAACCAGATACCTCAATTTCGATACCCCAGTTGTTGTCTACCCCAACCCACGCTGCGAACCCATAAGCACTGATAAAAAATGGCTTCCATCGCGGTCCCAGCTCCCTATATTCCCCATTCTGTCCTCATCCTGAGAACAAATGGGACAGGGACTCTCCCAAACCAGAAAAACCCAGGCATTCAAGGGCCACCTAGGAGAGACCGCTCACCCCGCAGAGTACTAAGAAAACTGTGCATAAACCATGAACCTTAACATTGAATGAAAACTAGAGCAGTTTAGACTCGAAAGATACTCGTGGGACCCACCTTTCAGCATCACGCTTTGTGGCTTAGTCATTGATCCAGCAGGAAAAAATTAACAAACCAGCCGATGCAGTAAATGACCGCTAATTTAACAATCATTTTAAAACATTTTTTTCCTCATGAATAGTCATCTGTAAACATATTTCAAGAACAGGATACAGGTCTTCTAAAATATTTTTAAAACTTAAATTCAAACACAATTCAAAAGAAAGAAGGCTGATGACCAAAGAGGAATGAGCCAAAAAGGACATTTGGAAACAAAGTTCAGAAGTGCTGTGAGAAATAATACAATCAGTGGCCCACAAACCGATATTCTGTCCAAGTGAAAGAGCCCAAAGCAACGGTGGGGAAAAACGGGAAATCAACAGAACATTCCACCATTTTCTGATCTCCTCAGACCTTCCCCTCTCTGTCCCTCTCTATCCCTCTCACCACTCCTCTCTCCTTGAGTGATCGCTTCCTCCCGTCCTCCCACCTCACCCTCCTTACCCCTCAGGCCAATCCACCTCCTTCACTGCCACCCACCTTCCCGGTCATCCGACCCATGAAGTGCTTGTCAGTTGAGGCTTTCGCTACCATCTTCTCACCCCCTCCTCCCCCTCTGGCTGACTTCCACCCTGACACAGCCCGCTCCATGCTCCACTCTTCTATATCTGATACTCTTGAAATCCTTGCCCCCGCCAAGAGAATCCGCATGAAGCCCAAAGCCAAGTGTAACTCCTGGCATCACTCAGATCTCGTCACCCTAAAAAGCAAATGCAGGGTGGCCGAGAGGAAATAGCGTGCTACATGTTCATCCTCTGACAAACTGGCATGCCGCCTACTGCAAAGGCAATACAGGCTCTCCGTCCTCACCAAGAAGAGAGCCCATATCCAAACCCGCATCTCTGCGGCATCTAACAACTCAGCTGAACTCTTTAAAATCTGCAAGGAACTGGCCAATCCTGGCTCAGTCTCTACCTCTCCTATACCTTCCCAAGCACTCTGCTCGGCACTGGCCTCTCACTTCATTTGTAAAACTCAGGACATCCTGTCCTCACTCTGCTCCTATCCCTCCCTCCCCCCCCTTCCCTGCTCCTCCTCTGGCCCTTCTGCAGCCACCCGCCCCTCCCTCCTTCTCTGCCTTTCCCCTTTTCTCTGCAGACGAGGTCTCTAGAAGTCTGATCTATGAAAGTCTTGTTGAAAAAGGTTCACCCCTGTTCCACCAAAACTATCAAGGACCACATCAACTCCCTGGCTCCTTCTCAGGCTGATTTCTGCAATCACTCCTTCGCCACTGGAGTCTTCCCATCCTCCCTGAAGCACTCCCTTGTGCACCCCCTTCATAAGAAACCCTCTGCCGACCCCTCCTGCCCGGTTAACTATCGCCCAACCTCCATCAGTCCCTTCCTGGGCAAGCTCCTGGAGAAACCAGCCATTTCCCAGCTTAATCTCCACATCAAATCTGTTGGTTGTCTTCATGGCCATCTGTCTGGCTTCAGAGCTGCCAGAAGCACTGAAACTGCTCTCTTGAACATCCGTGAAGACCTGCTCTCCAACCTCGACTCCAACATCCCATGTGTCCTCATCTTGCTCGATCTCTCTTCTACCTTCGACACTGTCAACCATGCCATCCTGCTCAACCGTCTCTGTGATAACCTGGGTATCACTGGTCAGGCTCTGGCGTGGCTGACCTCTTTCCTCTCTGACCGACCCTCCCAAGTCCAACTTGGGTCCTTCCTCTCCGATATCTTTTTCTCTACCTGTGGTGTCCCCCAGGGATCTAACCTCTCTCCCTGGCTTTTCAACCAATACCTGGCACTTCTTGCCCACCGCATCGCCACTCTATGCCGCAACTTTCAGTGCTATGGGGATGATATCCAGCTTATTTTCAGGCTACCCTCGGCCTCCTCCTCTCCTTCCCTCATCTTTGACTGTCTGTCCGTCTGCTATACAAGAGTGGTGTGCCGCAAATTACCTCTGCCTTAATGCCAGTAAGACTGAGATTTTACTCATTGGCACACCCACTCCCTCCTTCCCTGCAGCTCTCTGGTCAGCCTCTCTTGACCCTCTTCCTGCTCCCACCTACAAGACTAAAAACCTTGGGGTCATCTTCGACTCCACACTCTCCTTTACTCCTTACATCTCGGACGTCTCTAAGAAGTCACACTACCAGCTGCACCTCCGAAGATGTATTCTTCCTTTCCTCTCCCTCCCCCAGAAGCTCACCGTCTCCAGAGCCCTGGTTCTCTCTAAGCTGGACTATTGCAACAGCCTCTATCTAAATCTGCCTGCCTCTACTCTCCGCCCTCTAGAACTTATCCAGAACAGGACTACGAGACTTGTCCTTGGCCTCAAGCCCAGGGATCGTATCTCTCCAGGACTGAAATCCCTGCACTGGCTCCCAGTGGCTGCAAGGATTCATTTCAAAACCCTCTGCATTGTCCACAAGGCCTTCGAGGGGCCTGGGGCCGCAAGATCTTCAACTCTCTCTTCCCAAATATCTTCCTTCTCGAGCTCTTCGCTCATCCGCCTCCAACTCCCTCAGTGTCAGCCGCTTCTCCAAGCAACGAGTTGGTGGTAGATCTCTCTCCTCGAGTTGGTGGTAGATCTCTCTCCTCTGGAACAGCCTTCCTGCCTCCCTGAAACTTGAGGAGAACCATCTCCGGTTCCGGAAGCACCTCAAAACCTTCCTCTTTGCTTCTGGGTTCTCTCCCTCCCCTCCCCTGCTAATTCCTGGCTAAATCTTCACTGGCTACCTGGCCACTCTTTCTGACCCGGGTCCAGACCCCGTCACTTGCACACCTGCACTGCCTCACTGGCAGCCCTCGCACCTGGTGACTGTATTCTGTATCCCTACAGTCCCCTACCAGCACTTATGCCTGCTCTTACCTTGCACTTGCTACCATCCGGCTGTTGTATTTATCTACGTATTCTACTATCCCATGTGCTGCACTCCCCCCCCCTCATTTCCCCCGCGCACTTTTCCCTTCCCCCTTCCCATGCACTTGCGCGATCTAAATGTTACCTGGCCTAGTATGCTCGTTGTCTGTTCTTCCCACTGTTCCCCTCCCTGCCTCGTCGCGCCTCGAAACACTTATGTATAGGCGCATAATAAATGCTATATCATATCATACGCAAGTGGCGAACACTGGCGTGTTGAATGCACCAAGAAAAAAGGGCTGTGCACAGGACAGTCACTAATGTCATTGTTATCTGTGAAGGGAAGCACGGAACAGATCTGTAAATAAGTATTGTGCCCAAAAAGTCACTCTACCAAAATGTTACTACTTACACACAGACAAGGCTCTGTACTTGTTCAGTTTAGATTTGGTACCCAATCAATGCAAAAAGTAACCGATATTCAATCCGCATGCCATGACGGTCAGCACAGGTCCACAAGCTTGTTAACTGCTTGAGCCTGTGGGAATAGTAGCGCACAAATTAAACAGTGCTTTATGCAAACCTTGTTACGAGCTAGTGGGCGCTGGGCAAGGAAAACAGACCCCACTTACCTCCAATATTGCCAGGAACATTCTCTTACGAGCAAAGCCTCCGTCAGGCAAGTGCTCGAATATTATTCAGACTGCAGGCTCTGTTTGTATTCAGTGAGCCGGAAGCGGTGCAGCCACAATGTGCATCTCAAAACTCAAATAAGTGCACAAACTACTTTGCAGGATGCTCGCTTTCTAAATAAACTGTAGCAGTCGCATTTCCTTCCATCAGGCACCATTCCACCCATTTAGGTGTGTAGTCCATAAGAACCACTATGTACACATTGTAACTTTCAAAGGGACCAGTTATGTCTATTGCTAATTTCTTCCACATTGACTCAGGAAATTGCACAGGTAGGAGAGGCGCTACATTTACTTTTTTGGACGTGCCACTCACAGCGCAAGCTTGACACATCTTTACCAAGCCCTCAGCCCCTCTCAGCACACCAGGCCACCAGTAGGTTTCGCTCAGCCGTCTCTTCGTAAGATCTCTGCCTAAATGACCCTCATGCACCAAATTAAGAATTCTGTTTCTCAAGGATTTTGGGGGAATTATTCGGTCCCCCCTCAACACACTTTCTGCATTGTCGGATAACTTATTACGAACTTGTTCAAACTCAGGAAGAGCGTTTTCTGTAGTTTTCAACCCATCGCGAATGGCTCTCCTAAGTAGGCACTGTTCAGGATCCCCTGCTGATTCTTTGGCCCATTCTTCTTTTGGGATTCTGGGTAAAATGTGCACAATGATCTTCTCTTCCACCTCGTCTGAACTAGACTTTTCCATATCCTTTGCCCATGGTAGCCTGGAGAAACAGCCAGCAACATTACCCTTCCCAGGTGTATACACTACTCTGGCGTTGTAATACATAATCTCCAAAATACACCTGCAAATCCTTGGAGACTCCAGGTGAGGGCATTTGGAGTTCATAGTGTGGATCAGGGGCTTGTGGTCATTTTTAATTGTCACAGGTAGATCCCAGATAAGAGTTCTGAAATACTCTAAAGCCCATTTCACGACCAAAGCTTCCATCTCTATGGTGGAATAAATTAGCGCTGCTTGTTTCAAGACTCGAGAGGTGAAGAAAATGACCACTTTCCTCCCTTCCTGCATCTGTTCCAAAACACCTCCCAAACCTGCATTGCTGGCATCCACTGTGATTATACTCATGGCTGTGGTACTGCACACTGCGAGAGTCAGTGCTTTACTGACATCCGTTCTTATGTCTTCCGACTCTTTCTGGCAGGCATCTGTCCATTCAAATTTGGTACGTTTCCTCATACGTTCTCTCATATGTTTGGTTTTATCTCAGAAATTGGGGACGAATTTGGTGTAGTATTCTGCTAGTCCCAGAAAGGACCCAAGTTGATTATTGATCGTAGGATGAGGCATGTTCATTATTATTTCCACAAGTTCTCTCCTTGGCCTGATCCTTTCACTATTGTTCACATGACCTAGGTAAGTCACCTCTTGATTTTACACTTTTCAATGTTTAAAGTGAGCCCCTTGTCCTTCATTACTTGTAACATCCCTAGACGTTTCGCATCATGCTCTTCCTCTGTGTATGACACTATCAGGATGTCATCCTGGAAGTAGTAAACTGCCTACAGACCATCAAACAGTTGCTGCATCAGTCTCTGGAAGACTGCAGCAGCTGATGCCAAACCAAAAGGCATACGTTTATAACTGAATGCTCTCAGGGGCATGACGAAGGAAGTTCAGTGTTTGGAGTAATCATCTAAAACCACCTGTTGATATGCGGATGACAAAGCTAATGTAAATAATTTTGCTGGCTTCATTGTTGCTAATAACTCAGTGATGTTCGAAGAGGGTGTCGATCTACCCAAATGTTGGCATTGAGATCTCAGAGATCGACGCACATTCAAATTGAGCCATCCCCCCTCTGGACAAACACAATGGATGAAAGCCACTATGACTATTCTATCGGCTCTATAATATCCTGTTTACACAATTTTCTAAGTTCTTCCTGTAATGCGGCCTTGGTGACAATGGGGATGTTCCTCACCTTATGTATAACTGTGTTTTCTCCCCATTTTAGCACAATCCGGTGTCTGAATCCTGTAAGCTTCCCAATGTCATTTTTAAACACCTGGGGAAACCACTCCACCAACCCTTCTTTGGAAGAAAGCTCTTGGGCTGTGACACATAGGATTGGTTGCTCTTCTTCTGGGTGTATTTTGAGTCGCAAAGCAGTCTGCTCATCCCAGCCCATGATGGATGATCCCTTCTGGGCAACATACAGCTTACAAATAGTTTGTCTCCAGACTTGAGATGCACCCACTTGAAAACTAATATCGCAATGGGACTCTGACCGTACCCCATGGCTCTTACATGCAAAGGTTTCAACTCGTACAAGGATCCAGCCAATTTGTTTTTATACATGAAGACATCTACCATGGTGTGGGCTGAACCAGTATCCAGCATCACTTCCAGTGGTCCTGGATGTGTTCAGTGACCAAATGCATATTGAGCCTTCCTCTTCTGGGTCTCAGAGTGAGAAGGCTGCTGGGTTCTCCGATTTCCTCCAGGGCCTTTATACTGTGTCTCGCTTTAGCCTTAGCATTTTTGCACACTTTTCCATAATGTCCAACACCACCACATTTGTAGCATTCTGCATGGATAGCCGGGCATGCCCTTTCATTGTTGTAATGTCTAGTGCGTCCCCACCTGTCACACACCAATTGGGGCTGTGCACCATTTTCAGGAGATTTCCCTCTCCTCGGCTTGACGTCTGCATTCATCCTGAGACTTGTCGCATGAATCTAATTTTTCCTCACTAGTGCAATGGTCGCGTCATCTCTGTCGCTGTCGACCTCCTCTAGCTTTTTTACTTCTGTAGCACTAGACTTGTGTTGCACAACTTGTAATCTTTTCTTTCCTAGCTCAATTGTCCTTGCTAAGTCGATAGCCTGCTCAGACATGGGGTCTTTGGCTTGCCACACCCTTTGTTGACTCTGTGGATCTGCGGTATGCAGGACAAGTTGATCTCTGATGTAATCATCAGCAACACCAGTGAACTTGCAGGACGCAATGAGGCCCCTCAGTGCAGCAATGTAGTTGTCTGCAGATTGGTTTTGTTTTCTTGAAAAGAAATAAAATCTTAGTCTCATTTCCGAAGTGTTTCTCTAACTTTGCCAGCGCCCCTTCATATTTCCTGGTCGCTCTCGAGGAGCCGGAATCTCCCACTCCTTCAGAAAATGGTGTTTCAGGAAGGGTGTGAAAGATCCTTAGTGCCTCCGCACCTGCGCAGTTCAAGAGCAACGTCTCCTTCAAATGGTCACTGAACTTGCTTCCTCCTATGGCATGCAAATAAACTTGGAATGAATCCACCAACTGCTACCATTCTATGGGGGTTCTCTGAGGGAGGCAAGGAATGCACAGGGGCAGGCATGTGTTGCATGTCATAGAGATGTGAGCTTCATGACAAATATACAGTCCCATTTCTTTTCTAATAGGCTGCACTGTAATCTTCTGTAATGTCTTATACTGTCATTTCTTATTTTATCTTTCGACTTTCATAGTGGAGTTATGCTTATGGGGAGTGTTGTGCTTTTGCAGTATCCTCAGCTGTACAAGTGCTTCTGAACTGTCCCCAATTGTGAGAAAGCAGAAGGTGTCTCACTCGCTAGTCCCTGGGGATCTGTAATCCAGGTGGCCAGGACACGTGCATTGCTTTTGGATTCAGTTCCTGGGGGTGGACCAGTGCAGGAGTATCACCTAGGTGAGGGGTCTTCGGGGAGTGGGACACCAAATGGCGAGACATGGTATCCCTCCCTGCAACACCTTTATAACATCCTACCAGTTAGGATACATGGGAACCTAACGCCCTAACCCACCTTTCCCTTTTCCAGCACTTTCACACGGACAGCCCGCTCTGGGAGAAAACAGACTCACACTGTGTATCCGTGAGCAGTGTATCTGACATGTCCCACTACTGTGGTCAGGCGAAGTCACGCAATTACTGACGATCACTTACACCCGACTTCCATTACACTTCCCCATACAGATAAAAGGCAGAGCATGAAAGCACACTCTGAACGAGGCAAAACACACGAAAAGGTACAGCAGTTTCAAGTCAGCAGCTGAACGAGGGGAGAAAGACAGCAAACCAAGAAGGGTTTGTAAGAAGGGAATTACCCTTGACCTTTTCGGCCAGGCGCCGGTAATTTCAAGAAACCTTTGAGGCAGAAAGCGTAAGGCAAGGAAACCAGATTAAAGAATCCCGAATTGTGTGCCGGAGATAACAGAGGCCCTCCCACATATCTGACCACGGTGGGGAGGAGCAGAAGCAGCCGATGTGGTATCATCCTTGGCTACAAGAACAAAGAAGTGCCAGAAAAAGCAACACAGCCGGTGAGTTTGGGAGACCAATGCAAGACCGGTATGTGTTGAATTCAAGGTGGCAAATGGCAACATTGTATAATGAGTTCTGGAACGAACATTGTTAAACGCGTGTGATGAAAGCCGCGAGTGAAGCTAAACTGCTGATGAAGGTTTGACCTTGAGAAGGAAAGATACGATACAGTTGACAGAGGTCCAGCACCGTGGATGTGATCATTCGAAAGTCTATAAGGTATTCCGCCAAGAAAAACAAAAGTAGAAGATTAATGAGAACAATTGTGTGAAGTTAATCAAAGTGGTCCTGTGACGGTTTAAGCAAAACCCATTGCTCATTTGAAAGTCTTCGATTTTGATATCATGAGGATCCAAGGCCAAATGAGGGAGATCTATGGTCCGAGCCCTAACAAGGGAGACCAAGTGTGAATACTGTGATAAAAAAGGGTTCTCAGCCTGAAGAGGGAGGCCTATGATTAACATTGAAAGCAAATGGAACTTTGAGGCTTTGTTACGACGGACCCTCTGCAGTAAGAGACTTATTGGAAAGAGTCTTTGGCAGAAGGCCCCGATGTCTGCTTTGAACTGTATCCTCGTGCCGCCTTGCCCCGTGCTGAAAACGTGGGGAAGGGAAGCCAACTGTTAAACAGTCCCGACATATTATTTCTTGAACACTTCTTTTGCAAACATCATTGTCCAACACGCTTTTGTATTTAGAAGTAAGGATTGGCAATAGGTTTATTAGTATAGGCCCTTTTATTTGACAGAGACTAGACTAGGACTGCATTATTATTTGATGGTTGTAGCTTGCTACCATCCTTGACTTTAGGTTAGATAGGCGTTCGTCGACCAACCCATTTGAACTGTGATCACTTGTGTCTGTCTTCACTTTTTGATACCATGCCTTCCTTAAACAATGGTATGAAGGAAATCATGAACACGGTCTCCCGTGCCTCTGAGAGGCAGCGCAGCCTTTGTGCTTTTCAGATACATGTTGCCTTGGAGATGTAACATACACAATATGGCTCCCACATTGAGGGACGCTCAAAGGTCCTATCCTCTAAGCTGTGGATGGTCCCACTGGCTCGCACTCTACCGGACTTTCAAGGAGAGCTCTTCCTTCATTTGTGTGCTGCGGGTCCTGGCCTTTCCAAGGTGGCCACCTCCAACAAAGGGTCCGACCCTCCTCTGGGCCTGGGCCTCCCATGCCTCGCCGATTGGCTGCCTAATTCTATTTTGGCCAATAGTGCTGTCTGGGAGGCGGGAGCTGGCCCAGCCTATCAAAAGCCCTCATCTAAGGCCCGGTCTGCTGCCTGCTCCTGCCTGGGGGTCTGCCCCTACACCCCACTGGATTGCTTGGTGGCTGAAGTGATCCTGCACTCTCAGGAGTCCACTGAAGACCTTGTGACACTCTTGCTTCCTTATGGGTTTGTCGCCAATACAAATATCACCTCCTACATCTGACTCTCCCTCTCTCACTCCGTCTCACCTGGACTTCCACTCTCACTACCTCGAGCTGTGCCCAGACACTACATTGCATTTTTCGTATGCCTGCTAAGTTTGAATTTGCCTGTGCCCAGTGACTGTATTGCGTTTTTCTTCTGCCCTGCTAATTTTGAATTTACCTGTGCCCAGTGACTGCATTGCATTTTCATCTGCCCTGCTAATTTTGAATTTGCCTGTGTGCAGTGACTGCATTGCATTTTCATCTGTACGGCTGCTTCTGTCTCTTCTGTTTGGACCCCACCCTGTGTTCTCCTCTAGTGTCCACATGCCCCCTTCTGCTCTTCCCTCATTCCCCCACCGACCCCTCCCGTCCCCTCCCTCTTCACAATCACCTATGGTGCTCTCCGTTTCTCCTTTCTTCTCCAACTGTTACACTATCGACTATCCTACCCTCCTCACTAATCCCTCATTCCCCCACCCACCTCTCCCCTCCCGTACCCTCTACCCCCTCTTCACAATCACCTATGGTGCTCTCCGTTTCTCCTTTCTTCTCCAACTGTTACACTATCGACTATCCTACCCTCCTCACTAAGTCTGATATGAAGATGTTCAAAAAGGATATCCTGTTCTCCAACCCAGGCCTCCCTATCGCCGATACCTATACTAGCGCTCCCTCCAGACCTCCGATTTCTACCCCTCCCCAGAGGGCTTTTAAGAATGGCAGCCTTCTCTACCTCTGCACAAAGAAAGGCTAGGTATGAGCACCGAGCCACACTGTCGCTCTCTGTGGGTCCCAACTTCGGATGTTTATAGTTTAGAAAATTACGTGTAACCAATTTAAATAGAATCTTTCATATAGTCAATGACATTCAGCTGAAGTTCTGTAATAAATCAATCTGTGTTTTGTTCTTTCAAAACTAAGTTCATATCCATAGTGTTTGTGGTTCACTAATCTCTTAGTGAGGAAACAGTCAACATGTTTATGCAGCTTAGACTTAATTGCCAATGCATTTCAGAGTTTCCTCCTTCATAAGGGCAATACAAACATCAACATTACATGAACACAAATATACATAAGAGTAAGTAGATCATCACATACCATATTCATTTGTCGTCAAAGTGCACATATAAAGAAAGAAAAATTAGAAATTAGCAAAGAATGAGTTATGACGGATCAGTGAAAGGTGATACAGACGGCTTCTCGTTACCTATTTTGTAGTTGACTGTGTAAAATAAATAAGGAAGAGGTCCTGTGAATGCCAGAAAATCCTGTGTTCAGCGCTTGTCCATTTCAATATCTAAAGCGGCGGAAAATGTCACAGCCAGAAATGCTCTGTGGACAAAAAAAACCACGTGACAATTCTAATGGTGATGTCTTAAAGAATAAGTTGTGGGGAATATTAAATGGAACACCAGCCTGCTCTACAGCTGGACAGCGTGCGTTAAGAATGTCTGGTATTGTTGGATCGTAAAAACGTCTGGGAGGCTTGGACTCAGCGCTTGTCTATTACATAATAGCACGCGGCGGGCATGCCACAGTCAGACATACTCTGTAGGTAAGAAAGAACTCCACTGAGTGCTAATGGCTGTATTTAAACGGCTGTATCTGTAAGCAATACTCTGCCTAGAACACACTTGTAGTAAAAGCTGATCTGTGCAGCAGGCGGTCTGCGTGCGCTGAGAATTCCAAATCATGTTACGAGCCGTTGGCTTGGCAAAGGTAACGCGAAAATGTGGCGCCGTGACTCAGAAATATGTACTCGCTTGTTTTAGCTCTGTTGTCGTGGCAACGGAAGTCCAGCGCGCACGTCCCACGGTAGTGGGAGCGCACCGCAGACCACAAAAAAAGAGTCCAAAATGTAGATGAAGATATATGCGCATTCACACGTGTCATGTATGAAGAATATAGTGTTTAAGATGCAGAATAAAAAAAGCAAACAGTGTGTATGATACTAAATGGGATAAGCTCATAAGAAAAAAGAGGGGAAAAAAATAATTATGAAAACTGAAGAAATACTGAAACAGATGCCAAAATTAATACAATTACAACGACCTTAACAGTGATGAATACAACATTAGTGAGCAAGGAACAAGTTACTTACCTGTAACTGTTCTCCAGCATGGGTCTGGCATGGATTCACATGCTCATGAATATTCTCAGTCATGGTTGGGAATCCTCGCTAAAGAAAAATTCAGTATCAGGTTTGTTTCTGATCTGACTTTCTTAGTAGTAACCAATCACTGGTCTCTGGGTCATACTGCCCCCAGTCAATGACTGCCCTCTCCCTAAGCCCCGCCTCTGGCAGCCATCTTCAGATTTGGTAGCACGTAAAGTGGCAGTATGACCAAGTGAAGAGCCGCAGAGAGGTAGGAGGGAGGGTTTGCATGTGAATCCATCCCACACCCATGCTGGAGAACAACAGTTTCAGGTAAGTAACTTGTTCCTTTTCCAGCACGGGGTCTGGTATGGATTCACATGCTCATGAATATAAGAATACATAGCAGTACACACATGCACAACCACGGGAGGTGGCAAATGGCTCAACATTAAGCATTACACAAACAACGTTAAGCAACTTTTATCTCCCCAACAAGCCCACCTTCAGGCGAACAGGTTGCGCAGCACTGCTTGGCCGACTCTGGACTCCTCCATGGAATCGCAGTTGACGCAGTAGAATCTCGTGAAGGTGTGCGTCGACCTCCACGTAGCAGCCCTGCAGATGTCCAGCAGGGGCACACCAGAGAAGAACGCCGTAGTAGCAGCGATCGCTCTGGTCGAATGAGCTCTCGGACGGCCGGGCAACTATCGGTTTGCCAACCGTTGACAGTGCATGATGCAGCCGGAGAGTCATCTGGAAATGGAAGCCTTCGAGAGAGCCTTTCCCTGGTTCACAGGTCCAAAGTTCACAAACAGCTGTGATGTCTTCTGAAAATTCTTCGTTCGGTCCAAGCAGAACTTAAGCGCTCTAACTACATCCAGCGAGTGCAAAGTCCTCTCGGCCGGCGACGAAGGCGACGGGAAGAAAACTGGTAACACCAAGGGCTCGTTAAGATGGAAGTCCAACGGCACCTTGGGCATGAAGGAAGGGTGCGTCCTCAGAACCACACTCGTATCGTGAAAAGTCAAGTATGGTGGCTTGCAGGATAGGGCCTGAATCTCTCCCACGCGTTGTGCGGAGGTGATGGCCACCAGGAATGCTGTCTTCCACGACAGGAACTTCAAAGGAGCCGAATGCAAAGGCTCGAATGGCAGCCCCATGAGCCTGGTCAGCACCACGTTGAGCTCCCACGATGGGGCTGGAGTGCTACCCGGCGGGATCAGTCCTTTCATAAATTCCTTCCCCAGCCGTTGAGACCACAAGGACGGCCGTCCTGTAGTTTTGGTGTGACGGCAGATCGCTGGAGATGTATCTTGATGGAGGCGTGAGCTAGTCCAGACTTGGCCAGCGACAGTAGGTATGGTAGCACTTGAGGTGCCGTAATCCATAGAGGGTTGATCTTCTGTGCACGGCACCAGACAGAGAACCTCTTCCACTTATGTCCGTAGCACTTCAGAGTTGAGGACGCCCTAGCCTTTGCAAGAACCTCTCTGCAGTCAGCCGGGATATCGTACCCTCCAAACTCGCAGGCCTGGCTCCTGCAGCACTACAAGTTCAGCGACTCTGGGTCGTCATGAAGGATGGCGCCTCCTTCTCTGGAAAGAAGATCTGCGTCCGTCGGCAGCTTGACCGGTGGGGACGCTGACAAGTTCAGAAGGTCCGGGAACCAGATCTGCCTCAGCTTCTCTGGTGCGGCGAGGATCATCTTGCACGGGACCTCTTGAGCTGGTTAATGAGTCGGAGCCTGCAAGTTCAGCGACTCTGGGTCGTCATGAAGGATGGCGCCTCCTTCTCTGGAAAGAAGATCTGCGTCCGTCGGCAGCTTGACCGGTGGGGACGCTGACAAGTTCAGAAGGTCCGGGAACCAGATCTGCCTCAGCCACGCCGGTGCGGCGAGGATCATCTTGCACGGGACCTCTTGAGCTGGTTAATGAGTCGGAGCAGCAACGGAGGGAACGCATATAGGAACATGCCGTCCCTGGGGAACGAGAAGGCATCGCCCATGCTCCTCGGCTGGGGAAACCTGCTGGCGAACCTCTGGCATTTGGAGTTCATCGCGAACAAGTCGATCTGGGGTCTGCCCCATCGCTGAAAGAGTCTATCCACTTGATCTGGCGTAGTTCCCACTCGTGGCACGAGCGCAGCTCTCTCCTGAGTGAGTCAGCGATGGTGTTTTTTAGCCCTGCCAGATGAAACGGGACCAGAAACATCCCTTGGGCAACGACTCAATGCCACAGATCCTGGGCTTCCTTGGATAGGGCAGGGGATCTGGTTCCGCCCTGCTTCTGAATGTAGAACATCGTGGTGGTGTTGTCGGTGAAGATCCTCACCACCTTGCCATTGAGGGACGGGAGAAGGGACCCGAGGGCCCAGAACACTGCACAGAGCTCCAGGATGTTGATGTGGAGCGGCTTCTCCTCCGGGAGCCAGAGGCCTCTCGTGTGAAGCTCTCCGGTGTGCGCTCCCCACCTCTCCAAGGAGGCATCCGTCGTCACCGTTACCTGGTGGGCCGGGGTCTGAAAGTCTGTCCCTACCGCCAGATGAGCGTGGGTGCCCCACCACTGGATCGCTCGTCTGAAGGTCTTGCTGAGAGGGATCCTGTCCTCGAAGCTGCCCGTCGCTTGGATCCAGCAGGCGTAGAGGGCGCATCTGAAGCCTGCACAGGCGCACAAGATATATGCAAGAGGACATCATCCCAAGGAGGGACTTGATGGACCTCACCCTGGCCAAGTCCGTGGCCAGCAGACGCTGCACCTTGCCCAGGATGGCCTTTGTCCTTTCCTCCGACGGCGAGGCCAGACGTGCCACTGTATCGAGCTTGGCTCCCAGAAACAGTGCGACTTGCGAGGGGACCAGGTGGGATTTCGGGAAGTTGGAGAACCCCAGGTCCGTGAGTAGCTGGACGGTCTTCGCTGTGTGTTCTACGGCAAGCTCCCTTGTCCCTGCACGGATGAGCCAATCGTCCAGGTAGGGATAGACGTGGATCACCTGCAGGCGCAGCTGCGCTGCCACTGGTGCGAGGCACTTGGTGAAAACCCTGGGTGCTGACTTCAATCCGACCGGGAGGGCCTTGAACTGGTAGTGCCGTCCTTGGACCACGAACCTGAGGAACTTTCGGTGTCCTTTTAGAATGGGGATGTGGAAGTATGCATCCTCCAAATCCAACGACGCCAAGAAATCGCCCTCCTCCAGCTGTCCCAGCACGTGCTGGAGGGTGACCATCCGGAACTTCTGTGCCTTGATGTACTTGTTCAGTCGTCGCAGGTCCAGGATGGGCTGCCACCCTCCTGTCTTTTTTCACAAGGAAGTACCTTGAGTATACTCCGGAGCATCTTCGGGACGAGCTCGATGGCACCCTTCTTGAGCATCGCCCCTACCTCCAGTAGTAGTTGAGGGATGTGGTTTTCCTTCCTGGCCACGGGAGGAATGCGGGGGCACTTTTTTAGAAACTCGAGGGTGTGCCCCTGGGCCAGGGCGTCCATCACCCAACCGTCTGTGGAGATGGACTCCCACACGCTGACGAACTTCGCCAGCCGGCCTCCCACCGGGGTGCTTCGGTGGGGGCCCGATGTCACGGTCGGTTCAGTCTTCCTTGGAGGACGCCTTGCCGCCTTGGCCTCCCTGGCCACGACGGCAGGATCCATCCGACTTGCCTCATCCCCTACAGACTTCTTGCGACGAGGAGAGGGCCGCCTGGCGGTACGTGGAGGAGCCACCGCCGAATCACTTGGAGGCACCTTGCTTGCCTCCGGAGTTCCGCAAGGACGGCCGTCGTTGCTGGAGAACTCCTAGGGCCCAAGCCATCTCCGTGTCCGCCTTGATGGCTTTGAGGGACTCATCCACTGTTTTCCCAAACAGGTTGTTCCCATCGAAGGGCATGTCCAACACCTTGGTTTGTACGTCCTGGCGGAAATCCGTCGCCTTGAGCCACCCTCGCCGTCTAAGGCAAACGCCGTTGCCTAGCTGGCGGAAACCAGCGTCGGCAATGTCCGTTGCCACCGTTATGGCGTGGTCCGACGCCACCTCACCTTCCTGCAAGATCTCCAGGGCCTCCGCCCTCTTGTCGTCCGGTAGGAAGTCCAACAGGGGGGCGATCTTGTACCACAATTCCCTGTCGTAGCGGGCCACGATCGCAAGGGCGTTGGCTGCCTTAATCGTTGTTGCCGCCGACGAGATAACTCATCGTCCCATCGCATCTAATTTCTTTCCTTCGCCGTCCGGCGGGGAAGTTGACTTTGAGGCCGATGCCCCCCCGCTTTCTTCTTGGCCGCCGCTGAGATGACCGAGTCAGGGGTCGGTTGCGCCCTAAGGCACAGGGGGGTCGCATCAGGGACCCGGTACTACTTCTTGTACCGATCCCTCTTAGCAGGCGGCGTAGACGGGTGCTTGAGAAGGGCGATTCTCTCGTCCCAGATGTCATCCAGCAGAGGCACGGCGAGGACCGTCTTCCTCTTGGCCTCGCGCCGTTGGTAAAGGAACCCCTCCTTCTCTTCGGGGGCAGAGCTGGAAAAGCTCGGATGCCCTGGCAATCATAGCGTGGAAGGACCCAATCTCGTCGGGCGGGGAGGCCCGAGTCGGAGGCGATGAGAGATCCTTCCCGTCGTCACCGCCGTCATCCGTGCCCGCCGTGTCCATTCCCGTGTCATCCCCGGGGACGGGGGCAAAGGTTGAGCAGGCCGAGAGGGCTGAAAAGGCAGGGTTGGATGGGTCCGTCTCCTCTTGCTTGGGGTACTTCCCGACGGGCCTGGTTCTGGCTCCTCCGTCGGGCCTGGCTCCGGCTTCTCCGTCGGTGGCAGGGGCAATCTCGTCCTTATCTCCGTATATAAGGATTGTATTGCCAACAAAATGGACGTCGCATTGTCCTGCGGCTCCGGAAGCGACGAGCGCGACGGTTGACTTGGAACCTCGCTGGCGCCGCCGTCGCTCTCGTCGTCCTCTTTGTCGGGAACCTTCCTGTGGGACCGGGCCTCCTCAACACCCTCGTCGAGGCCCTCCAAGACTTCAACCAGCTCCTCCTCGGAGGCTGTGTCCATATCCACGATGGCCACGCCCCCCCTTTTTCCGCCGGGGTCTTCACGGGGGTCTTCTCGATGGGCCTGAAAGAGGCTTCCCTCTGCGGTGGCAGGGAAACTCTGGGCCCCGAGGTCGCCTCCACTGATGTAGCCTCCACAGGCTGCGTCAGGGCTGCCGCGACTTCCTCGATAGAGGCCTTAGCCGGGTCAGTCAAGGCCTTCACCACCTTCTGTGGGCCTGTGGCCGTCACCTTGGGGGGAGGGTCACCGCCTCGCTCCCCCTCGGCTGGATCCTTCGAGCCTGGCCGGGGCCTCTCCAGAATCTTCACCGGGTTCTCGGCTTTCCTCTTCCCCGGGCCAGGGCGTTGGCTCGTGGTTGATGGTGCCGGAGAGGATGCGCCCTGCCTGGCAGCCGAGGAGCCCGATTGTTCGGCGCTCCCGGTGCCCGCGGACTCGCAGTGTTTTGCCTTTTGTTGGGCCCCCGTCGCCGGGGCGCCCTCTCAGGACTTAGAAGACCGCTCGGACTTCTTCTTCTCACCTGACGATCTCTTTCCTTCCAGCCAGTTGGAGAGGCGAAGATGTCGATCCTTCATGGTCCGCTCAGACATGTTCCCACAAAACGCACAGTCCTTCTCCACGTGCGTTTTGTCCTCATGAAGGCATTACGAATGCTCATCCTCCTTGAACACATTCTGTAGCTGGCATCCACGACAAACCCTGAACAGCTTTCCGGGCATCGAGCTTCTTTCTCCTGGGCCATGTCCGGGTAGGCCTCAGAAACTTCTGGACTCCTCCAAGAAGTGCAACTCGACGAAAACTTCACCCTTGAGGGGCGTAGAAAAATCCGAAACGGGTCCCCGTTGATCGGATGGAGAAACGGTGGAGCTTGAGGCTCTGTTTAACCGAAAAATGAGAAAATCTCTTTGAAAAAAGTGCGAAAACGCAGCAAAGCTCGAGAGCTAAAGCACGAGGACTCCCAACACTTGAACGTGCGGTAAAAATCTGAAGATGGCTGCCAGAGGCGGGTTTTAGGGAGAGGGCAGTATGACTCAGAGACCAGTGATTGGTTACTACTAAAACAGACAGATCAGAAACGAAACTGGTACTTATTTTTTCTTTATCAAGGATTCCCAGCCTGACGACGGGGAATATTCATGAGCATGTGAATCCATGCCAAACCCCATGCTGGAGATGTTGGAGCACCCAAGACATAAATGGTGTTGCCGTGGGCAGCACCTTGGGTCCCAGACAAATTAGTCCAGGAAAAGGTCCCATGGGTGCTTACTCAATGCCTGTAATACAAACCTATATACATTTCAGCTTTCCTTTTTTTTTTTTTTTTACAGATTCTGAGGGAAAACCCTCTATGTAAACTTAAATATGATAACATGTCACAACAGTAGCGAAACCACATTGGTTGAACTCTTGCACAAAAATGGATTGTTCAAAGTTAAAAGTTCATAATCGATTAATCAAATAAAACAATGGAAATTGATCTCTTTGTTGAGACCATTGGGAGTTAAGCGCCCTAATTTGTCAATCCAGTAAGTCTCTTCTATTCAATCTTAAGCCCAAATCTTCATGGGGATTATTTCTTGTGAGCACTTTCAAGATCTGGAACCTTAATTGTGTGAGGTTATGTCCCTCCTTAGCCCAATGTCGAGCTACTGCAGAGTTAATGTTCTTATTTCGAATACATGAGTGGTGCTCATTCCAACGCGTTTTTGCTGCTCTGGTAGATTGCCCCACATAATATTTGCCGCAGGGGCATTTGATTCCATAGATGCTGTTGATGCTATCACAGGTTCCATAGGTCCTGAGAGAAATGTTCCTCGCTGTGCGGGGATGGTATACTATGTTGACTTTAATCACAAAGTTGCAATTGGTGCAATGTAAACCGGGATACGTTCCAGTTCGTTGTGCGATGGGTTCCTTCATGGGTGGTCTCGTTCTTACCAGTTCATCCCGTAAATTACAGCTTCTTTGGTAGGCAAAAACAGGTAGTTCATCAAACAGGTGTTGTACTCTGATATTCTTGAAAATGCTCCAATGTTTTTTTTATAGTGTTTTTAATTTTGTTACTTTGGATTGAAAATTTAGAGACGTATATGGGTGATTTGAGTTCTTTCTTCGTTTTCGGGATGATTGTTAGAGCATCTCGGTCAAGTGCATCCACTTTTTGGGTGGCAAGATCTAATTCTTAATTCTTGTATCCTCTTGCAAGGAACTTGTCTGCCATCTCAGTTTGTTTGGATAAGTAGTCTTCAGGATCACTTACGATTTTTTTACACGCAACAGCTGGCTGTATGGTACATTTTTAAGCAAGCTTGGTTGATGGAAACTTAGGCAATGTAAAAAATTGTTGCGACCTGTGGGTTTCCGGAAAAGAGGTATTGTATCTGGTTTCTTTTTTCTCTATCCACCTCGCCACTCTTAATCTCGTTCAGCCATCAAACACTCCTCCGAGATCTACCGTCTCCTGGAAGAACTCAACCTTGATTTCCTTCCTCTCACCGAGACATGTTTCACGGCCAGCTCTGTCGCAACCTTTGACACTGATTCATGATGGCTACAAGATCCTCTCCATACCCAGATCCAACCGTTCTGGTGGGGGTGTAGCCTTGATCCTCTCGGAGTGGATTCCTGTCTATCATTCCTCTGCAGGCCTACTCCTCCTTTGAATGCTTTGAATCTCCCAGCCTAATCTTCACACTGAATCTGTTGGTTGTCTCCATGACCATCAGTCTGGCTTCAGAGCAGCCAGAAGCACGGAAACTGCTCTCCTGAACATCCATAAAGACCTGCCCTCTAACCTTGATTCTAATCTCCCATCTGTCCTCCTTATTGATCTCTCCTCTGCCTTTGACACAGTCAACCATGCCATCTTGCTCAACAGGCTCCGTAATAACCTGGGTATCACTGATCAGGCTCTGGCCTGGCTGACTTCTTTCCTCACTGATCGACCCTCCCCGGTCCAACTTGGGTCCATCCTCTCCTCTATCTCTCTCTCCACCTGTGGTGTTCCCCCAAGGGGTCTAACCTTTCTCCTTGGTTGTTCAACCAATAGCTGGCACCTCTCGCCCATCGCATTGCTGGCCTCTGCTCCAACTTCCAGTGCTATGCGGATGACACCCAACTTGCTTTTAGGCTCCCCTTTGCCGGCTCCTCTCCTTCTCTCATCCCTGCTGGTCTATCGACTATCCAAGAGTGGTGCACCACCAATGATCTCTGTCTGAATGCCAGCAAGATGGAGATCTTCCTCATCGGCACACCTGCACGCCTCTTTTCCGTCACTCCCTGGGCCCTACTCCTGCTCCCACCTGCGAGACTAAGAACCTCTGCGTTATCTTCGACTCCACACTCGCCTCACATCTCCAACATCTCTAAGAAGTCAAACTACTAATTGCACCTCCTCAGAGGTGTTCTTCCCCTCCTCTAGTTCCCCCAAAGCACACTGTCTCTAGAGCTCTGGTTCTTTTACTACTGTAACAGCCTCTTTTTAAACCTGCTTGCCTCCACTCTCTGTCCTCTGCAACTCATCCAGAACAGGACTGCAAGACTTGTCCTTGGCCTCAAGCCTAGGGATCTTATCTCTCCAACACTGAAATCTCTCAATTGGCTCCCAGTGGCTGCAAGGATCAAGTTCAAGACCCTTTCCATTGTCCACAAGCCCATCTGGAACCTGGGACCGAAATATCGCCAGCTTTTTCTTCTGAAGCATCTTATTACTCAAGCTCTTCGCTCCTTCACCTCCAACTCCAAGCAACGAGCTGGGGGCAGATCTCACTCTTCGAGTGGCGCCTCCCTCTGGAACAGCCTCCATGCCTCTCAAACTTAAGCAGAACCATCTCTGGTTCTGGAAGCAGACTTACCCCTTTGCTTCTGCTTCTCTTCTTCTTCCACTTCCCTGCTGATATTCTGTCTGACATTGCACTGGTTACCTGGGTACCCTCTGAACTACGGGCCCAGGTCCCTGCCCTCCCAGTTGCACACCTGCCTTGGGGGCCGTATCTACAACCCTACAGTCCTCCTACCTGACTAACACTTGATGTCAGTAACTTAACCACTGCACTGCCACCTGCTGGCCACACTTCCTGTTTTTGATGTTTTGATCCTATGTCCTGCACTTGCTCCTCCCCCCTTCCCCGGCACTTTTCCAATTTCCTCTCCCCTGCACTTGCGCAATCGAATTGTCTCTGGGCCTAGTAAGATCGTTGTCTTGTCCCCCTTGTTCTCCTCCCCTGCCTCGTCACGCCTTGAAACACTTTGTATAGGCGCAATATAAATAAAATACCATATCATACAACATACACAACGTTACTAGAATTACAGTTGGAGTGAAATCTTAACACTTAATGTTACCATGTTGTAAGGATAAGTCCTGACCCTCTCAACCATGGAGTCCCTCAAGGTTCTGTCCTTGATCCCTTTATTTTCTCACTCTACACTTCTTTTCTAGCTCCCATCATCTACTCATTTGGTATCTAGCATCATTTCTATGCTGACGATACCCAACTCTTCCTCCTCACCTGACATTCATGATAAACTCTCCTCTTGCCTCTCTGCTATTAAATCCTGGATGTCTTCTCACTTCCTTACTCTTAACGCTGAAAACACAGAACTCCTTTTCATCCCTGCTAACACTCTTCCTCCTCCCTCCCCTCCCACTTTCATTCTCTTTCCCCGCTCCCAACTCTCCTTCTCTCCCCACGCTCGTAACCTTGTCCTTCACATTGACCCTTACCTCTCCCTATCTCACCACATTTGTGTTACTGCCAAATCTTGTCGCTTTCACCTCTACAACATTCGCAAAATACGACCCGTCCTTACCTTTCATGCTACTAAACTCTTGATCACCTCCCTCATCTTCTCCAGACTTTTCTACTGTTCCTCCCTTTTGTTCAGACTCCCCTCCTCTCACCTCTCCCCACTTAAATCTATCACTCCGCTATCCGCTCCCTCTGCCTTCTCTCACCTCGAGTCCATCTCCTCTTCTCCCATCTCTCTAGGTTGGCTTTCTTTTCACTCCCAACTTAAATTCAAGTTCCTCTGTCTTATCTTCAAATCCCTCCATGGTCTTGCCCCCCCACCTTACCTCCCTTCTTACTCTCTACTCCCCCTCTCGTTCTCTTCGCTCTGCTGATCTCTTCCTACTCTCCCCTCCTCCGCCTCCCTGCGCCTCCTCCCGTTTCCGCTCCTTGCTCCGTTCCACTGGAACCGCTCACCCCGCACCCATCCGCTCTTCTCCCTCCTACCCTACCTTTTGCTCTTATCTAAAATCTTATCTCTTCCATTCCCCCCCAACACCTCTCACCCCCTCTTCTACTTCTCTATGCCCTTGCCTCACTTCCTACTTCTCCACCTCTACACCCTTTCCTCCCCTCTACTTCCCTTTTATACTACCTCCTGCTCTTAACTAATCTTATTCCCTTTCCTCTTCCTCTCACCCTCCTGCCTCCCATCTAACTCCGCTGACATCTCCTCTTATCCGTCCTTTTCCCTCCCATTCCTTTGTCCCTCTACACTCCCCCCTCACCCCAGCAATAATGTAAACTGTGCCTCGTCCATTGAGTTGTGATTCAATCACCATCTTATATTGTTGTACCTCCCTCCCTCCTCACCAGTAATGTTAATTGTTCCTTTCACCGTTTCAATGTGTGTTTCAATTATTACCTGTTTATTGTCTCTCCCCCATCCCTTTGTCCCTCTCCACTCCCTCCTCACATCAGCAATAATGTAAATTGTTCCTTATACTGTTTGAGTTGTGATTCAATTACCATCTTATGCTTGTTGTATTTCTTCCAGTTCTTATATACAGCACTTTGGATTAAAGTGCTATATAAATTCAATAAAATACAAATACAAATTAGCCAATCTCGTAAACACGACTGAATTGGTTTATAAAATGAGGATCAAAAAATACTCTAGGAATATTCTTTACCCAAGGAATTATTTTAGCCCTAAGGTATTCTAGCATAATTTTACCATGCAACTCAGTGAAGAGAATTTTCTTTCTGGATTTTAAAACTTTATCAAACGCATTTATTTTGTGTCTGTATAGAGCTGGTTGTGGGAACATTATCCAAAAGTGATGGACCACTAATCATATGTTGATAATGTTCATCAGAAAAGGAAACAGTCACTTTCAGTCATCTTGTATTCCACACAACAGTGTTGGGGATAATGCCCTAAACAAAGTTATCGGTAATGAATTATAAAAGGTACAGTAGATCCCACCAGCTACAGGCCGTTTACCTTTCATGTGACTACAAAATATAGATTTGATTGACCCTAATCTGTGGTTGTGGGTCTGTACCAAGCAGGGAAAAAAATATCAAACCAACCGATGCAGTAAATGACTTAATTTGACAATCGTTTTAAAACTATTCTTCACTCATGAATAGTCATATGTAAGCATATTTCAAGAACAGGATACATGTCTTCTAGTCTTAACACAATTATAAAAAGAAAAAAATGTAATTCTAGGCTCACAAAACTTCAGATCATACACTGTATTCCTCAAAGTTCCTGAATCAAGGCGTGCTACAGTGACAGAACTTTCTAGAACCCGCCGGCTGACCTCTTCTTGGATGGGACGACTTCCATGCTAGTTGTGTTGTTCACTCCCTCCATTTTTGTGCTGCGATCCAATGATGATGCTTGCTCAAAACAACGTCTGCCTGCTCTTGCAAGGTGACTCTGTAATCCTCACTGCTGTATTAAAATGGCAGTGGAAACAGGTATCCCCAAAGGTATCGGACATCCCTCTCCTGGAGCCATTGTCCGAGTGGGTGTCATTCTCTTCTTTTGGTCAAAGTCATAGCAGAGAGGTCTTGGAATATCCAAACATGCGAGCCTTCAAAGAGCAATTGTTCTTGCTCTCTCACCAATGGTACTCCTGTTATTTTTGTCCGAGGTAGTGTCATTTTGCCAACACAGAGCGCAGGCCATTGGGGGACCCCCCCCACAGCCATGGTTGATCCTTTCAAATGATAGTTCTGGTTTGTTTTTTTTTCTCCAAAAAGGCTGTTAAGTAGAGCTTTCACTTGTCGTTCGAGATGAGTGAGGCTGGATTTGCGTTGCGGTTCCTTTAGACCCATGATCCGGATATTAGAGCATCAATCTCGTTTCTCTAGGACAACCCCTTTCGGTGCATGATCTTTCTTGCGGATCCATTTCTTGATTGAGTCGTCTATTTTCCTTTCTAGCAACCTGTCAAAAGCCGAGTGGCTTCCACCTTCTCAACTCTTCCAGTCAGATCTGTTATTGCAACTGAGAGGCCATTTTTATGGCTCGAATCTCCTCCAAAAGTAGGCGGATGTCTGCCTTTGTGGGCCCCTCCTGGTCAACCCCCGGAGTGGCTGGTGAACCTTCCTTTGGTACCACTGCAGTGCCATTTGGATTCCTATGAAAGCTATAGAGTGCTGAAGTAGTGCCGAGATTTTGCTAGTAAAGTGTTTGGGCACTCATGTGAGATCACTGCGACTGTGCACCACGATGGGCGAACTTACCAAAGTCCTGCGCTGATTACCCTGCTGATGTACTCACTGCTTTCACGTATTAGCAATGCGGTTTCTGGTGGGAACCCTTTGTGCAAGGACTATTACCTCTCCATATGTCCTGGGGTGATTGTGAGTGATGCAAGAGCCACGTTAGCGCTGCTGTTGTTCTGTGTTGCCAAAGGGGTCCACAGAGGAGGAAATGATGAAGTACCACTATGTGAAGTCAGCTGCATTGGGCTTTAGTTTGCAGGTTGTGCTAGTCACCAAATGGGAGACCGGGGATGGACAATCTGGATAGCTGTCTCATTAAACCTAATGAGCTAGGGCACACTGTGCCCAGCTCACGAATGCTGCCCCTGACACAACCTTCACAGAGATGTTATCGCATGTGGCATTAGTCATCCCTTTAAACATGCTACGCGCACGTCGGGATAGCAATCCTGAGTGCGACTCTGATGTACACCGTGGCCTCCAGGCAAAGGGGTACACTTAATGTAATCTTAACTTGTTGAGCGCCATGTGATGGCGGGGCCGCTCACGGTTCCATGTGGAGGGCTAAACGGGCTCAAGAGCACTTATGGTTGCAAGCCGCTGTCTGGGCACCTCACTCTCCTTCAGCAGTGATGGTCTGAGTTGTTGCCTTAAATGGCCAGAGTGTCCCTGATGCAGGGTGCACCGAATCATGGGGCAGTACCTTCCTAAGCCACGCACTGCTCAATCACGGGCCACCATTGTTCAGCCTGCTGATCTGAGCTGGTGAAGATCTCTGCACCCAATTGACCCTCAGCGTCAGTCATTTTCCCGGGGGCGCACAAGTGCTTCACACATCCGCTGGCTTTCACGTGTGTTTGTAGGTCGGGTTTTTTTTAATTTGTATGTGGTTTTAAAAAAAACTTTACAAAACAATACATAACTTTACATCAATATTCCACACAATTATAATCTCACTCACACAACACATATCTGATTAATTAAAACAATACATAAAAAATCCCTACTTTATCTGTTAGTCTACGATCCCATTAGCACTTGCTGTCAATTACTTTCTTAGAGCACCACTATTTCAAGGATGCAATGCGATGTAATCTTGAAAGTCCACGCATTACTAATTAGGAAGCTTTTACTAGAGTCCCAATTATAATACATCGGCACAGTACAAGTAGAAGCATGACAATACAATTGATATATACACAACAAATTTAGCACAAAGTGTTTTGCTTCTTTGGCTCAACAGCTGATTAAACTGTGGACACCAAGTTTACTTCAATTATCCTTAGTAAGCGAACAAGTGCAAAGGTTAACAGGTTCCCAATCATCATCCGTTCCCAAAAGAATTCCAAACAATCTACAAAGTTAGGATTAACACATTTCAAAGAGATTAGTTCTGGGTATTCTGAATTAAGGGCAATCCAGAACCAAGTGTTTAGGTGTTTCCAAGGGCTCATTGCATCCAGAAAATCTACAATGCACCTGATGCGAACCAGTTAAACAACTTTCCCAGTGCTTAGATCGTTCTCTAGTCCGAAATTGAATCAGTTTAAAACAAATAAAATACATACGTGTATGCATACAAGGAAAGATGGTTATACAGGAACAGCAGGACAATCTTATATGTGTGAATTTAGCATATTCAGAATACATACTGTAATTCTTCAGCTGATCTAGTGTATTAATCCAATCCCGCTCAAACAATTTCATTTTTAAAAAGGCTGGCCTAAAACAAAGGTCATCGTTAGTAACAGATAATTCATCAAGCACCCTTTGCAAACGTCTTTGAAATATATTAAGAGATTCAACCCCTTTTGACTTGATCACCTCCTGTAATTCCTTGTATATTGAGTTGTTTAGGGGAATTCAGAATGTTTGCGTAATTCATCAAAGAACGCCATAGCACCCTACATGAAAGCGAGATTAGTCCTAGTTCATGGCGGATAAGGCAATATGGGATTGCGAGCGCTAAATGCAGAGCCGCTTTGATTAAAGAGCCCTGAAGAGAGTGCAGATGTTGGCTTAGGTCAAACAGACACATATCTAAGGTATAGATTAAGACAGCCTGAATTTTCGTGAGTAAAAAATATCACGCAGTGGATTTATGGAGAATTGACAAAATTTGGAAAATATCAACTTTAGTTGACAATGGGTAGACTTTCTGAGAAAGCCAATCCTTCTATAATGAAACTGACAAATTATTACTCAAATAATAACCTTCCATTTATAAGCCTTTAACTTTCTTCCTGCGTTGAATATAATCATACTTGTTTTAGTTACATTAGGGATTAGATTCATAGAATGGGCATATATGTCAAAGGCATAAAGCTTCGCTTGCAGCCCCCAGCAGGGGTAGAATCCAATAAGATAATGTCGTCCATGAATGCAAGCAATGCATAAGCAGCACTCCCATTCTCACAGCATTCATTCCCCTGCCTTGCCATAGTTTCTCCATGTCGCATAGGTACAAATTAAAAAGAGTGGCAGCTAAATTGCAGCCTTGTTTCAAGTCCATATAGGTTCTAATAGGCTCTGTAGTCGCACCCTCCTTAGTGATCCTAACTTTGTAAGCTGTGTGGTTATGGAGCATGGCGATCCAAAAGATCAAGGCGGTTGGAATTCCCAATCCTGCCATTTTAATCCATAACAGCTCTCTTACCACAGTGTCGAAGGCTGATGACATGTCTATGCTGGCCACAAACAGGACAGGCTCCCTTCTTTTTGGTCCCTGCCAGAATGTGTGCCATTATAGTGGCATTCAGGGCAGTACCCTAAATCCCACTTGGAATTTTGACAAGATTTTGTGCTGATCTATACATTTGTTCAAGTCGTGGAGAACTAGAATTGCAAATATTTTAGTGACAGTGTCAATTAACGTGATAGGGCGATAGTTGTTTGGGTCATTATGATTACCTTTATTATAGACAGGGACAATTATTGAAGTTCTCCACTTCTCTGGAATGTTGCCAGACTGAAAACAATGTCAAATTTATCTTTAAGTAGGTCAACCCACAGCAATGGATCCGTTTTGTAAACACAAGCTGGAATTCCGTCAGGACCCGGAGCTTTAGAATGGGTGAGCTTGTTAATTGCCCAGAGAATATCAAACTTAGTCCATGAAAAACATTCTTTGTCTGCATCTGTCTCATGATGGAATTTGTCAGAAATGAAGCGTGGGGGTAAACCGAATTTCTCTGAGATAAACTTTTCCCATACCTCCCCCGAAATAACATTCTCCATGTAATCATTACAATTAGACTTTGGATTACTTATAAATGACCAGATTGATTTCGCGTTGTGATTGCAAATGGCTTTAATCAGGTCACAATTTGTTTTATTTAACTTGGTAATACGAATAGTTCTTAATTTATTTTTGTGACATTTGAGCAATTTCACATCTTTATCAAACTGATGCAATGTTGCTGTAAATTTAGGTTTATGTTTAGCCTGCACAAAGCGAATAGCATTCGAGACTATATCACCTACTATGTTCTCCCTCAAATAACAGGAACCTGGATATAGTATTTGCTCAGCAATACAATTAAGTTCCATGCGCACCTTTTCCACTAGTTTGCGACACGGCATGTGGCTCCATATGATTGAGATGTGAGGGTGGTCCATTTCAATCAAAGGCAATAGCTCATTAATCTCAAATCCAGAGGAGAACATTCTCACTGAAAGTTGAATTGGAGCATGATCCCCATGACTGATAGGATGTATGATTACTGGATCAACACAGTGCATCATAGAATTAGAAATCGCAAAAAAAAATGTTTTAAAAAATCAATCATAGAGGATGACACTCCTCGACGCCAAGTAAATTTCAGACATGACTTCCCACAATTTACAAAGGTAAACTCCCAGTTGTCAAAATAAGACACCCATTTGAGACCTCTTTGCTTAGTCTTCATAGAACCCATCGATTGTGAGCTTACAGAGTCCACATTACTGACCAAACACATTGCATTGAAGTCACCACCAATGATACATTTATAGTTGGCGTTTTGAGCCAGTATAATCTCAAGACAGAGGTCCAATTTATCAAACATGTCATCCAATGCCACTTTCAATGGATTTCAGTATAACCTTAAAAGCAAGATGGGCTCTTGAGAGTTTTCGTAAACGTCCAGTTCAACTGCCAGGATATTCTCAGACATGTACATGTATTTAGAATTACATTTAACATGATTGATAGCAATCGCCAAGCCACCCATTGGGCGACCCTCCTTGCTTTTAATTGCATTAGAGAAATAAGTACTAAAGTCTTGCAACACTAGCTCCCTGGTACTCAGTTTCTTGGAAAAAGATAATGTTGATGTTAGGTGAAGAAGAGGGAAGAGATCCATTTATGAAGGTTAAGGTGGACACATGAGTTCCATGAAATGTCCAACCCATGTTTTATTACTAGCTAGTTTTCGGGTTTGTCAGTTTTAATGGTGAATATTGATCGCAAAAGTGGTTCAACCCAAGCCAACTCCATTTTTCCTGCAGCAAGAGAGAGCAATTGAGATATACACAATTTCTCGTCAGAAGAACCAACTGTAATGCCACCTACACCTCCCTGCATGGATTTGTCATCCTTCTCACGCAACACACAAGGTAAGGCCAGAAACTCATTTCCAACTAATTCGTTATTAAATGTATTGAGTTTGAAACCCAACTCCAAATAATCAGCTTGAAATCCCCAAATATATTTTTAAACATTGGCTGTTGGCAGATAACAAATCATCCTGTAATTATCCCCATGTGCTAGATAGACTCTTACAAAATCAGCACTAGTAAGGATATGCAGGGAGGGAATACAGGCAATCAAATCCATTAGATATAAACGATTTATTCTCGCACCCAGTAAAATGTCAGGTTTACTCTCTAAACCAATAATGTTAAGATCGTTTGACACTCCCTCCCTCCCCTTCGTAGTGTCATTTTCGTTTCCGAAGGACTTGTGACTGGTCTCCTCAGATAACGGTTCATGCATTGCAGGATGATCGTGTCTAGCATTCTCCCCCACACTGACTTGTTGAGCCTTACCACCCAATAGCAAGCCTTTATTTAATTTCGATACTTGAGGACCGGCCACATTTTTAAGTGTATTACTACCACCCGATGACTCACCATTTGTTGAATGAGCTTGAAGCATTCCAGCCCCATTATCAAATACAGGGGCTTGCACTTTCATCCCGTTTAGATTAAGAGCCTTCATTAACATTTCTGCATTGAGCACACCACTCACCAGAGCCGATTTCAAAGAGCTCATAATTGATGCGTGCGAGTGGGCATTATACAGGGGGCAAAATAGATTATTGGTAGCAGTAGGAGGCATATCAACCTTCGGAACACATCTATCAGATTGCAGCTGGGTGTACAGACATTCACTCAAATTACCTGTTTGAACAAATGGTTTAGGGTTTAATGTTTTTAACAACGGCGCATCTTGGATCTCCAAAATGCTGGTTTGCTCAGACTTTTCCAAGACAATAGAGGGAGATAGATTGTGCGTAGGTAGGAATCTAGATTTCCCAGGTCCACTGACAATCACGTAGTCGTTGTGAATTGATAAATGTTTAGATTTTGGCTGTATGTGTGAAGCATTACATGCTTCAGCATAAGAAACGCATGTGCTACTTTTGGAGCAATCCATATTAAAATTAAGCTCATGGGCACTCTTCATTGAGTCCACTAGCGAGCAGTCGGAGTTGGGGACAGAAGTTGCAAAAGGTTGCTTCCTACAATCAATGGGGAAGAAGTTCATCAAGTTCTTTTGATTTTTAACTAAGTCGAGGGTTGTTATGGGTGTAGGCTCAATGCTTACTTTATCAAGTACCACCTTACCTTTGCATCCCTTCCGGCAAGCAAGATTTAATGTGCCGATTAGCACAAGCATTTCCACTTTTGTTTTAGAATCTTTAAGAGGTTGCACGTCAGTGTACAAACCTCCACTAGCATTAAGTAGTAACAAAAGTGCCTGGCTCTCCTCTGTCAGTTCAATATCAATTATATCCTCCTCGGCAGGGGTATCCCCCACAGTTGATAGTAGTGGGTTCACCTGCCGATCTACTTCTTTTTCTTTTTTATAATTGTTTGTGTTATTATTGTCCTTGTTCAAGATGATGCTATCCTTCCTGCGTTTCTCTGCTCTTTTCACTGCTCTCAAGTGCAGCTTTTTTGAGCGTCTTTATAAAAAACAGGTCTCCTCTTAAGGATTCTCCAGACCCCTCCTCATTTTCCATCTGCTCTATTATAGTTGTAAGAGCAGAGGGACTATCAGGTGTTAAGTCCCTTTGAGGAGGTGGTGGGGACATCCTAGAAGCATTAAGGATTACGATGTTCAGTTTAATGTCATTAATATTTTTTTGTCCAAATCTTTTTTTATTGAAACATTGATAAACATGGAGTTCATACAAGGAAGACAAATCAATAGCAATGTGCAATGTCAATTAGTCTCAGAAGTGTTCCGCTTCTAAAGTTCAAGAGTAAAAAAAAAAAAAAAAAAAAAACCATCTACAGTTCCAACTGGGATCTTAATCTTTTCTCGAGAAAGTCCATTGCCCTCGTAGCTCTCAGGGATCTGAAGATAAAGCATTATGCTCTGAGGCTTTCTTATTATGCAACAAATATTTACTCTCGTGCCTAATCAGATAATCAACTTCAACAGTTCATAAGTTCAACCTTTGTCATTAATCCTACAACTCTGATCAACTTGTAAACAATGCATCAACATTTCATTTTAACAACTTTGTAATTTCTCTTGTGAATACGTTTTGTAGCCACCCTTGGGGGTGTAGTATTGCTTTATGTTTTGTAGTGTTCCTGGCAAAAGAAAAGTAAGAAAGAGGGGGAGGAGAGAAGAAGAGAAAAAAAAGAAAAAATAAATAAATATTCCTATCACCATATTTATCCTAAGTTTGCGGCTTTACCCTCCGTGACCCTGCCGTGTCTCTCAGTTTTGGGTTCATGTGGGCAGGCGTTTCCATGTTTCGAAGACTTATCAGGGTTGGAGCAGATATTTGACCAGTCTAGGCTGGAAGAACATGTGTTCTTTCTCTGCTACGTGGTCCAGGAAAGGGCCCCAAATGTTTTGGAATTTAGCTGACCGGGTTTCTATAGCAGCGGTCAATTTCTCTACTCCGAGAAGTTCTCATACCTTGACCCACCAATACACGATCTGAGGACCCTCCCGCTCTTTCCAAAATCGAGCTTGCGTGGTGCGAGCTGCCATCAGTAGTTATGTAATTAGTCTCGCTCTGGGACCAGACTGAGGATGGGTCCCGTCATCCGGGGTGTCTCCCAATAACAGCACTAGTGGGTCCATCGGAAGGATGGTTCCACAAATGTCCTTAATCTTGGACCTGATCTCCAGCCAAAATGATTGAATGGTCGGGCAATGCCACCATAGGTGCCCAAAATCCCCCTTCACTCCGCAGCCATGCCAACACACCACAGGGTATTCTACATTCATTGCATGCAATCTCTGTGGCGAAAGGTATCACCAATAGAATATCTTAAGTGCGCATTCTCTGACCGTAGTGCATCTAGAGGCCTTATGTGCCCTGTCCCAGATTCTCTGCCAAGACTCCGAGGTGATCTCTTTCCCATGCTATCATGTAGGGGAGTTTCTCTCCCTCTGGTACATTTTCCGGAGGCGATATGTTGTCGCCACTCTATGCGATCGTTGTCCTTCTGATACCGTTAGCTCTAGGCCTGTGGGGGTCCTAATGGCAGCCTTCGTTACGAAGCCCAGTGTCTAAGCTGGATGTATTTGAATCTCTGTCTCTGCGAGGTCGAATTTTTCTTTACATTGGATGAAGGTCAAGGGGCTGTTATCGGCGTAGAGCTCTTGCAATCTCAAGGTTTCGGTTTTGGACCAATTGCAGTATGATTTAGGTTGGAGTCCTGGGGTGAAGGCTGGGTTCAGGGTGATTGGGGTCAGAGGGCCTAATCCCGGGGTGATCCCCCTTAATTTGTAATGTCTGTCCCAGCAGTGGAGTGTAGTTCCTGTAGTTGGGAGAAGAGGTCTCCGGGAGGCCCGAACTTCACGCGGTATAAAAGGGAGATGGAAAGGGGAGCGTCTGCAAACAGTTGTTCAATACCCTGCAATTTGGGGGGGGGGGGCAATTTGGGATGCCCTATAGTATCTCAAGATAGAGGGGACGCCCAATCCTCCCAGCTGCCTGCCTCTCGTGAGGATTTTGCGCTGACTTCTGGGCGTTTTACGCTGCCAAATAAAGCAGCATATTTCTTTCTGTAAAGCATGTAGATCCCGTTCTAGAATTTGGACAGGAAGGGCTTGGAATATGTACAGAAGCCGGGGCAGTAGGGTCATTTTAATGGCGTTTATACGCCCTAACCATGATATTTCTTGAAGGGTCCATTTTTGCAGGGATTTCTTTGTGTCTTATCAGTGAAGGGATGTTGGCTTTCACCAGACCTGAGTATGTCAGAGTTAGGTGTACGCCCAGGTAAGCGATTTTGGAGTTCCCCCAACTAAGAGCGAAAGTGTCCTGTAGGGCGTTTAGGACCTTTGTGGATTCAGGCAAGTTCAGGCCCTTTGATTTGGCCTTGTTTATTGTGAATCCCGAGATCTGCGCAAAACAGTCAAGAAGACTCATAGGTGGGGGGACCGAGGTTTGAGCCTCCTTTAGGAAACAAAGCACATCATCTGCATAGAGTGCTACTTTATGACTCTGGTCTTTTACTTCGAACCCTTGGATTTCGGGGTGGAGGCGGATGTGTTGGGCCAATGGTTCCATTGCCAAGGCAAAGACCAGTGGCGACAGGGGGCACCCTTGCCTGGTTCCCCTGCCGAGGAGTATCTGTGGTGTCCAATGTGCATTGACCCATAATCTAGTGGAGGGGATTTGAAAATTGGACAGCACCAACTTAGAGAATTGTGGGCCGAAGCCAAACCTTCCAGGACCAGTTCCAGATAGTCCCACGACATTCTAGCAAAGGCCTGATGTGCATCTAGGGAGAGCAATGAAAAGGGGCACGACAGGGTGGGGGCCAGAGATATTAAGTCAATTGCTCTCCTGATGTTATCATGGGCTGCCCAGCCCTGGATAAAACCCATCTGGTCCCTATCTATTATTGTGGTTAGCACTTCCCCCAGTCGCTGCGCTATAATTTTACTGAACAGCTTGGCATCCGTGTTAAGGAAGGCTATGGGCCGGTAGGATGCGCAGTCCTCCGGATCTTTCCCCGGTTTTAAGACATGGAAGATTGGGGGGGACTCAGAGCCGTACTCCCGGCAAGCCCCTTTGGCGGCGCTGTGCGGGAGTGACTCAACTACTTGAATCGGTCCGCAGATACTGGGAACAGGTGGGCTTAGCCACCCTCGGGGACATATGGCAGGAAGGGGAGGCAGTGGACTTTCAGAGGTTGCAGGAAGAGACGGGAGTACATGGTGGCCAATATATAACCTACACTAGGCTTGTGAAAAAGACTAGAGAGAGATGGCCTGAGACAGTGCTAGCGGAAGACCCAGACGCCTCCCTGGAAACCATGTATGATGTATCAGAGGGCGGACACGAAATATCGAGGATATATGAGCTCCTGCGAGCAAGGGCAGGGAAGGAGTTGCTCCAATTGAGACAAGATTGGGAGGAGGAGGTGGGAGGACCCATGACGGATGGGCAGTGCGAACGGGCCCAGAGGTACCACAAAAAGGTGTCCCGAAACGCGAGATTTCAACAGCTTCAATTGTACTTTACCCACAGGGCTTATTTAACCCCCGGGAAGATTGCAAGGTTTGGGGGACCAACTACGCAGCAATGCCCCAGGTGTGGGGAGGTGAATGCGGGACTGCTACACATGTTTTGGACTTGCCCGGAGGTGCATAGATTTTGGGACGAGGTCAAGCCGAAACTGGCAGGTGGGGGGGGGGTGGTGCTGGATGTGGAATCGGCCTGGTCATGCATGCTTGGGCTTTTTCCTAGACCCCGGCATTTGAAACACATAAGCAAGATGAAGGACCTGGCTTATGTTTTGGCCAAACGTAGGATTGCCATGGGCTGGAAGGCGGCCCACAGACCTAGGGTGGAGTTATGGTGGATGGACCTCTTGAGGTGGGTGGAAGCTGAATCTGTAGTCTGGTTTGAAGCGGTCAACAGGGGGGGGCGAGGAGGAAGTAGGGCCCTTGCTGGCCTGGCGGCAACTGGTGGCCTCGTTGGCAAACCCTCACCAGGGTGACAACGAAACAAAGGACCCGGATGATGACTGCCTAAGTATCGTGCTACCCAATGATGCTCCCGTAAACGACATGTGAGAATCGGCTCTAGTTTAAGGGGGGAGGGGGGAGTTGGGGAGTTTTGATGAAAATGTGCTGGAATATGATGCTTTCTATGTTTTGAAACAGTTGTAGTGTGTTTGATTTTAAAATAACAAAAATATTTAAATAAAAAATTTAAAAAAAGGTAGTGTTTGATTCTGCCATGGACGGAGTGACCGCCCCGGAATCCCATACCACGTTAAATAATCTAGTATGAGTTCCTTGGCAAAGGTTTTGTAGAACTTGTTCGTGAATCCGTCTGGGCCCGGAGGCTTGCCCACAGGGAGGGCTTTGATAGCGCATTCGACTTCTTCCACGGATATTGGGGCTTCTAAGGATTCTAATAGCACCTGTGGCAGCCAGGGAAGAGCCACCTTAGTTATGAACTCTTTGGCAGACTGTGGGTCCCCTTTATGCAGGGTTGCATGTTCCCAGAAGAATTCCTCTATAATACGCCGTTTACCCTCCTCAGAGTAGGTGCTTTTGCCCGATGTGTCCCGCAGAGAATCTATTCTGTTTTGTTTGGTTTGTTTACCCAATTTGGCTCCCAAAAGTTTATTAGCCTGATTTCCCTTTGCATAAAAGAATTGCTTGGTGCGCATCATCCCATAGGCCGCCCTCCCCATGTGGTGCATTTTGAGGGCTTTTTTCACCATCCTCCTGTCTCGCAGAGCCCGCCGAGAGGGTTTCTTTTTATGTGCTTCTTCTAGTCTCCGGGCTTCTCCCTCCAGCTGTTCCTGCAGTAAACCCTGGGCTCTCCCTCGTTGTGCTGCTTGTTCTATTAAATGACCCCTAAACACTGCCTTACTAGCGTCCTAGATCGTGCCCCAGCTCACCTCCCCGGTATCATTCTCTGCATAGTACAACTATCGTTACTCTGATGTGGGTACGCACCGCTGGGTCGTCTAATAGAAATTCATTTAGTCTCCATGGGGGTTTTGTGCGGGGGAGAGGCTGAAGGGGAGTTATTGACAATAGGACTGGGGAGTGGTCTGCCAGCGCTTCTGGGAGAATGTCCACCTATAATACATTATCAATGAGCGTATCTGCCAACAAACATGCCCAGCCTCGAAAACCCCCCCATGAACTGCTGAGAAGTATGTGTAATCCCTTTCATCTCGATGACAAAATCTCCATACCTCAATCAGAGAGTGGTCTTTCAGTAGTGCTAGTGTTTTATCAACCAAAGGGTTAATCACCGCATTAAAGTCTCCCCCTAGTATCACTTCTCCTTCTGCGTGGTCAGATATGGCTTTCGAGAGTTTCATAAAGAATCGGTTTGGTTAGTGTTTGGAGCATAAATAGAGACCAGTGTTACCCTTCGGCCATCTAAAGTGGCATTCACCAACAGAAACCTTCCCTCTTCATCTCGGACCGTTCCCAAGGTCCTGAATGCGATCCCCTTGCGGACCAAGATGGCAACCCCTTGCTTTTTCAGCCCACTAGAGGCAAAGAATATAGTGGGCTATAACTTGTCATTTAAGCGGAATTCATCCTCCGGTTTTAAGTGAGTCTCTTGGAGGAACAAGAAGGATGCATCTAGGGATTTCAGTCTGTGGAGGAGAGATTTACGTTTCAGAGGGGAATTTAGGCCTTGCACATTAAGTGATATACATTTATAGTTAAGGGCTGCCATATTGTGGTCGTTCGGGTTCTCGCCTCAAAACCGTACAAAACTATTAGGTCAATCATTTCGATCCCGGGTGAAAAAGGATTGTGGTGAGTCGGACCAAAAAATCCCATCCGAGGTTCCCCGGTAGGGTCATGAACATGAAATGTAAAACAATAAGTATGACAAAATCAGAAAAAGGTGATTAAATCTACTACTATCAACCAAAATTGCGCATTTTTCAGTACTTTCGAAAGATTAGCCTGATTCAAAGTCTAGCGGGCGCCATCCATTCCGGCGCCCAAGTCAATTATTAATAACATAATTTTGTGACACTCAACTCTAACGCAACAAGAGGTGAAGAACAGCGGGGGTTATCCTAGACTCCCGCGGATTTCCCATGTGGTGTGATGGTTACACTCTGGCCCCCGGGCAGGGTTCCTACCAAGGCATCCCTGGGGCAGTCAACCGGGGTTCCAAGTAGGCGACCATCCACTCTCAATAAAGAATGTACCTCTCGCGCTCAGATCGCTCACGTCGCCACCCAACTTTCTCCTTCTATTGATGTTGGGGTGCAGTTTTCTCCTGGCACCTCGGCTGTTTTCTTGGGACTAGAATCTCGAGGTGGGTTTCCCGTGGTTTGTGGTCGTCCCTGGGATTTCCCCTGTCCCGTTTCAGCTGGCTGGCGTAGGGTAGAGCCCTTAGGCTCCTGGGGCTGTGGACCGGAGTCAGATTCCCCTGGTGGGTCGGCCATTAAGCTTTTAGCTTCTTCCTCTGTGGAGATTATGTGATGTTGATTGTGGAGTTCAAACATCAGCTTGCAGGGGAACCCCCAACAGTAGCGAAACTACAGGATGTTACCCTCTGTAGGCGACGTCTGCAACCCAAAGTATAGGGAGCCAAGTCCTGAAAGAATTGAATCTTTGCGCCCTGGAAAGTTATAGAGACTGCATCACTGACTGCCGCTATGATGTCTTCTTTCTGACGGTAGAAGTGCGCGCGGGTGAGCACTTCTGGGAGTAGATTTTTCCACATTTGAGCTGATGAGTACACCCGGTGGGTTCTATCTAATTTTATCTCTTCATTCGGGTGAAGTGCCAAGAGGGTTCTAAACATAGTTTCTACATATTCAGCCAGATCTCGATCATCTATCTGCCGGGGAATCCCCCGAAGGCGCACGTTGTTCCGTCTCGATCTGTTTTCTAGATCAGCCTGTTTTGCCCAGATATCCTAAAGGTGCTCCTCAATGGCCTTTACTCTTCTCGTCAGGGCTTCGTTATCATGGGATTGCACGCAGGTTACATTTTCATGGTCGTTGACTCTCGACTCCAAACCACCCCAAATGGGACGTAAGGTCTGCCAGTGACTGAGCCAGGGAGTCCTTGGAGGTCTTAATTTCCTTTTTGATCTCCTGAGTGATGTCGTGTTTAAAGGACCTCAACATGCCCTCTAGTTCATCCCTGGACATTGCCATATCGGAGGTCGGTTTAACGGTCGAAGCCGGGAGGATTTCAGTGACAATGTGGGTGGAGGGTGGATTCCCCGGCTGTGTTGTCAGATAGGACTGAATGCTGCGTGCTTTCTTTCTCGCCTCTGTTTTGGGCATCCCTTGGGGATATTGCAGGTATCACCCCATTGATTATGCCGACTGCCGGGAGTTTTCAAGGTAAGAGGCGTGCAGGGGCTCGTTGTGCTTATGCCCAGTGAAGTATGGGGAAGTTTCGGTGGGTTGAATGTATGGAGGGCTGTTGTGATCCCAATCCCAGTCCAGGGACCTCTTATAGAGATCTGGCACCTATAACACACCACTCACGCTCCAAATTCAGACACTCAACGCGCCTTATGTATATGTCCCCTGGATTTTCCGTCTCGCATTCGGGGTGTTTTCTCCCCGCGTGTGCCACCTCTGCCCCTCAGAGCTTAAATTATGGTGTGCCAGGGAGGTATTCTCCCTCTCCGACTCTCCACTATGCCGAGGGTTGCTGTTTCCACAGTATGTTAGGGCGACAGGCTTCTCGCGGTCCGCCCGTAATCTGCTCGCGTTCAATTTCCTTCAGGGAATTTCCCGGGTTCCGGCCACGGCTACAGTCGGGGGCCCTGTACCGCCGCTCGTGTCACCCTGAGCGGAGCACCAGGGGCCAGCACCGCACTATTCCTGGGAACTGAGATCCATGACGGACATCTCCCATTCACTGCGACGCTCTCCTCCGGGGCTCCGGCTGCCGCACAAGCGTAGCTCCAGGATGCCAGCGCTATGTTACTTCCGAGCTCTGCCGCCAAGGACAACAGGGGAAGTGGGTTACGCTATGTCTTTGGGGTCCGAGGGTCTGCTGGCTTCCGTTCCGCTCACCCCGCTGATCGCTCGTCGCTCCTCCACCACTGCACCCTGGGTTTCGCTCCTTCGAGCCGATTCAACTCGGGACCCAGGCTTCAGTATTGGTTCTTCCAGGGCGTTGATGAGGATCGATGGGTCGCATCCTCTGCGTGGCTCGGTCCTTCCTCTTACCAGAGGTGATTTAGGCGCCCACCGCCATTTTGTTGTTGGTCCCGGTCAGTTCTCCGGCAACTTTCGGCGTCCTGAATTATGTTCATATGAGGGAGTTTGTACATCCATCAAAGGCATCAGCTTCTCTTCTTCCCTCCGGAGTCAGAATCGGGCGAAAACTCTCTAATTAAACAGTTGAAATGACATGACTCAGGCGTTACGGAGCAGAGCTCACGGGAAACACGACCGCATGGCGTGCTTCCTAGCCACGCCCCCCATTAATATAATTTTTAATGGCGCTAACATCCGCAAACAAGCCTTTGAACTTAGGTCCCAGAACAAATGGATTTAGATCCATTGGGGAGAAGTGAGAACGCAACTTCCCATCCAAAACTCCCTCAGGTATAGTTGTTTCACAGTACTGAGTACACTTCTCAAGCAGGTGTTTTGTTTCAAACCTGGGGTCTACATGGTTATTGCCCAAAGATTGGGATCCTTTAGGATAACAGCTAACATCCCTTGCCATAACAAATCCTTCCAGTCGATTTAACTTCATTAGAATGTCGTTCGATGCTAGTTTCAATTCCCAGATTTCAAAGTGAGTGAAATCGTGCCCCTTGTCTAATAGGTCCAGAATTCTAATAATGACAGGGAAAGAGTAAGGGCTAACAGAATTGGGTGCAGATAATGATTTTTCATCCCTTTCTACTCCTTGCAAGTCACAGTCATTACAGTGGTTTAAAGTGGCTATCAAGTTAACATCTAGGCCAGGCACAATAGATTTAACCCTAGCCCTACTCACCTCACCCTCATTGCACTTGGTAACATCATCCTTGGGTCTAGGAGTAGTACATTTCAAAAATTGTGCGGTGTTATCAAGAGGTAAATCAGAATGTGCCGGATGCCCACTAGTACCCAAAGATCTCTTAACCAGAGGGGTCAGCACATCAATGGAATGAGTGATACATTTGTTCAGTTCAACGATTGCAGCCAGCCCTATCCCTGAAAACTCGTTACCCACTCCAGTGCCATCCATTGTAGAATTCTGAGAGCTAGAGTCAGGAGGTGTGCTTCCCCCTAAATCTAATAGCTCATTGCACAAATTGGTATTTTTTGCCAAACTCACGTCATACGTTCCTAGAACATATTCACCGGCATGCGCCTGTACATTATGATTACCCAGCTTGCTCGTCAGTGGGTCGGAGGCGATTTGACTGATTGCCACAGAGGCTAAACTAAAAGCGGCTGGTGTAACATACAATTGCTCAGATATTACATTATCAGTGAAAACACTTGGGCTAATTTTTGACGTTGCCTCGTTAGTCACAGGATAAATTAGATTGCATGGACATACAAGTGCATCAATGTTGGAATTGCTGATCGGTGGTACCTCAGTGAGTCGACCACTGCGCAAACCATGCTCACGAGGACCAACTCTCAGTGAAGTTTTCTAATTAAAGAAAATTAAAGATTAAGGTGACTCACCTATTAAGACCTCACTAGGCACAAATTTGAGTGAATATAACTTCCAAAAAGTGTCTACCTTTCGGCACCCCTACCCTCCACCCTAACAGCCCAACAGCCAACACTTCCATTACTTCGGATGCGCACGCAGGATGCGCGTACACCAGTGCTATGTAGGGACTGGCTGAAGTCAAGGAGCGGGATCAACCTCCAGGGAGGAGCTGCAGGGGACAGAGAGAAGCGAGTTACAGTTACTGCCTGTAATTCACGTACACAAAAGGACTCCCGGCAAATCCTGCGGTCTAAACGGTTATAGGTCAAAGGATCGAATCAAAATGATCGAAAACAAAAGGTTCAAAATGTTTCTTTTTTTTACATTTATTTTTGGGGGGGATCCCCCACCAGCCCCCGTTTGTGGTAAAAAACACTTTTTACCTAAACGAAAACGACCCAAAAAATATATAATTAAAAAAAAAAATTAGAACCTTTTGTTTTCGATCCTATTGAATCTCACCTTTTGCATTCGATCCTTTTGTATTCAATCCTTAACCGGACACTGGTCTAAACACCCATAAAGTGACAAGCACAAATCATGAAGTCCAATTACTTTGAAGTCTCCAGTAGTATGCACGATGTTACGGCGTGCTTCAAGCTTCCCTCTTGCGGACAAGGCAAGTTCAAAAGCGGCAGTCCAAGAATTGAGCCAAAGTCCTCCAGTGTGTTCAGCCCAACAGCCAACACTTCGGATGGTAGGTCGGGTTTAAACAACTTTAAAATTCCATATTTTGCTGCAGCGAAAGGGAGACAGAGTGTTATCAGACCATTCGGTCAGCGCCACCTGGTGGTCTCCAATACTTCCTTAATCTTCCTGCTGATTCTGGCCACTGTTCTAACTCCTGAAGAACAATAGATCTAAAGATCTAACTTTCCACATCTATAAGGGCTATTGGTTGGTAGTTTATTGAATTCAGGCAGTCACCCTTTGTATAAATGGGGATAATGGTTGACATTTTCCAAGATTTGGAAGTAGATTTGGTGATTATAATATTGTTAAACAATAAGAACAACACATTCGCCCAACGGACAGGGTCACTTTTAAAAATATAATTGTTCAGGCCATTGGAGCCCAGAAACACTTGGATTTGATGACCTTTCAAAGAAATGTTCAATGTCTTTAATGTCATACTTTAAACTCCTTTTGGATCCCAAATTCTGAATATCCATTATGGATTCTGGGGGCTTGCAAAGATCTAAAATATTTCTCCACCATTTATCCTCTACAACAAGATTGCATTGAATATCCACTTGACCCAAACTCATCTCATTAATAAGACTCCAGAAATGATCGATTTATTTTGAAACAATGACCCACAGCATAAGCTCACCATTGTCCTGCATTAGTATGTGATGGTAGGCTGTATGCCAATTTTTATACAGTTGACATTTTTCTCATTCCTGATGATGGGGCTTTACTTAATTGTTTTACACTGGATCTCAAAAATGGTTTGGCTTGTACAATCGGATCAAAACAATATATAATTTGCCTAAGGCAAGTTTGATATCTATTTAGTGTATTATTAGAGATGAATCTCATGAAACATTCAGAAGTTATCAGTGCCAGTGTACTTTCAAGGGTTGATTGATCACATTCTTCTCTTGCCTGCTTATTAAATGTAGCTGTGTCCCAGATCCTCTTTGCAATCCTGTTTCTTTTTGGATCGACCGACAGATTAACTAGATCATTTCTAACCTCATGCTTAGTTTTACTTTTAAAAACACCAAGAAATATGATCGCTCAAGTTTGTATCCTCAATCCTAAAAATATCACACAGATAAAATATTAACGGAGTTAAAAAGACAGTCAAAACACATTCAGTTATTTTGTCACTTATATTTACCCAGAATGTCTCCTCTGACATTTCCATTTGTCATTAGCAAGTCCTGGTCTTCAAATAAATGAATACATTTTCCCCCCCGTTCATACCCAGTGGTAGTGTGGTTCTAAGATCTCAGGCTGTATTTTTATCACCAACCAAAGCCTTACAATTTGAATTAAAATCTCCTGCTATTATAACATTCCTTCCCTCCATATTTCCTATAAAATTCGCCCAAACCTGAGTAATCAGAGCTGTAAATTCATCAATTGTTGAATTTGATGGGTTCCAATACATATTTACAAGCAATATAGGGTTTGGAGGCTCAAACCTTGTAAAGTGATTTTCACCGTCAGTAATGCATAGTGTGTATTTGAGATAATCCCATGATTAAGATGTTACTTTTGATGGCTAAGATCAATCATATGATCGGCCACCCTTTGAGGTTGTTGCAAATTGTTGGATGTTCACATAACCATCCACAACTATTGGAGAATGAAGCCATACTTCTTGCAATATTATAATATTATGCTTATTAAGTATCTTCGTTGACCGTGCATCATTCAAAAAGCTATTTAAACCCCTCGAACTCTGAAATAACAATGCAAAATTATCATAGTACAGCGTTTTGTAAAAGGTCTGTGCCCCTGTCTCCCAGTCTTCTAAAGTCCTTTGCCAGATTATGGGCGAGTAAGGACAAATTGGTTCTGTTTAGGGGCACAGGGTACATTAACTAATTCCACAGAGCGCAAGAATGAAGATCCGCCTTGTTAGGGAGAATTCTCATTTATGGCTAATTTCCCTCACCTAGTGAGTCCCCCAGCAGCTTTGGTGGACTTCTGGAGTTTATTTTTTTCCACCTGGTAAGAGTGAGCGCTTTTCCCCCACTCTTACCTGTGTTTTGCTATGTGTTTCCATCTGTTTTTGTGATTGTGGACTCTGAAGTACACCACTTCAGTAGCCCCCTTCTTTGTGTGTGTCACACAGCACCTTCAGTGCCATGGCACAGGGTTGTCTTTGAGACTTCCCTTGACTCCATTTCTGAGGCGACTACAGTGCCCCAGAAAAGGGTAAAGTTACCATTAACTTTACTTAGTCAATCTACCACAGATCCAGTACACCCCAGCTTCCATGGAGTACTGGAAAGGGTTAACTCATATCCCTTTTATCTGTACCTCCTAGAGCATTGTTTCGCTCTTTTAACATTTAGACTTCGCTGGTGGCAGTGGTATCTACCCTAACTTTTCTACCGCGATTGTATTAGATGAACGTGGTACTGTTCTTGGCTATTATATTAGCCTCGAACATAAACCCGCTTGACCAAATCATCTTTCTTTTGGCTCCGGTTGGGTTTATTCGCCATTTCTTTTGGTTAAAGTCCTTCTTGTGTTTTATTTTGCGCGGCAAACAAGGTTTGCCTTCTTTGTTCACTGTCTTTTGGCAGGCTTCTGCCCAGAAGCCCTCCTCAAGGCGCCTGGGTGTCTAGGTGGGCTGAAAGTGAGGGAGGGGTGTAGTCACCCCCTGCACAGGGTATCCTAGGAAACCCAAATCGCACTTTGTCATGATTGGCCAGGGTAGTTGTCCGGGCTGGACAACCCCCCTGCTGGGTGATTGACAGCCAGGCTCCGTGAATGGGGGTTTTTTCGCATAAAAGGCAGGTCTCTTGGGCTAGAAGTCAGAAGGTCCCCACTGGAACTACAAGGAACCGAAGAGAAGCGGAGAGAACGACGGCTGCTGCAACTACCCCGTCCCGGTGAAGCCCTGCTGCAGTCCTGAGCTATCTGCCCTTCAACGACTCAAAGATCATCCAGTCCGGAGTCTTCTTCCCTTGAGCTTGGTGGGGATAAGCAGCTCATCTTCTACAGCCAGAGGATCCTCTTCTGTGGTCGAAATTGCTGCACACTGCTGTAGTGGTCCGGATAGCCACCTGAAGAGCCTCCCCTGTTTTTAAGGAGCGCACCTTTTATTCTGTGTCGCTGCTGCCGGCCTCATCCCTGTGTGGTGCAGTCCCCCTTCAGACGTCGTCCTTCTCGACGAAGCTCCAGGAATCGTGGGTCTGCGGGAAACCAACAGGAACAACTGCCAGGGCACCAGCTGCACCATTGGAACAAGGTACTGTGTTCTGTTGAGGAAACTGGGTGAATCCCTTTTTCTTCATTTCCAAGGGTTGGCCTCATCTTCCCTCCTTCTTATAACTTTTGCTTCCGAACATTGACAATATCAAAGTACTTTTGGCTCCGTTGAATCGTGAACTGTTAGACCGTGTGATCTTCAGCAACTGGCCCCGGTGTCTTTCAACCCTGGCTCCGGCCCTTTGACTTTTGAACTCCTGTCTCTGAGTGTTTCTTGATTCTTCCTGCCTAACCAAAATATTGCCTGTGATTTTTGCCTCCAACTCCCTCTGGGTATCTCAGGTGCTAAGTGTGTTTTTGCACCGGTAGCATTTCATGTCACGGATACACGTTTGTTTAGTAGACCGAACTGTCAAAAAGTGATGCATGCATATCCGCGGTAACATGTTTTTGTGCCCAACACCGGTTCATTCCAACACAGGGTACTTACCTTGAGACTTACTGTACAAAGTTAATTGGTTTGTTGGAGTATATTTAACGTGTGGTTTTCATTGTAGTTTAATAGAAGTGTTTATAACGAATGGATTAAAAATAAATGTACTTATATTTTTCTACCTGAAACCTTGAGTCAGTGTTTGCTTGAGTCACAGTAATTGTGGTCCCTTTGTGTAATCTCTGCTACTTCTCATATACTCTTGGATAGGCCTGGCTGCTCCGCCACTGCTACCACTATGACATAGTAGTACAGGCTTGTACCAAAGGTAAAACTTGTATCACCACCTGTAGTCTTAATTGTGTGTAGTGGTCCCTAAGGGCACTGCACAGGATTCTGCCCAACACCCCTGGCATCAGATGTGCAGGGGTTCACCTTTCCAAGCTTTATTTGTGGGTTTTTTGGGGGCAATTTTATTGTCTCCTGACTTGTTGTCCAATCCTCATAATAAGGTGAGAGATCATAGACCATTTGTCTGATTGTTTCAGATTCCTCTAAAAGCATTTTTGTGTTCTAATAACTCTAACCTTACTGTGTTTAAAGTAAAGTGTTGGTGCTCTGGAGCCAGAGCACCGCAATGTGAATGTACATGTAGTGTATGTTAAGTGATTTAATTCCCTGTAATTTTTGATTGATAAGCGTTTGTTCAAGGCCTAATAAATATAATTTTTTTAATACATTTTATTGGGTGAAGGGTGTGGCTGAGCGGCGAGCCATGCAGCTGCAGGTCCTGTGAACTCCTGAACACTGGAGCTGGACGAGGCCCCAAAAAGGGTTTACCCCCCCACACCCGCCTTACAGAGCCTCTACGCTTGCACAGGGAATCAAGTGAGAGTAAACCCCCTCCCTGAGATTCCATCTAGGCGATTCCCCAACCCAGTGTTTGACGTTGCTGGCAGAATGAGTTCCAGAGGATCTAGTCCTGAAATGGGGTCCATGCACCATCCCTGTGCTGGCGAAGTCCTGAGTGCACCTAGCGTGGAGTTCGCCTGGCTGTGTCTGGCCTTACGGGGACTGGTGGATAAAGAAAGCTTGGGGGTGCCCACGCAGGGTCTACAAATAGAAACTTCTCCCTTGATCTGGCTGGGAGGCAAGGCAGCGACTCCTGGAGGAAGAGGGTACCTCCTGGACTAAGCATGGAGCCAGTGGCGGACGGGTGCTGCACTGCATGAGCATCACACCCGGGACAGGCTTCTCTCGCTCGTAGCGCTCCCTGCAGAGCTAACATTCCTCTAAACATTGGGCGGATCACACTGACGGGAGCGTCTGCAGTCCCCGACGGGTGGCTCGGCCGAGATGGTGCAGCATTGGGCCAGCAGATACAGCGTTTAGAGGCAACTTTTCGAAGTAAAGAGGAGGAAGCATCAACATTGTTGGACTCGGGAAACACATGCAATGAGGTCAGTGCAGAAAAATCAGTGCAACCAGCAGAAGCGTCGAAGAAATGCCTAAAGGCAAGGGACCCCATGAATAAGGTGAAAAGCAAGCTAATCAAGCCTCCCCAGTGAAGTTACGGACAATCAGCAGATGCGATGAAAATAAAGCCCTCGACCGGAGGACTAGCTGGTTACCCAGCTGACCCGCGCAAATGTCCCAAGACCGGTCTCTGGGGTTGTAAGATTTTGGTTCCAATTTGGGAAAGCTGGATGGGAAAATTAGTTAATTGGGGAAGGGAGAGGCAGGCACAGGGTAGGGCTGTTGCCAACTGGAGGGGTGGGACAGTTGGGAGGTGATGTCTGGGTTGGGGAAGGCTGGGTTCAACGCTAGTGTTGGAATTAGTCCTTGCGGGAAGGTTCCTTTAGGGTTACTTGGCGTGTTGTCTGGGCTAAAGAGCCAAAAATGTTTGTTCTAAGGAATTTGGGTTAAATTCCTTAGCAATGTCAATTGCTGTTCATTCAGACAAGATCTCTTGAGCCCGAAGAGCTTTTTAAATTAGCGAGTTGCTTTGCAATACAAAAATGGGTAATTAGCAAACCTGGCGATAGGCCTCTGAGTGGGCGTGTGCAATGTCCGAGGACAACATTTCCCAGTCAAACACAAGTCAGTGCTGGCTGGGGCAGATGAGAAAACTGAATTGGGATATTGATTTCTCCAAGAAACTCATCTGTTGCCCCCGAGAAGCGGATGAGGAATAAGCTCCCCCCAAGCCTTCGTTAGCAGTATGGTTTTAAGACGAAAGGGCTAACTATTCTACTGGTTTATGATATTCAATTCCAGATTAGGGACACTCTGTCTGACCCAGATGGAAGATAGTTGGTCATTAAGGGTTTCCTTCAGGGATTCCCCTCACAGCCGATTCCAATAATAGAGGCTTTCAGGAAAGGAAAATGGATCATAGGCAGTGATGTACTTATGATATAAGCCACAGATAAAGCCTTGTTGCTAATGTAGAGTGCAATGCAAACGCTCTAATGTTCAGTGAATGCAAGCCATGATGAGAAGTCATTTATATTTAGCAAAAGGCATGCCTCGAGATTTGCCTTTGCAATGTTGATGAAGTACAGTAATGTTTTTTTTTTAAATAGTCTGGGCAGAGAGCCAACGGCCTTGAGTCGGGCACTCCGCAGGTCTGTTGGGTTAGCAATGCTGTTCACTGCTATAATGGTTTATTCTAGGACATGAGACAATGTTCTTGCAAAATATAAAACATAGATAACGGTAAACACTACAGAACTACAAAATGCAGTCCTTTCTATAGTTTTAAACCGAATCACTAAAGTTTGCTGACACTTTTGTTGGAAGGATTCCTAGTGTTGAATGACATGTCCTTGGCCAGTATTTAAACAAGAAAGTCGCTGTCAGCTGAAACCGTTTTGTTGGAACAAGTCCCAGTGGTGGATGATGCTTGTGTCCTTGCCAATTCCTTACACAAAATATTCAGTGCTGAGTGAAGTTTGTTGATTGTAGGCGTGGAACAGCGAACGCCCATTGATTATAATTAGAGTAAGCTCAGCCCCTGCAGATGACTGTTCAGGACAGCAGAGCCGGAGAGAAGACCTGGAGGCAGACACGGCTGGCTGCAGAGGTGGCACAGAGGCTTTCCAGATGGGTGGGCCAACTCCCTCTCTTTTCTTTTACTGGATTTTGAAGCCTCCAAGCTTGATTCTGCCTATTTTGAAGCATTTCTTGGCAGAATTTGGAATTCTTTTGAGCTGATTTGCAACAGATTTTTGCTTCCCCCCCCCCCCACGGCACCTCAGCTCCCAGCCTAAGAACAGACACCTTATTCTGGATTGGCTATATGCTGACATTATTAATCCCAATGGACATTTAATTCTTTAAGTGTCTTAATTTTCCTGAAAATATCCCAAATGGCTTTCGTGGCGTTCCTAACTTGGTTTAACATATTCTTCTTCACTGGGACTAGTATGATTGGTCCCTGGGTTATCTTCACTTTCTTTCCGGCCTATCCCCCACCCGGGTCTTCTGCTGTTCCCATTACCTCTTGAATCGGGTAGGCGTCACCAGTGCCTCCTTCAGCTTTCCAGCGTCTCCTCTGCTGAGGACATGTCAGCGTCACCTGGCTTCTCCCTCAGGCCTGCTTTGAACTGCCCAGGGTCCAGTGACAAACTTCAATGGTCCTTTTCTTTTTAAAAGACAATGCTGAGTCCTCTCCCCAGTGTAAAGGCACAGTCCTTTGCTTCTTTCACTTGAGGACTCGTGGCTCCATGGTCTATCTTCTTCATCCAAGTGTGGTTGGCTGCAAACCACAGAGTACTCGGCATGGTTCTTTCTTTCTTCTTCACAGTATAACTGACCTGATAAGGTGATTCTGACAGGGATACTGTAGTAAAAGATAGTGCCTGGTTTGGAGTGACTTGAGTGGTCATCAGATATTGTTGGCGACTCCTCAAATGGGTTTTGGAATTTTGATGGAGCAGAGTCCTTATCCCCAAGAGGTCCCGCTTTCCACCACCCTTAGAGGGAATGTTGCATAGTGAGCTCACCTCCCCTAGCCTCACAAAGAAGGAATCCCCCTCTGGGGAGAAGTGTCGAGGTCTCATGAATCGTCACAGGGCGCATTGCCGAAATAAAACAATATCGAATGGAAAATAAATGGAAGAGAGCCCGTGCAGAGCCGAGGAGATTGAGTCGCGACCATGTATCAGACGTGGTGGGCCCATAGCCAGTCAAGAGACGCAGCATCTCGAGTGCAACGGAGCACGAGACCCTCCGCTCTCAAGCCGAGAGCTAGAGAGGAATAGGAGAGAGGCGCGGCCAGCACAAGTGGAAGAATGGCCACCTTCCGATAGCGAGGAACGTAGAGCAAAGCAGGACACCACCACTGCTACTGTGACTGACTCTCCCTGAAACCAGGACTGACACGCCACAGGAACGCAGGTAGCCCAGGTGAACTGGGGAGAGAAAGAGAAGCGAAGTAGCGAGCAAGAGGGGAACAAGACCTTAACCTCAACAGATGTTCCCATAGAACCAAAGAATGATAGAGGGACCAAGTAGATAAGGGGTGCCGGGAGTTTGAATGGCTCACCGACCATGAGGGTCATAGCAAACTGAGTGAAACCGAGAGAGTCGGAACCCCAGATGGTTCACAAAAACACTGTTGAACTCAATAGAATAGAGGGTCAGGAGACCCCAATCAACCTACAGTGGAAGCACCAACAGAGTGAGCAGGAAATAAAACAGGACACCAGAAACCCGGGAAACTGGTTGAAGTCTGGAAAGAACAGACAAGTTGGTGGAAAGGGATCAGGGAAATATCTCTACACAAACAAGATTGCTGTATTTTTCAGAAACTTGAGATTAGTACATTCTTTGGGAATCTTTAAGGAACTTTGTGATGTGACTGACGAGAACTATTTTAGCTTCAAAAGGAAATTTTTGGTTAAATACATTGTCGAATCAAGATCCAGGAGTCTGGGAAAGACTAAGAAGCCTCTATGGAGAACGGAGTGCAAGACACGCTCAATCTTTCCATTATGTTTTTGATGATTGGCAAGGCCAGTTTAGTGGCTAGGTTTTGACCAAGGACATGTTTTGTTTTAGACTGTAGACAAGCACCTCAGTTTAGTTTGGATCAGAAGGGAAGAACAAGTTACTTTCTTACCTGGTAACGTTCTTTCGATGGGATGTTCCGACGACGTATTCCACATCTATGACAGGTAATCATGACAGCTGTGCTGCTTCGGAAAATTTTCGGCGTCCTGCGTCCATACGCTGTCCTCGAGGGCCTCCGTCAAGCCGACGTCACCGGATGTTATAAGTAGGACGCACGACCCCCGTAGCCTCAGTTGTAGTTTTTTCCCCCAGAACATGTGGCACCAATCTTCTGCCAGTATGACCACAGAAAGCCTTGCGGAAACGTAAGCTGCAATCGCATAAGGAATTCTGTAGCAGGGCAGGCTGGTAGGGAACGATGTGGAATACGTGGTCAGAACATCCCATCGAAAGAACGTTTTCAGGTAAGAAAGTAACGTGTTCTTCCTCCGACATATTCCACATCTATGACAGACTCCCAAAGCAGTACCAACGTATGGAGGTGGGAAAAGAATTTAGAATTTTAGAATGCCCAATTAAATTGCAGACTAGAGGACCGCCTTGCCCATGGATAGAATCCAGGGAGTAGTATTTTACAAAAGTATGGACAGAGGCCCATGTGGCTGCTTCACAAATGTTACGAATGGGAACACCCCTCTGCAGAGCAGTACAGGCAGCCACACCTCTAGTAGAATGGTCCCGTAAGCCTACCGGAGGGTCCTTACCCGCCAAGCTGTAACATTCAGAAATTTTCAAGATAATCCATCTAGACAAAGTCTGCTTAGTAACAGCTTGTCCCAAACGCCTTCCAACATATCCTACAAAGAGTTTATCATCCACTCTGTCCCGGGACATGCGTGAGATGTAGAAACTTAAAGCTCTCCTAGGATCCAACCTATGGAGCCTCTCCTCTTCCTTACCAGGATGTGGAGGATAGAACGCCGGAAAATTGACCTGGCTTAAATTAAATTCCGACACAACTTTCAGAGGAAAAGGACGAACTCTAAGGACAACCCTGTCCTTATGAAACACAGTGAAGGGTGGCTTAGCAGATAGTGCCTGCAACTCACTCACTCTGCGAGCGGAAGTAACCGCAACTAAAAATCCAGTTTTAAAGGTCAATAATCTCAAAGGACAAGAAAGTAAAGGCTCAAATGGAGCACCCATTAGGAATTTTAGAACCAGGTTCAAATCCCAACCGGGCACCTGGAAAGCTGACGGTGGGAACATATTAGTGAGCCCTTTCAAAAACTGAGAAATTAAAAGAATCTTAAAATAAGAACACTCCTCAGACGAGCGCTTAAATATGGACAGCGCCGCCAGGTAACCTTTTATGGTGGTAACCTTTAATGGTACCTACTTGCAGGCCCTTGTGGGCCAACGAAAGCAAAAAGGACAGAACCACAGGAATGGCACATAAAGGATCCACATTCTTAACCCTGCACCAGTCGCTGAACTTTCTCCAACGGCAACGGTACAGGGACTTTGTTGCAGGCCTTTTGGCCGATAGCAACACCTCCGCCACGTCTTCAAGGAGGTCCCAATACTTATACCTCAACCTTTCAGAAGCCAAGCATGAAGGTTGAGGGACTTGACCTCAGGATGGAGAACCTGACCCACCTCCCGTGAGAGCAGATCGTCTCGGTAGGGAAGACGGCGTGGAGGGCAGATGGACATGTCGAGAAGGTCCGGGTACCACATTCTCCGGGCCCATGCCGGAGCAATGAGGATCATTCGGGAACCGAACCTCCGCAGCACTTGCGGAATGACGGGCACTGGAGGAAACGCGTACAGCAGTGGGAAGGACCACTCCACTACGAACGAGTCCCCTAAGGCTCCTCTTCAAGGAAATTCCCGCGAGCAGAATCTTTTGCACTTCCGGTTGACACTGGTGGCAAAGAGATCCACTTGAGGGGTCCTCCAAAGGGCGAAGATCTCCAGGAGAATCTCCTGAGCCAGCTCCCACTCGTGAGAGACCGTGCTCTGCCTGCTCAGAGCGTCTGCCGCCTCGTTTTCGTCTCCGGCCGGATGAACTGCTGAGATCGAAATTTCGTGCTGGATGGCCCAGAACCAGAGCTGCATCGCCTCTCTGCACAGAGGGAGCAACCCTGCCCCCCCTTAATGTTGAGGTAGTGCAAGGCCATTGTATTGTCCGTCAGAATCCGGACATTCTTCCCCCGCACAGAGGGCAGAAAAGCCTTCAGGGCTAGCCTGATGGCCCTCAGCTCCAACAGATTGATGTGGAGTCTGGACTCCGACTGAGAGCAACGACCGCTGACTGTCAACTCGTTGGCATGAGCTCCCCATCTCAAGAGAGATGCGTCCGTCACGATCGTCACCTCTGGCCAGGGTAGCCAAAATGGAGCCCCTTCATCAGATTGCCTTCGACGGCCCACCACAGAAGATCCTGGGCGAACGAGGGCGGCACCTGAACGGGATCCGACACCGTGACGGAGGACTGCGACCACTGCATCTTGAGAGCCCACTGCAGAGATCTCATCTGCAGCCTGTCCTCTGGCACCAGGAGAATGCAGGATGCCATTAGGCCTAACAACCTCAAGAACTCGAATGCCGGGAGACTCTGGACATGTTGAAACTTGCGCACCATCTGCAGAATGTGATGAGCCCTCACCTGGGGAGGGAAACACGGCCCCAGGGATGTGTCGAGCACTGCTCCGATGTACTGGAGCCGCTGAGTTGGCGTCAAGTGGGACTTCTTTAAGATGAGTGAGAAGCCGAGCCTGTGAAGGGAGTGGTAGGTGACTGACAGATGATCCAGGACTTGCTCCAGAGAGCGCGCCCTGATCAACCAATCGTCCAGGTAGGGGTAGACGTGAATCCCCCCCTTCCTGAGATACGCTGCCACCACCACCATGAGCTTGGTGAAAATCCTCGGGCGGAGGTCAATCCGAAAGGCAGGACCGGAAACTGAAAGTGCGAGACGCCAACCGCGAACCTCAGGTACTTCTTGTGCTTGGGATGAATCGGCACATGAAAGTAAGCGTCCTTGAGGTCGAGAGACACCAACCAGTCCTGAAGTTGAAGGGCCTGGAGGACTTGAGAGAGTAACCATCTTGAACTTGTCCTTCCTGAGGAGCTTGTTCAAACCACGCAAGTCCATGATGGGTCTCAATCCCCCGTCTTTTTTCAGGATCAAAAAATATGGGGAATACCATCCCTTGTTCCTCTCCGCTACAGGCACCAGTTCTATGGCGCCTTTCTCCAGCAGGGATTTGATTTCCTGCGCAAGGAGCGGATCCAGACTCTTCAAAGAGAGATTTCCTGGTGGATTGTCGTGAGGCCTCTGCCGGAAAGGAAGACAGTAGCTGTGGGCTATGATCTCCAGAACCCACACATCTGAAGTAATGGCACGCCATTCTACAAGATGCTGCACCAGCCTTCCCCCAACTGGCGAACCATGGGACATGGCCTCATGACTGAGCTGAAGCGGCTGCAGCAGTGCCTGAGGGCAAAGAGGCAACTGCCCGAGCGGCGTTGGCACCTCGAGTACCTTGTTTTCCACCTCTGGTACTCCTACATTGGCCCCTTTGACTTGCAGCTCCCCTCGATCTACCACAGGTCGAGTAGTATCGAAAGGAACCTCCCCTCCATTGCTGTCCTCTAGGACGAAAAGGCAGAGGTTGGCGAACTGCAGCGCTCAATGACTTCGCTGCAGCTTTGGAGGTCTGCAACCTCTCAAGGCTCTCGTCAGCCTTGCTGCCAAAAAGATGGTCACCATCAAAGGGCATGTTGAGGAGCTGGGCCTGCACATCAGGAGCAAAGCCTGACTTGAGCAACCACGCAAATCTGCGCATCACGGTGCTCGCCGCCATGGACCGGCTGACACAGTCTGCCACGTCCAGACCGGACTGAACGGATTCACACATGGCATCCTTGCCATCCTGTACAAGGGCAAGAAAGCCATCCCGTTCCTCCCCTTCGGGAACATGTTCAGCTGCCAATGAAACACAATTCCACAGAGTGTGAGTGAAACGTGCTAAGTCACACACAGAGTTGGCTGCTTTCAAAGCCATACCCCCTGAAGAAAAGACCTTCGGCCAACCGCCAAAGCGTTTGTCGTCCCCCATCAGGAGGGATGGTAGGTTACGACGCCTGTTTTGCTGGGGCCGTAGCCGCCTTCACCACCAAACTCTCTGGAGTAGGGTGCATGGAGAAGTAGCCGGGGTCGCAACTGGATGGGCGGTACTTTTTCGGCAACGATTTACTCACTGCTGGGAGACTCTCCGGAGCAGTCCAAGCCGTCACCACCCATCTTTGCAAGGCCATACGGAATGGCAGTACCGGGTCAGTTGGTGGACCTTGGTCCAAGATATCCGTCAGGTCATCCTGCAGAAAATCCACTGGTGGCGCAGACCACCCCAAGTACTCTGTCACCCTCGACATGAGCCGCTGGTACGAGGACTCGGCTTGCGTGCCAGGCTCAGGCCTACCGAACTCAACCTCCAGAGAGGTGTCCAAACCACTGGCGTCGTGCAAAGACTGACGCAAGTCTTCCATCTGGCTATAACCAGATAAGAGGTCGTCAGGAATCTCATCAGGAACCAAACCTTCCTCAGACCCTTCCTCCACCTCAGAAATATAATCCAGAGGCTGGAACAAATCCCTAGAAGAGGGCACTGAAAAAGGCTCAAATACAGGCCTCACTGACTTCTTCAGGGCCTTCCTCTGAGTTTCCACCGATGCACGGGGGTACCTCCGTTAGAGCCTCCACAAAAGGCGACAGAATCGGCGTCAAGCGCGGTGCCGATGGCTTCGACAAAGGCCTCGAGGGCAGTGCCCCGAGCGTGTCCTTCGACGGCCTAGGCACCGATGGCGTCGATGACTTCCTTGGAGGCGGAGCCTCGAGAGTCCCTCGACGGACATGGCGCCAACGTCTTCTTCGAAGACCTCACAGGCTCTGCCGGTCTTGAGGGCATCGAGGACCGGGACCTGGAGCGGGCATGGCTAGAGCGATCCACATTGTCCGATTGGGACCTCGAAAGCTCCCGATGATCGTGCCGACCTCACGAGCCCGAAGGCGTGCAAGTGGCGGCCCTAGCACGTTCCCTGCCGGCTTCTTTCGAAGGCGCGGATGGAACAGAGGCTGCAATTGGAAAATCGCCATCATCTCCGTACGAAATGCATCCCATTCCACAGGAGAAGAGTGCTTGTTGGGACAAGCAAACCGCTGAAGGGGGGGGGCGGGGGAAGAGTCCTCGGATGAGGACGGGGAAGGCGACCGGTGACAGCGCTTCCGCGAGTGCCTCGAAGAGGCAGAGGTATGGTGGGAACCACTCCAGGACCGAGACCCGCTGGACTTACGCCGATGACACGGAGAATCGCCTCTCGACTCGTCGTTCAAAAGCCCAGCGGATTTCGACTTTCGTGGCTTGGAAACCCTACCGACAGAAAGCTTCTTCTTCCGCTCCCGTAAGCCCTTTGATGTTAATGACTGGCAATCGTCACAGTCATCCGTGGCATGGTCCTCACCGAGGCACCAGAGGCAGGCGTTGTGCGGGTCCGTAAGTGACATCTTGGAACCGCAGTCCCGACACTTCTTGAATCCCGACCACGGGGTAAAAGACGAAGACATGATATCTTCTCAACAAACACGTTCGAAGAACCGATAGAATAACTCGGAAGAACCGAGGCGCGTCGAGATCTCCGAAGCGAACACGTTCGCGGAAAAAACGGAACTGAAAGTGTTTCACTTTTTGTGAAAGCGCTGTTGTTCAAGGGTTGTCTGCGGCTGGAGATGCTGCGCTTCCTGTGCCCTTATGCTGGTTTCATTGAGGGCATTTGGTATGATTGAGTACTCTTGAAGCATCCAGAACTTTCAGCAATTGTAGTGACTATTTGTTGGTAACTCCCAATTTCTACTCTTGCAGTGCCTTTTGGCGGAAATTTCCGAATTGTTGTTGTCCCTGCCCACATTGCCCAGAATACATTAATGCTGTAAAACTTGCGCTTTATGCGCGCACGCTTTTTGTGAAAGCGCTTTTGTTCAAGGGCTGTCTGCGGCTGTCTTGGGCTGCTTGCGGACTGCTGAGTCCCTAGTTTTGCCATTTCATTTTGCTTTTTACATTGTAGATTGTGCTGATTGGGTAGTGCCTGAGTGGCGTCGCTTTTAATCATTTGCTCGGACCGAGAGAGCGCGACTATTTCACCTTAACTGGCGTTTCCCTGGAGTCTGTTACACGATTTATAACAAGCTACTCATACCGGTAACGATCCATTTTACAATTGGCTTTTTCTATGTGGCCTCTGCTAGTAATGCAGCGTGTACTTCCTACGCTGAAATCAGGTATGCCCCCTACAATAACAGTAAAGAGTAATCTTTTAAACTCATGCACCCTAGCTCGTATCAGTCAAAGACAAATGCCAAATGCAACGAGCTCTGCGCCGATAAGCCGGCTTTCCCCTAAAATAAAGAAATCCATCTCTAAAATGGAGGTACTATCAGACATACGGAAGTACTGTAAAGATCTTTCACCAGTACCGGATGTACAGTCTGTTTCAGTAACTGCGGCTTGTGAGCCCACTATAGCACCTGTGCAGCGAATATTACCAACGTCGGCTCCCTCACCAAGACTCTCTGAAGTGATTGGTCCCACGGCTGCTGTAGTGGAAGCTCCATCTGTTGCTTTTCAACCTTCGCCGTCCGACAGCATGATTTTGAATACTGTATGTGAGCGTCCTGGGAATCCACTGCCAGCGCTGTTAGTGCCGCAAGTTCCAGATGAACAGGTGGTCATCGATATAGATGCACCCACTTCTAGCCATGGAGAGGACATCACACACCAAAATGTATCCAGGTCTCCAGTTATGTTTCTAGATATCTCTCACTCCTCTATTAGTTCGATAGCCTCCAATACGGCCCCCAGCCCTTGTAATACAAAGAATGTGGGGGAGGTACACAAGACCTACCAACCTGACTCAATTACAAAAGTGTTGGAGGTTACATTCAACACAATGAATGTAACTCTACAAACTATGACAAAATTGTTTGAATCACTAGAAGGTAAAATATCTATGCAGCACCTACAGATTGAACAAATACTTTGTTGGCAGTCGGAGACATCTGCTCTGTTACAAAACAAAGTGCGCGTGTCCCAAAAAACATGACTGTGATCCGAAGTTCGTGACAAAATCTTCTCAAACAATGTCAAACTTTACATCAAATGTGGAAATGCCTAGTGCAGTACCCCTTATAGATAGTCCAATTTATGAAGTACTCTCGAAATCCAAGCATACAGAGTCGTTGGACGCCTATGAAGTACCCACACACCTTCCCCAATCGAAGTCCATTTGTGTGGTTCCAGACTCACAATCAACCTTATCAAGCCCAGTTAACAATAAAAAATCTGAGGGGGGCGCTCGTGAGCCCAGCCAAAATGGCTGCAAGCCTGTGAGCTCCCAGCCACCCTGTGATATCCGGACAATATCCGGAGCATTCCCGACAGAGTTTTGCCTCCACGTTCGGGGTAGAACTGTGGGACGGTCCTGTCCTCGGGCTGGCGGTGTCCGGTGTGTAGCGGAGGGCTGGTGGAGGTGCCCCGGGGCTTGGCGCTCCGGTGCGGTCCCCGGCCGCGTGGTGTGGTGGCCGCGGCGGCGCCTGGTGGACGGCTGATTGGAGGTCCAGTGACGGAAGAAAGAGGAGGGCGGTGTCAGCAGCTGGAGAATCCTCGGACATACACTGCCTGGCGGAGGACATGCGGCTTGCCTGGGGCTGCCGGGCAGCGAAGTGGAAGAGCTCTGACTCTGTGGCGGGGGTGCCGGGAACCTTGGATCGATCCCCCGGTGGACGGCCTGCAGACCTGGTCGCTGAGGCGCGCCGGCAGAGGCTGCGGCTTGGATCCGCAACGGAGGCTCGCCTGGCCTGGTCGCGCTGCCGGCTCCCGCCCAGCCCCTCCGCTCTGACTTGCGGATATATCGAGCTCCGCGAGGGGACTGGGCCTGGGAACGGCAGTGGAGGAGCCGCGGGCATTGAGCGGGAGGCGGCTGGTGTGCTGGGACCCGCCTGGGGCGGCCCTGCTGCATCTGAGGAGCGGCGCCCTTTACCTGGTGCCGGGACGTGTGGGGAGGAAGCTGCATGCGCCCTGGAGCGGGGTTGTCCACGCCCTGAGGAGTCCTGGGAGGCGACCTTCAGCACTGGGGGGGAGCTCCCCAGAGGTGCGAGAGACTTGGTGCGCTGTCGCCTAGTCCACCTGTCAACTATATTAGGCATCCATTAGCGGAGAGACTCGTGGGATGCAGTAGAGGGAGCTCTCCTTGACTTTTCGCCTGTGACTATTTCAACCACCTGTGGTGGACCTGGTGCGGCTGCTGTTTCTATCCGGGGCCCTAGAGGAGCGGAATTGCACTGGGCCACTCTGGGTCTCTCCCCCCTCCTGGGTGGAGGGGGATGTCCAAGCCCGGTAAAAAGAGTAGACAGCAGCAATCCAAGCTCCGGTTTGGCATCGGCGGGGAGCATGGAACCTGCGGAGCAGCCCCGGGGGCTACAATCCCCGCTGGCGATCGACGCGTTGGGGGCCCTCCAGGATATCAAAATTATGTTCAATCAACTACAGTCCAGTATCCAAACCCTGGATGGGAAAATGGACACACTTACCTGCAAGTTCGACCATATGCAGGTCAGGCTGGACAAACATGGCGAGAGGTTGGATGAGGTGGAAGGTAGAGTGTCAACGGTAGAAGATGAGTCGGGCTCCCTAGTTAGGGATATGACATCGGTGCAGAGGGCTTTGAAAGAACTGATGGCCAACCAGGATGATTTGGAATCGCATAGTCGGGGGAACAACCTGCGGATTGTAGGAGTGTCGGAATCATCTGACCAGAAGAACATGGAGCAACAGGTGGAGGTTATGCTTAAGGAGGCCCTGGGCCCAGAGGGTTTCTCCGACATGTTCGTAGTGGAAAGAGCGCACCGGATACCCTCGGGAAAGAGACCAATCCCTGGGGCACCTCCGCGCCCGATAATAGCAAGACTGACTACCGGGACCGGGATACCGCTCTCCGCAAGGCACGGGAGAAGGGGTCGGTGCCATACAAGGGGGACAACAACAGACTTTTCCCTGACTTCTCGGATAAGGTCCAAGCGTCCAGGAAATCATTCTTGGAAGTGAAGAAGCAGTTGAGGGACCGCGGAATCCGGTATGCAATGCTGCCCCCGGCAAAACTCTGCGTTGAGCACGAGGGCAAGGTGCAGTTCTTTAACACACCGGAAGAAGCCTCGGGCTTCCTGGAGCGGCTGCCACGACGGCCCTGGCAGGGGATGAATGGTGGACAATAGGGTCTACAAGATATTATATCCTTTTGAGTAGCCGCTGACTGGTGTAGGCTTGGCTGACGGGGTGCACTGCTCTTCGGAGGTGAACAGGGTTGGCTGGGCCCAGAGTACCACCTCAAACGGAAGTGAATGTGGACCGGATGGTCGGTCTCAGTTTTGTTATTGCGGGTGTTTCGGAGGGAGGAGGGAGGGGTATGGGTTCACTGACAAGTTGGGGTTGTTGGTGGGGGTTGACACACTTGTTCGTGGGGACTTTAAATCTGCTCTGCTGCTGTGCCCACGAGGTGCTGGTCAATTTGAGGGTTATATACTTGTTTGTTGGGGGTATGGCGTCCATTAAATTTTGCACATGGAATGTCAGAGGGTTGAAATGCCCCATAAAACGTTGTAAGGTACTGTTGTACATGCAAAGGCACAAGGTGGAAATAGCATTTCTTCAGGAGACTCATTTAGCGAAAGATAATGAGTCCACCTTTGGGAAATCGTGGGGCTTTCCTAGATACTTTTCGTCGTATTCTACATATGCCAGGGGGGTTTGTATACTAATTCATCACGGAGTTGGGTTCCACTTGGTTTCTGTAGTGAAAGATGAGGGGGGTAGGGGCCTTATAGTACAGGGTACTATACAAGGGAGGCAGTATACCTTGGTAAACTACTATGGGCCTAATAATGACGCGGTAGACACCCTTGATTGGATTGATAGGCAGCTTGGAGCTTCAGTGGCTGGGGAGGTAATTTGGGCTGGAGATTTTAACACTGTACTGCAACCTGAGTTGGACAGGTCCAAGGGGAAGCAGGGCGGGGGGACTAAAGGGATGCATCGGTTGCGGGAACTGGTGCTTCTTTGGGAGGTTGCGGATGTGTGGAGGGTGCGACACCCGGGGTCACGGCAATACACATGTCATTCCGATACTCATGGGTCGGCTTCGCGACTCGACCTTTTTCTTATCTCGCATTCATCGCTCGGTAGGGTTAAGGAGGTCGAGATCCTGGCTCGCACCCTCTCGGATCACGCGCCCGTGCTGCTGGACTTGGGTGTCGAGGGACGGGCTCGGGGGGCGTACACATGGCGTTTCAAGAATGAGGGTCTGTCCGATGTGGTATTCAATCCCCAGGTGTACTTTGGGAGACCCTGAAATGTGTGATACGCGGGGAGTGTATATCTAGAGAGGCAGGCTTTCTCAAATTAATTAGGCGGGAATTAGCGACCAAGGAAGAGACCCTGCAAAGACTGCAGGCGGCTAATCTAGCTCCCTCCGATCATGTGCAAGCGGAGATTCTCAAACTCCGACAGGAGTTCCAAGCGTTGGCGCTGAGGAAAGTCACATTTTTGAGAAATGCATCCGACATTCGGCAATATGGCGAAGGTAACAGACCTGGTCGTACCCTTGCTGGGATGACCAAAATGGACTGCTTTGCGGGTAGAGTGCAGGTGATCGCGGATGAACGGGGGGGGATAATAAGTATGAGGATACTGAAATTGTTCAGCAGTTCTTTCGGTTTTACAGTCATCTGTACTCTTCGAGCTCACAGGCCTCGTTGAGGGACATTGAGAAATATTTAGACAAAGTTGCGCTGCATTGGTGCACGGAAGCCCAGATGGATCACCTGAATCGCCCACTGTCGCTGGAGGAGGTTGTAGAGGCGATTAAGGCTCTGCCAAATGGGAAATCGCCGGGACCTGATGGGTTTACGGCAGAGTTTTATAAATACTACTCGGGCACTCTGGCACCTCAGCTGCTGGATATGTACCGGCACAGCTTAGAATCGGGGATTCTGCCGGATTCACTGCGGGAGGCAATAGTGGTAGTCCTGTTGAAACCTGGCAAACCTGGGAGCGACTGCTCTTTGTACCGCCCAATATCCTTAATTAATATAGACAATAAAATCCTGGCGAAAATTCTGGCTGCGAGACTGGCGCTTAAATACATGGCGGAAATGGTGTTGGCAGACCAAGCTGGTTTTATCCCGGGCCGTTCCACCTCGTACGGCCTTAAAAGAATGTTCGGACTAGTGTCGGCAGTTGTTAGGGAGAATTCTCTGTTTAGGCTGAATTTCCTAACCTAGTGAGTCCCCCAGCAGCTTTGCTGGATTTTTGGGGTTTATTTTTTTCTCCTGCCAAGAGTGAGACTCTTTTACCCTCACTCTTGGACATGATTTGAGTATGTTCCTTGATCAGAAATGTGTTTCATGGGCAATGGGGTCTTTTACTCCATAGGGCTTCATGTGTTTTTGTGATGTGTGTTACCCAGCACCCTCAGTGCAGTAACACAGGGGGTGTCTTCGAGACCCCCCCAACATAGACTCCATACCCTGGGACTGACTACTGTCTCCCAGGGCATGTAAAGTCACCATTGACTTTACTAGTCTTGAATTCTCAACAGAACCAGTACAAACCATCTTATTGTGGACGTACTGGTCGGGGCAATTCGATTGCCCCGGGGGTCTGTTGTTCGAGGGGGCACGTCTCCGTCCCCCCTGATCGAGTTTTGGCTGGTGGCAGTGGATACTACTTGAAATATTCAACCGCGAATATTTCCCTATGGGATTTCCCATTGTTTTAGGCTAATACCTTTATTTATTTAATTACGGTAGCCTCGAACATACCGTCGGTTTATTTATTTATTATTAATTCTCCGGTTGGTAGTTTTTGCCGAAACTCCGTTCTAAAATGGCGTAGGTGTTTTCTTCTGTGACTCTGACCCAACGTTGAGCCCTTTGTTCCACTTTTGGCGGGCTTCTGCACAGAAACCCAACAAAGTGGTGCCATTCTGTCTGGGTACCACAGGGGGTGTGGGAGGGGGTTTAGGCACCCTGGTGTGATTGGCCCAAGTGGTGAGCCACCCCGCTCACCACTTAGCAGGTTTGAGTGAAAGCTAGGCTGTATGAATGGGGGGTTTGCTGCATAAAAGCAGGGTCTTTGGGACTGGTTCTTCAGAAGTCGCCACAGGACTTAAGAATCCGACGAGGGAGCTGCTGAGCTGACCTGCAACGATGCCGCCACCGGTGGAGCCCTGCTGAACCGACTCTTCACTCCCAACGACAGAGGAGATCTCCAGTCCGGAGAGTCTCCTTCCTTTGACTGGTGGGGATAACCAGTTTTCTTCTCCTTTTCCGCACCTGGGACCATTTCGTGTCCACCCTACCTGTGCCCAGCACTTTTGGTAGCCGGAATACCACTTTTTACTACCACCGCGAAGAAAAGGGTTGTACCCTGTGGTTGGGTAAACTCCACGGCTGGCCTTATCCCTGGTAGTGCAACGACCTTTACCTGTCCTCTTCGTCGAGACCAGTTCTTCCTCGAGACGACGCCGCGACTTGCACCCACTACCAGGAACGTCTGCCCCCGCTGGAGGATCCTTTCCACCTAAGGTACTGTGTTCCGCCTGGCTTCCCTTGCAACCGATTGTACGAGGTAGTTTTAGCCCTCGGCTCTCGATCCTGGTTAGCCTGGGACACCCTAACTTATCTTTTTCTAAAAAGTTCACTGCTTACTTTGAGAACGCTTTGCAAGACTTAACTTTGTCTAAACCGTGTGATCTTGGACATATTTGCGCCTAGCTCTCTCTAAGAGCGGGCCCGGCCTATGGACTTTGGCCACCGTTAGACTCGACCTTTTCTTGCCTTGCATTTGCTTCCCTAAAGTCTGTGTGTCGTGTACTTTTCCTAAGTTCTGCCTTTTTCCCTCCCAATTTCGTTAACCTATCAGAGTGCCATCTTTCGTTAAGCGCTCACCTCTGGTTGGAAATAAGTGGTGTTAACCAAGACTTATCTGATAGGGAAATTTGCAGAGTACCTAGTACAGTAACAGTGTTTCTGAAGTGATTTACAATTATAGTGCTGATGTGTTTTTAATAGTGTGTCTTTTTAAATAAATAAGTATATACCTTTTTTTGATACCAAAAGCTCTTGTCCGTGTCTGCTTGTGCTATTGTGTCTGAATGCCTATTGTGTATACTTTACATACTGCCTAACTCTTCTTGAGGGAAGTCTGACTGCTCAGCCACAGCTACCACAGTGAATCTGTGTGGTGCAGACTGCTACCAAGTGGGTTTACTGCCAACACCTGTAGTCTTAAATCTTTTGCAGTGGTCCCAGAGGGAACTGCACAGGTTTCTGCCTAACAGTAACCACATGGGAATCTGTAGTGGCCGCCCTTTTGGATGCCACCAAAGCATTTGATTCGATAGAATGGCAGTTTCTGTTCTCAGTTCTTCAGCGTATGGGTTTAGGCACCTATTACGTGAGTTTGGTGAAGCTGCTGTACACACGTCCGATGGCGAGGGTGAGGGTGAACGGCCAATTAACACCAGCCATCCCTCTTGAGCGCGGGACTAGACAGGGATGTCCCTGGTCACCCCTCATCTTTGCCTTGGCGATCGAAGTATTAGCGGAAAGGATCAGGGATGGGCATATACACCGGGGGATCCAATTGTACAATCACAAACTAATTATCTCATTTTATGCTGATGATATGGTGCTGTTTATTAAAGATCCTGAGGTAAACTTGGACCCGGTGATGGTGGAAGTTCAGGGATCCGGGGTGGTGTCAGGCCTACAGGTGAACACATCCAAATCGGTGTTATTTCCCCTGTCCGAAGCAACGTCCCAGTTCCGGGATACATGGGGGTTTCAGTGGCATATGGTCAGTACAACTTACCTGGGTATTACCATTGCGAGGGACCCGCAGGTGGTGTATCACACTATTTTAGCATTCTGCATAACGCCAAGTTGGCCCCAAGTAGGTGGAGGAAGCTCCCACTGAACCTGTATGGGCGGATATCCGTCGTTAAAATGACACTGCTCCCAAGATTGCTTTATATTTTCTTGAATGCCCCAGTGAAAGTCCCCGTAGAATTTTTCCGTAGTTTGAAAGTTGAGATAATGCGATTTATATGGCCAGATAAAACGGCCAGGGTTTCGTAGGATAAGTTAATAGCCCCGGTGTCGGAGGGGGGCTTGGCGTTGCCGGATTTTGAAACGTATTAAGAGGTGGCGCAAGCTGGGTTTCTGATTCATTGGCACAGATTCCAACATGATAGAAGTCATATAGAGGTGGAGAGAGCAGTGGCTGTGCCCCGCCTGCTTCGGTCAGTTATCCTGTTAGCCCCGAATCGGGTGCGCTGCCCAAAAAACTTGGTAGAGGTGACGTGTAGAGCATGGACTAAGCTAGAACAGAAGCAGGGGGGTGGGGTTCTCTATTCACCCCAACTCCCAGCAATACATACACCGGGGATACCTATCACTGGAGAAAGATGCTTTGTGGATATGGTTAAGAGACTTGGTATTACATGCTTTGGTGATGTGTTCCCTGGGGGTAGGTTTATATCTTTGGGGGAACTGAGGGGGAGGGGTCTCTATCTGCCCTAGATGTGTTTTTGTATTTTAGGTTCAAAGTGAGCCTTCGAGCGGTATTTGATTCTTTCTCTGACCAGCCTCCGGTGTCCCCTATGTTAGATAAGGCACTTCAGGGCCTACTGGACAGGCGTATGACCACGGGACTGCACTCAATGGCTATCCGATCTAGGAGCATGGGAACATCTGGTTTGCGGGAGAAATGGGAGAAATCACTGGGTAGGGAGATTTCAGAAGATACATGGAAATACTGCTGTGAGGGTATCCAAAAAGGCGCTGTCAATGCGGGTTATAAGCTAATTCACTTTAAGTATATTCATCAATTCATTACACTCCTGTTAAGCTCAGAGAGCTCTTCCCGGAGGTCACCGGAAGATGTAATAGATGCCGGTCAGAAATGGCTGACTTCCTCCATGTTGCTTGGAGCTGCCCGAACATACAATCATTTTGGAAAGGGGTGTTTGAGGTAATTAGGGGGATCGTACGCCAAGCGATGGATCCTGATCCTGTGATGGGCCTGTTAGGCTACACTAAAGAGATCCCGAAAGGTGTGAGGAGGTTGGTGACGTTGCTTTTAATCCTGGCTAAGCGAAGGGTAGCCATGCTGTGGGGGCCTGGACATGCTCCAAAGGTCTCACATTGGGAAAAGGACATTTTGCATTGTAATGACATGGAATGTGGGTGGGGCTCACTGAATGGGCAGCGCAGGTGCGATACCAGCATGTGGGATGCATATACAAATTATTTGCTCCAGAGGCCCTCATCTAGTGATGGTGGGACATTGGTACGGGACGATGAAGGGAGGGTCTAGACGGCCCTTTGGACATTACGTGCGGGGTGGGGTATACAGCTGGCTTTAATGTGACTACATCTGGAGGCCTAAGCGGACTGATCTATTGTGGCAGTGATAATTGTCTGGATGAACTGCACTTGTAGCCTTAGGAGTGGACAGCATTGGAAGGTGTGTCAAGGGTGAGGGAGGGGGGTTGGGATGGGGGGGGAACTTTGTTGTTGTATGTTGATTATGCGTATTGTCAAATAAAATGTAAAAAAAAAGAAAAAAAAAAACAATAAAAAAATCTGCATATACTATTTTCTCGAAACCCAAAGTTGTAACTACAAAATTACCGAACACAATTAAGCTATCCAAAAATCAGAAATCGATCCCAAAGAATAATGGCTCCAATTCTAAACAATTCTTCAAAGCACTGTCAATGCCAAAACCAGTAAAGAATACCATTTTACTTTCCAAAGCCATCTCTAAAAAAATATCAAAATCTTGATAAGTCTAAAAAGTCAGTGCTTATTTGCAGTCCAGAGGTGGGAAGAGTCATCATTCCCTATGCCCCTTTAGATAGTTTGGTGGACGCGGCAGAGAAACAAAAAAAATCAAGTCACACAGAAAAACAATAAAGCACAGTGTGTTGATAATCAAGTTCTACAACGAAGAGAGATTCAGGAAGCAGTTGACGCTTACATGTCGGAACGTTTACCTACTAAAATCTCTTCTAGTAGCCATACTTTAGTTGCCGCAAAGACTGCAATAACTCAAATGTGTGGTGATTGTACCAGACTAACAATGGGCCGCCTCCGTTTAAGTCGGTTGCCCATATATCTAACCTTGCACAAAAAATCGACTGAGTAAATTACCAACAAATCAAATTGAGTCTGAACCTACGCAATTACTTGAACTTGAGTCTTGCCCAACAGATATCTCCTGTCCGCAAAGGCTAATAAGATTTCTCAAGCCCCGTTGAGTTCAATGCAAGCAATCCATCTCCTACAAACGGCGCTTGCAGGTCTCTTGCCACCAGAAGTTCAGAAGACTCAATCAAATCTTTATGTCAAAAAACCGGTTTCATCTCAAGCCAAATTATTTCCTATTGGCATAAAGCGACCAGCCGCATATTCACTGATATTATCTTGCCGCCCGGCATCATTCCCACAGTAAGCCATCAATAGACACTGTTTTAGCCATATTTTCTGATGTCGCCCAACTAGCGGACATATTGTCCACTGACATTGCCCTAGTTGAATTCTCCAAAAATAAACTGGCCACAACAGCGAAACTCTGGATGGAGTCCAGAGTAGTGCAAAATACAATATGGTTGGCGAAAGAAGCACTTTACAATTTGGGTTTTGCTATCGCAACAGAGGATCTTCAAGCTCCTAGTATAAAACAAGCCACCCTTAGCAACAGACCATATAAGGCCTTCAGTTCAGATCAAACAGTGTCACAAGAGAAGCTAACAAACAACCACCACATGAGCTCTCATACACAGAATTAGCTAGGCTCTATGTCGTCATCCAATACCCTTGCCTTAAATAGTTGGAACATAAGAGGCTTTAAGCATCCGATTCAAGGCTTTAGTGAGCTTATAAAGTACGATGTGATTATGTTTCAAGAAACGTGGCTACAAGTTTCACCAATTCTAGATGGTTATGATGCATGTTTAAATTCGGCCCACAAATCTGGCAATGGTCGTCCAACTTCAGGTCTTCTTATTGCAATCAAAATTGCCCCAGGTTTCGTCATGGAACCATGGCCCAATCCAAATAGATTTATACAAATGGTCAAAGTTACAACACCAGTGTACACATTTGCACTTATTAATTTGTATTGGAACCCGGCTGGCATCATAGAGGCACGTTTCATTGAGGATCTTAGTGATCTTATGTTAATGATCTCCCAAGATAAATCCATATGGCATATCATCACGGGAGGTGATCTTAATCTGAATTGTCTAGGTGCTATATCTTTGAAGACCCACCGAGACTTAGAGCTTGGAATCAATTCATTAAACTTCATAACCTCGTGATGCTCAATGGTTTGTGCTCCTCTGACATGCCAGCCCAACCGACATGGGCAAGGTTTCTCAACTGCTTCAATTGATTACATTTATGTGAGTGTTTCTTTATTTCCATGTATTGTTGATTTTTGCATTGTTAAATCCAGTTTCAGTAATCACAATCAATTGATTGCAAAATGGATATCTTGCATTCCACCAAGGCAAATAGACGGGGCACTCTTCCTAGCAAATTTAACTACAAATGCTAGAAGAACTAGACTGTGATGCTCAGATAAGCATCTGTATGAATTCCATATATATATACAGAACTGTCTGGCGTTGACCAAACAGGGTGAGCCGTCAGACCTCAGATACTATGCTATGATGTCTTTTTCTTGATAAGAGAAGAAATTCACGACCCCTGAATCCGCCTCTGCATATTTATAGTGATGAATTGAAAACTTGGAAATCTAGGTTCAGAAATGAGAAAAGAAATGCTTCAAAACTACCTATTGCATTAAGAGGGCCCGCATTGATTAAGATCAAGACCCGATATAAAAATTGACTGAGGGCTAGGCGCGCAAATTTATATCATATAGATGGTCAAAATATACTCAGATTAATACAATCCAAAAATTCATCAAGAACGTGGGCAATCATCAATGGTGCTACGAGTAGACCACAAGGACTCATTCAAGCTAATAGTGTTATGGAGTCTGATTGGATATCTCACTTCTCTAACCTTTACGCTCACCCACCAAATAATGCAACCCAGAATACAGTCAATTTTCATACCAAATTCAACTTGGAATTTGACCTCCTGGATATCCAATTATGTATTAACTCTATAAATCGATCAAGAGCGTGTGGCCCAGATGGTTTATCCAATCAGACGCTAAAACCGAACCCTAATATATGGGCCAAGATTCTCTTTAATATTTTTACTCTGGTGAACGAATTTCAATCCATTCCCCAGTCTTGGAGACATTCGATCACATTGCAGATTTATAAAAGGGGAAACCGACAGGCCCCTAACAGTTACCATCCTATAGCACTATTAGACGCGCCAGGGAAAATCTTTTTGTGTCTCATCTTAAAAAAGCTTAAACATTGGACTCGGAATAAACACTTTTTGGATCCTCTACAAGCAGACTTTGTAACCGGAATGGGCACTATACCCAATATAATGATTCTGAACATAATCAAAGCGAAGAATGCAAAACTTGGTCAACCAATTTATTTTGCATTCGTTGATTTCAGAATAGCCTTTGACTCTGTTGACCGTTTACTTCTTTATCAAAAATTAAAGCATTATAATTGTGCGGGTACACTACGAGCTTTAATTGGCCTGCTCCATACTAATACTCATATGCAAGTGAGATTGACTCTAAACGGCATATCATTCGCCCACATTCGCACTCAGAGAGGTTTAAAGCACGGGTGCATTCTGGCGTCAACCTTGTTTAATCTGTTCATCTTAGACATTAGTCTTGCCTTCCTATACACAATCTGTGACGCACCCAAATTAGGCACTCGTCCGATCAATTATCTGCTCTATGCAGAACTCATTCTTCTTTCACAAACTCCCAGTGGATTACAAAACATGTCAAACCCATTAAACTCGTATGCATTGAAAAATAACTTGGTCATCAATACTGCTAAAACGCAGTATTAGTGTGCAAACCTAAGACACAGTCGAAGGACCACTCTTATCAATGGTAATTGGGAACTGAAAAACTTGAAAAAGTTAATATGTATAAGTATCTGGTAGTTTTGATCTCCAACTCTTTAAGAAATAATGATAAACGAGTATGTGAAGTTTTCCTATTCTCACATTCTTCTTTTCTACAAACAGAAAGTGATTCCCATCCTTACGTATGGTGTTGAAACTACATTACCCAAACAGTGTACATTTTGGGATGCGTTAGAATCCAAGTTTTGGAAATAAATCCTTCATCTCCCCATGTGCATGTTGAAAGCAATACTGCGGTTTGAACTGGGTTTAACATCTCTGCACTCAAGACCAATGGAAAAGATGCGCGTTATTTAGGAAATGCCTGTTAAATCTCGATTCTACTAATGTAGTTGGAATATTAGCATCTTATCTGGCAACCACAAACAACTCCTTTTACACGCGATGGATTCAGAATACACTAAATATTCTTGCAGATTCTAACATCTCATTAGAAATATTGTTACATAATCCTGCTAGAGCAAAGTTGAAGTTATTTCAAAATTGACTGGATTGTTACTATTGAGGAGTGCTACCGAATGAAAGATTTTGATATAACTGCATTCCGCCACAAAAAATTAGGAACCTTGGCTGGTTATTTGCAGAAATATCTGTCACCGTACATGCGCAACCAATACTTGTGCTTTAGATGTAACTTATGGCACACTACGTCAGTACTGGCAAGGAGGAAACTAATACCAGAGAATCAAAACTTCTGTAGATGGTGTAGGGTACAATCCCAGAAAGAAACTTTGAAGTACTGGCCTAGAATGTCCGAACCTTGGTGACTTGCGAAAGAAATACTTTACCAAAGTCACTTCTTTATTACTTCCTATGAATCAGTCTGATGCTTGAAAATGGCTTTTCTCAACTTCTAACTTGTCTGTACAAACTGCTACTGTTCAATTTCTGAATGAATTGTTTAAATCTGAAGATGACTGAATAAGCAATCCCATTAAGAAATATAGAGCGTTAAACTGAATGAAATTTCAATGTATATATGCTGTTAGTACACATTCGATGTTTTCTCGTTTTAAGGCAATGCTAAAATGTATTTAAGAGCACTTAATGTATCTTTTGTAAAGACATATGGGTTTTAATTGGTTTAGAATATGTTAAATTTGCTGATGATTTAATTTTCTTTTGTAAAATTTGAAAGGTTCAATGAATTGAACTAACCAAATAAAAAAAATAGTTAAATTAAAAAACGGAACTGAGGCTACGGGCGTCGTGCGTCCTACTTGTGTCGGCTCGACGGGGGCCCTCGAGGACAGCGTATCGACGTCATCGACGCAGAAAATTTCCCAAAGCAGCACAGCTGTGGTGATTACCTGTCATAGATGTGGAATACGTTGGAGGAACCAATCCCTGCGAAACACCCATTTTAGCGATGGGAAGGCATTTTTCCTTTTAATTTAAATAAAACTACGTCTACCAATGTCTTCTGGTCCAAGTCCTTCTGGCTTGCCACACTAAATTGCGACACTTTCTGAAAAATAAAACGGGACAGATTTGCAAAAGCATACTTTCGGGTCCAACATGGCATCAGTTTCAAATATTTTGATGCACCACATGTTTCTCAATTGAAGAATCAGAGGGCATGTCGAAGTCTCAGAATCTTATGCGGCTCTCCGATTGGCTCAGAGGAGTCCGCAGACAAAGAATCGGGAAGTGAGTCTGCGGACCGAACAGAGAAATCACACATTTTTGTTCCATACTAGACAGTTGAAATCTACTGCACAGATCAACACCAAATTTTAAAAGTATGCTTTCGGGACCAAGCCGCTGCTCTTCGTGCATGTTTGATACAAAATCTCCAGCGGCTCTGGCTGTAGTCGTGAGCAAAGTTATTTTCCATGTCTATCTGGAGTCCACATTTTTTGGCACCTTCCCCTACAACTGTGTCCCGCTCCCTTGACAAACCTGCACGTAAAATTTCCACAAAAATTTGTTGTGTCTTTACTCTTTTTTTGCAAAGTTTTGTGCAAATTCATCAAACGGTGCCACGCCGCCATCTAGTGGTAGTCGCTGAGTATTGCATGACTTGTTTTCGAAACTCGAAAAGGGATGTTGACTGCGCGTGTTTGTAATACTATCGCTAGTGGGGCATCTACTACATCCATGGTCCTTCACGCGTCGAGGTCCTTCAGATTGTTTTTTTCCGCCATCATAGTCGTTTTGTTGCAGAGATTCCTGGCTATACGCCTTTATTATTAAATATTAAAAAAAGTTTTACAATTATATTTGCCGGTCCATCCTTAATTGCCTATCGCTATCAACCAACCTTTGGCGATGCTCGACGAACGGCTCCACCTACCTGTGCCGAAGAAAGATCCTCGTTTTCGACGACCGTCGACTTTGGCCTACACAGACCTTCACCGGGCTCTGGCCCTTCACAGTAGGGCGAGTGGGGGGAGGATAGCTACTCTTTTACTCTCACAATATGGCCATTTCCCGCTGTGCTGCCTTTTCATTTAAATATGGAAAACATTCCTTTTACATTTTGGCCCTCTGTTATGGCAAGTTTTCCTGGAAAGACATACACCGGGTGTGCAATCATGGTCTTGTGCGAGACCACACCGAAAAGCACTGCAAGATTTGCAAACTTCTCAAGCCCAAAATTTTTAAAGATCACTGTACGAAGCGTTAGGCCCCCCCACGCCATGCAGGCCGAGGTAGCCATCGACGTTGCAGGAGAGTCTGATGAAGGCAGCTACAGCACACACACAGTGACGCCAAGGACAATCAGGGTTCTGCAGATCCTCATGTGCTGGCCCACGACTGCGGTAAGCAGGCTGGCAGCCCTTTGATGGAGACAACTCCCGGCGGCAAAAGCACACAGTCATCACCACACTAAACAAGCAACCGTGCGCCATATACCGACCACGTACTCGGGGGGGTGGGGGGGAGGGAACACAGCCACGTGTGTCAAGGAAGGAAGAAAAGTAGTAACGCCCATCGTCCTCTGGGTCCTCTTGCACAAACAGACCAAGTATACCAGTTTCCAACACCACTCCAAAAAAGGCCCTTCTCTCGCATGCTGAAGAATATGCGTTGAAATATAAATCTTCTACACACAATTCAGGCCTGTCAAAAATGCAACAGTTGATACAGAAACGTGTCCCCAAGACAATTCTTAAGGGTAGAACGTCATTCTACAAATATTTAGACACCAGAAAAAAATATATGTCTCAAGAAAAACATTATACACCCTCTCAAGACACTTTGACAGAGGCATTGCACCATAGTAAACATACCCCTCAATCAGATCCCTCTCCCTCAGAGCCAAACCCTTTCCAAAATCCAAAGAGTGGACCATTGAACAAGTGGTCATTCAAAGCCCTGCAAAGTATTCAGATGGCAGGTCACCACAGCAAAGATCGATGAGATGAGGGGAGCTACACCTGTGATGAGGGAGCCCCCCCTCAAAATAGGTAAAAACAGTGGTGAAAACCACTTTACAACAGCAAGCAGAAAAATCTCACTACTCACGATTATGTAATGTGGCCTGCAGCATTGCAAAATCCAAAAAGACAACACAGAGGCAAATTTTGTCATGGTGCTTCAGGGCAGGTGTATGAAGAGAGGCATTGGAAAGTCTGAGAATTTAAGTAGAGCAGCCAAGAGTCAGTATGTGTTTGGCACAGAGAACAGGACATGGCAGAGACACTTCGGGCAAGAGGCAGAGAGTGCCTGACCGAAGGCACTGGGCTGCAAAAGGTGTACCCGAGCACTGTGCGGAACTAAGAATGAAGAGATGTTAGCCAATCGTTGCCATTGGCAAAAGGAAGAGCTGAGGAGAAGGCCACAGGAAGGAGGGGAGACGCATGAGGCAAATCCTAGCAGAGTCCATTGAGAGGGTGATTGCATGTAGAACCACACCACACAGGATCATGCAGAATTTCAGGGAGGCACCGAGAAAGTCGCTAAGGAGAAACGCTGCATGCTGTAGTTAGATAAAAAGTTCCTTGTCCGGTTTTGGAAAATGATTGATAGAAAAGGAGGAACGTTGCATGCTGGAACATGAAGTCCACTTGGTAGACTATCTGATGGAGAGAGAAAAAAGAAGAACCACTGAATCCGGAAAAATAATTCCCAATTGCATCTGATAGACACCGAAACTACTGAGAAAGCATCTTGAAATTTAAAGGTTACAATCCCCCGTAAAGAAACAACAGTGGTTTACATACAAACTTAGTCCAGGACCACCTAACAAAAGCTGTACTAATAATTATGAACACCATCTCTTGGCTAATGTCTTTATTCCAAGAATTTCTACATGATGGAACACTAAGAAATAACTGACTTAGTGTAAAGGGATTGTTTCTATTGAAAAGAACATGGATGCTGTGAAACTTCTGTAGAAGCATAGGTTATGCATCTTCTGAACCAAAATGAGGGAGGTCCCAGTAATTAAGGTGAGTTAAAAGGGGTGCTGGTGATCGGACTACTGGCCCAAAGAGCAGAGTCTGAGTCATGACGACCAAGGCAATTTTGCAAAATCCAGTGATTGACATGTTACATATCGACAACCAATTGGTGGCCTCTAAATCACTCCTGGAAGTTGAGGTGGAGTCGCTAATCTGCGTGTATATAGTAAACAATGCAATGAAATAACCTAATGGGAATGCATGAACCGTGCCAAGTAAGAGCTCGATCAGTGGTACTCTGCACGTGATGCCGGGAGTTTTAGATCTGAGAAGATCTGCTCAGTTTCCTTTTGTTTATTTTAGGATGATTTGAGCAATTTTTTAACGCAACTTTTTATTTGCATTTTTAAACACATTTCCATAGAAACTGACACCCACTTCCTCCCCCTGGTCTGTAAAAAGTCACTTTGCATTACCCCTGTTTGAAACGTCTCTCCCTCCACCACAAGGTCATGCCGCCAGTTCCAGCTCCGGTCAACGCTGGCCCCCCTCCATCCCCATTATGGTAACTATTAAAGTTCATACCACTGCCAATAGGCACATTCTCTTTGGGCACCATAAGCCTCTGTACCCCTCCTGTAAGAACTCCAACATCCTAGACCAGTCTGCCCAGAGTAGGTTAGCCATTTGAGAGCCACGAAGTTCCATATTTTCCCTAACCACTCGTGCTCTATCGGGAGGTCCTTGGATTTCCACTTTTGTGCCAATGCCAGGGTGCCCGCCATCATCATCAAGATGACATAAACCTTGTGCTCCGCTATCAAAGTTAAGCTTTCTAGTACCTCATATAGTACTATCAGAGCAAGGCCTCTGTGAACTCTGAGTTCCACCCTTAGAGTTCTCTGTATTGCATCCTGAATCATATATGGTTCCATGTTCCCTCCCCTTCGAACATATCTAATCCTTTGACACCCTCCTTCCTGCAATTTGTCGAATAGAGGGCCCGTCCGTCCCGGGGTGAAATGTGCGTCTCCGAATATTGGTGTCACTGGGGATGGGAAAGAGGTGATGTGGGTGTGTTTGATAGATTTGTCCCAGGATTCTCCTACCAGGGATAGTATTGAGCTGCTATACATCTGAGCCAATCTCTCTGCCTTGGGCTTCCATAGCAGCCCCTGCATTCTCTCGCCCGCCACAGCTCGATCCATGGGGATCCAGATCTTGCCCCAATCATACTTTTGCCAATCCCTTATAACTCCAATTTGCGCTGCCAAATAGTAGGTTTTAAAATCTGGCTTCCCAGGCCCAGTCTACCCCTAGGCATCACCATGACCCTTTTAGCTACCCTCGGTCTTCTATTGTTCCAGACAAATCTATTTGTGCGCTTTTGAATTGCCCTAAATAGGGATGCATGTACATACGCTGGGAGAGACGAGAAATAGTTTAACACCTGGGGACGTATGACCATCTTTAGTACATTTATCCTGCCTAACCAAGATATAGTCAGAGGACCCCAGTCGATCTGTTTACTCTTAATCAGAGGATAGGAAGTTTTATATGGGGACCGGGAAGGCGTATGTGTCCCTACACGTCATATGTAGAGTATACGTGGACAGAGGGGTGCGCCTCCCGCACTTCGAGTTATATTATCTGTGAGGACAGCTGCAACATGTGGCAGGATGGGTGTGGATACAGAAACAGTAGAACATGTTCTGCTGAGTGCAGAAATAGCTCCCTATCAGCTGAAGGAAGTGCTGTGGTTGGGTAGAGAAAGAACCCTACTCTCCCACATACCCGTGGCAGCAATATACGGTGGGAATACTGCAGATTTAGCACGGGTTATTTTGCGATGGGAGAGCAAAGGGGTAGTGACGGTCAGAGATGTGCTCTCATCGGATGGGCTCTTGGAATTCCATGAATTGGAGAGCGGTTTCGGAGTAAAGAGAGGACAGTTCCTGACATATTCCAGAATAATACACGAGGCAAAAAAGAGCTGGCCGGGCTTCCTGGGTCTTCTGGAGGAGGATGGCATACTTGGGTTGTTATATGATGTGTCGGAGGGAGGACACAGGGTGTCCAGATTGTATCAAGGGTTATTGGAGGCAACACTCAAAGATAACACTAAAATGAGGAGCAAATGGGAATTGGATATGGGCACAGAGCTCGCAGAATCAGAGTGGGCCAGGGCTCTATTATAACTGAAAAATGTCTTGAGGAATGCCAGGTAAAGCTAATCCAGTTTTACATACTCCATAGGGCGAACATGACCTCCCATCTTCTATCACAGTTCCCGGACTCAGAGGAGAGGGGGTGTCCACAGTGTTGGGGGAATGGGGCCGGAATGATGCACGTGTTCTGGATGTGTTCAGTGATTCACAGGTTTTGGGAAGAAATGGAACGAAAGGTTTAGGATTGGAGGCATAACAAAATTTGAGTGGACTCCGAAGGCCTGCTTACTTGGAGTGTTTTCGTGCCCAAGAAGACAAAGTCAGAAAATAGACTGGTATACCTGGCCTGGGTACTGGTGAAAAGAAGGATTGGCATGGCATGGAAATCACAAGATGGTCCGCACATTGATGAGTGGTGGGAGAACTTGCAGTGCGGGTCTATGGCTGAAGTTGCAGTGGGATGAGGCTATGCAGGTGGGAAAGGAAGGAAAGCTCGGAGAATCTGACGGCCTAGAATGCCTTAGTGCACGCATTGTTTAGTTCGCCTGATAAACCCCTATGAACCCCTGATAAGGTGTGGCAGGATGGAGGGATTCCTGAGTGAGGGTTGGGAAGCACGGGATGTAGGATGTTCTGAGACTGATGGAGGGTGAGGGATGAACTCTGGTGTATTTTGAGGACTACAAGCCATGGGTTTACCGGTTTGGTTGGGGCAGCATTGGGGAGTTGAGGGAATCTGGGGTCATGGAGAGTTTCTCAATGAACGGTGTGTCATGCGGAATGAGATGTGTTTATGTTTATTTGTTTATATTGCTCCGGAGCCCGGAGGCATCAGGGCACAAACACAGAACAGGAAAACAGATACACGAACAAATTACAATCTAAACAAACAGCCGTGTCTTGAGGCTTTTCATAAAGACAGAATGGTTTTCTTTCTGACTCATCTCCACAGGGAGTTTATTCCACATCGCCCCCGCCTGTGAGGCAAAGGAACGTCCAATACCACAAACTCTTTTGCATCTTGGCTGGGTCAGACTCATCGAGTCCTTTGACCGAGTAACTTTGGTAATGTTTTCCAAAATGCCATATCATATAACTAATCTTTCCTTTAGGTATTGAGGCTCTTTTCCATATAAGCACTTATGTATAATAGTATTTAATTGTAAACATACTGTAGCCTCCACTGGAAGCCAGTGCAACTCTCTTCTGTGTATAGAGACTGGGCCCTGCCTCCTGGTCCCCTTAATGATCTGCATCATTCTTGAGTCTTTTTACACATCCCTTACTAGCTCCAGCAAGGAGAGCACCGCAATAGTCCAACCTTGGCATAATAACAGCTCTCACCAGTACTATGCAGTTACTGTTGATACGTAGGGCTTCACTAGTCGAAGCAGCCTAATATGGTATTGGGCTTTCTGGACCACACTACTAATGTGGGTCTCAGAACCCAGTGAAGATTCAAGAATCATTCCCATGGTTTTCACTTTGGGGACCACTTCAATATAGTGGTCTTCTATAGTAAAGCCCTCATACAAATTTGAGAGTTTAGCACATGTCTGTGTGGAACCAAAGATAAGGAACTCTGTCTTGTTAGCATTTAGACAGAGACCATTTGTTATCATCCAATCGTGTATGGCCTTGTACACTTTGTTTATATTTTCCAAATATTTTTCATAGACACCGCTCATTTCAAATGATGAGCTGGGTGTCATCAGCATAGTTGGAGAATTGCACCCCTAGTGCATCCTAGACGTCACATAGGGTGCGACAAAATATATTGAATAGAATAGGGGAGAGATACGCTCCCTGCGGGACACCGCAGTTAATTAGCTCTGACTGAGAGCATGCCTTGCCCCAAATTATTCTTGACTTTCTATCAAAAAGAAAAGACCTAATCCAATCAATGGCTCCACTAGAGCACCCTCTATAATCCGCAAGCTTAGCTAATAGTTTTTCCTGATCTCTAATATCAGCAGCCCGACCTTGCTATCAATGATATCGAGCATTTCTGACTGTAGATCCAGGAGGGTAGTCTCTGTGCTGTGGAAAGATCTAAAGCCTGATTGTTTAGGATGGAGAATTTCCTGGCTTTCTACATATTCTTGAAACCGAGTAGTTGCTAATTTATGTACCATTTTCAATAAAAAAAGGCGCATTTGTTATAGGTCTTAAATGATTATGGTCCTGCCCAGGCTTTGTTATCAGGGGAGTAAGAGTCACCTTTTTTTTTTTTAAACTTTATTAATTTTTCATATAACAGAAATACAACAAAACCCTCCCCCCTTACCCCCCCCCCCCTTCCCCGGTGCGTGCATACAAGTAAAAGTCCCAAATGTTAAGGCGATCCACAGACAGTTTATAAAAGGTATAGAGACACTTCATTAAATGTATTCCCATGTCCATAGCTAGTCAGCTCAATGATGTGCAGATCCCACTCCGGAGAATCCAAATTGCAACACAATGCCCCCACTCTACCCCATATCCCCAATACCCTGGCCCCCCGCATCCCCTCTTCTGACGATCCTCCAGCAAGCCCAGAGTCAATCAGTGACCCACAAAGGGGTTACAGTGCCTCCAATACTCGGTTGCTTAAGAAGGTATGACGTATATGCATCCCACATCTGTCTCCCCAACCATTACCTTGCAATGCACCCCATCTGGACTCCATGTCATTACAGTATAGAATGTCCTCCGCCCACTGGGTGACCGTTGGGCATCGCCTCCCACCCCACCCCATAGCCACTCTCCATTTTGCAAGGATCAGGAGAAGGCCTATCAACTTCCTGGTCCCCTTAGGGACTTGCTTAGTGTACCCCAACAGGGCCATCATAGGGTCCGGATCCATTCGCCGCCCCACTATATCTCCAACCACTCTGAAGACCTGCACCCAAAACCGCTGCAGAGCTGCACATTCCCAGGCCACGTGGAGGAAACCCACGGCCACACATCCACACCCAACGCAGGTGTCGTCCTTTTGAGAAAAATACTCTTTCAGTATTCAGTATTTCAGTACTACTTTCAGTAGTAATACTGATGTAAGAACTTAAAATGAATAAGCTTAAATCTTGCGCATATTGCCCCTTTCCTAGTCATCTCACAGCAGTATTCCCACATATCCATGGATATCTCCCTACACAATGTCTGCTCCCACACCACTCGCGATGACATCGCGGCTGTCGGTCTACGCTTCAGTACCATCGCATACAATTCAGACATTACCCTTCGCCTCAAACACCCCCGTATCACCCGATCAAGTATATCCGCCGTACAGGGCTGCTCGGGAAAAGGGAACAGCCGCCACAGCACCACCCGCAACCTGTAGTATAAGAATATATCCAGCTCCGACAAGGCCCCCCTCTCTTTCCACTGATCAATAGATACAAACCTCCCACTAGGGAACAGGTCCCCGAATTTGGTTACTTTCAACCGCTTCATCTGAGCTACAAAGCCTACCTCACTCGTCAGGGGGATATCCGGGACATGGATCACCAGCAGCTCCGGCGAGTAGGGTGTATCCCCCTTGGTTTTACGCTCCAAAAGCGACCAGACTCTACATGATAGGTCTACCATATTCCGAGTTATATGTGATCGATTTGGTGCCGTAAGGATAACTGCTCGCAACAGAGCTGGGGATGCGATAGATTTCTCTATCTCTACATGTCGCTGCTCGGCCGCCATCCCATACCAATATCTTAGAAAACTAGCCTGTGCCACTGTGTAATATAGTTCAAAGTCCGGTAAAGCCAGACCCCTCTCTGACGGGCGCCACCAGCTTATCCCAGGAGATCCGTGCCGGTTTACCAGCACAAATAAATCTAATCACAACTGAGCAGAGATCCCGAAGTATTTCTTGGGTACAAAATGGGTGCGTTGAGGAATACATAAAGGAACCTGGGAAGAATGGTCATCTTGACCACCAAAATTCTGCCATATAAGTTAAGTGGAAGTGAAGTCCACCTATGCATTTCCGACTTTGCTGAGTCGAGTGCTGCAAGTAATTACTCCAGTATACCACTGCCTCGTCCCTGGCAATAGTGATCCCCAAGTAACGGGTGCTAGTCAACTCCCACTGGAATCCCCAACTATCCTGAAATTGGGCCGCCGCGTCCGTTAGCGGAAACAGAACTGACTTGCTGACATGCACCCTGAGCCCTGATAATTCCCCAAATAGCCGTACATCTACCATGATCGTCTCTAGGTTATTCTCAGGGCAACGAATGACCAGAACCATCATCCGCATTTAGCAAAATCACTACCCAATGGGTGTGCAACTGAAGTCCCCTGTGTATATGTAATTCCCTGACCTGCTCAGCACACGGTTCTATTGCCAATGCAAACAGCAAGGGGGACAATGGACATCCCTGGCGTGTCCCACGCTCAAGCGTTTTTGGCTCGGTCGTCTGCCCGTTTACCTTCACCCTGGCTACTGGGTCCGTATACAATAGTGATATCAAGGAGATGAACAATCCTCCAAGACCCAGTCTACTAGCACTGTAAACAGGAACGGCCATTCGATGGAATTAATAGGCCGATTCATGGAATCAACGTGCGCCGAAAAAACGGCGCACGCGTGCGAAAACGTGGGATTCGCAGTGAAATAGCGAAAATCGCAGTGCAAGTGCGATTATCGCACAGAAAACATCGCACATGTATTCATGGAAGTCCGTGCACGCGCAAAATGTGGGATGTGCGCTGAAAAAGTGCGCGGCGCACAGGTCACCGAACGCCGTGCGATAAGGCCACAGCGAATTTGCACATAGCGCGGCGCACATAACAAAAGTAGGCGTAACACGTGGCGTCACACGCAGAATGGGGAACAACTTGTGAAAATGTGGGCGTCACGGGGGAAGTACAGGAGGCAAGTGCGCAGAACGCCCACACGCTCGCCTACAACACGTATTCATGGAATCGAATAGGGAAAAACAGCGCACGGCCAAAGACGAGTACAGACCCATACATGTCCGCCACACGAAAGCAGGCGGTAGCCTCCCTGCGCAGGAAAAAAATGTGCGCCAGAGAAGGCCCACACGCGATCGGGCCTGGGGGAGCGTGTGCGTGTATTCCAGGGGTGCGCGAGAAGTCCCACACGCGATTTGCCTGGGCGCGTGTATTTCAGGGGTGCGCGAGAAGTTCCACACGCGATTGGCCTGGGCGCGTGTATTTCAGGGGTGCGCGAGAAGTTCCACACGCGATCGGGCCTGGGGGAGCGTGTGCGTGTATTACTGAGGTGCGCGAGAAGTCCCACACGCGATTTGCCGGGGCGCGTGTATTTCGGGGGTGCGCGAGAAGTTCCACACGCGATTTGCCTGGGCGCGTGCATTTCAGGGGTGCGCGAGAAGTTCCACACGCGATTTGCCTGGGCGCGTGCATTTCAGGGGTGCGCGAGAAGTGCCACACGCGATCGGGCCTGGGGGAGCGTGTGCGTGTACTACTGAGGTGCGCGAGAAGTTCCACACGCGATTGGCCTGTGTACGCAATTCCATTGGACCAAAGGCCCTGACAGCGCAGGCGCGTCATTTTTGTGTTTCTGGGTGCCACAGCGTAGTGCAGGTTCCTTTTCCCACGCACGTGGTCTACGAGGGGTCACGTACACGTCATTTTCTGTTTTAGGGGTGCCTCTGCGTTGCGTGACCCGTCATCTTTCCCCAGGGGTTCCATACAGCCTTGCTAGAGCACTTGGGTACGAATTCCATCTAGTACCCTACCCCTTTGACCCCCAATTGCCCAGGACAATTGTCCACTGCAACTCCCATACGCACAACTCCATCAGTGCCATGGCTGGGATGCGAGCAAGTGGTAAAGGTGGCCGAGCCTCAAGAGGTGGGCGTGGTGGGCGCGGTAGGGGACGTGGCCAGGATTTGCAGACTCCCCCTAGCCCCCCACGTGTGGAGGACCAGTCAGGGACACACATCCCCCCCACCCCCAATGGTTGAGGGAAACGTGGCTGACACCATCACTGCTCAGCCCTTGTTGGACCGGCCCATTGTGGCACCTGACCGAGCACAGGGTGACTCCCAGGCTGTCTTCCAGGTTGCCAAGTCTAGGCCACGGGTGGCGGCACAAGCCAGTGTCACCAGGCCACGTGGTACAGGGGCAGCCATGTCATCTGCTGCCCCGAGTAGGCGGGGTGGGGAGGCTGCAGGGGCAGCTGCAGCTCCGTCCACCCCAGCTCTGACTCCCCCAGCAAGGACAGTGTTGGTCCCGGTACATCAGACTGAGGTTCCCTCTGCCATCATCACACTTCAGCTAATGCCTGCAGAAAGTCATGTGGTCAGTGTGCCATCGCACACTACTACTACACAGTCCACCGGTGCTCCTGCCCCTAGTGTCCAGAGCGGCGTAGGGCACTCCGGATCCCCACGACCCACAAAAAGAAAGAGGAAGAGTGCTCGTCCGGTACAGGCTGATGACCCCGACACGGCTACACGGTCCGGCACGCCAAGGAAGCCTAGCTTCAATGATGCTGAACTGGATGCACTTGTGCAGTATGTGTCCGAACATGACGCCGAAATGTTGGTCACTTCAGGGTGTAGGATTACACCTGCTCGACGTCAGGCACACTGGCAGTCCATCGCGGACAGCATAAGTGCCCTTGGGTTTATGAGGCGCACAGCTGTTGAGTGCTACAAGCGCTGGAACGACCTTAAGCGTAGGGCTAAGAAAAAGCTGGCCTAAAGTCATGCCGCAACTCTGGTGACTGGAGGTGGGTCTCCACAAGAGGACATAGAACTCACTCTACATGAGCATGTTGCTGGGACCTACGTCACAGAGGAGCAGATCCAAGGTGTGGGAGAACTGCCAGATTACGAGGCATTGTCCGGTGAGTGCACATGCATGTGTGTGTGATCCATGTGTATGTTGTTTGTGGGAGGGGTTCTGGTTGAGTGCCAGGTCAGGGTGTGTGTGCCTGAGTGTTTTGGCCCACCCATGTGCTTCATCCAATGCATTTGGCGCCCCGGAATTTGGGTATTACAGTATCCCTTCTGGCCACAGTAGGCGTTTTGCACTACATCGCGCCAGTTGCCCTTGAAGTGGCATCTTGCTACAACATTGTTCCGTATTTAGCTGTGTACATTCAGGCTGATTGTAGGAATTCACCTGGTTCTACTGCGCATCACTCTGCCCTATTGTCACATATAGGACATGCCTATGGTACATGCCATCTGTGTGATGGCATGTGTCATGTATGTGTAATGGACATGCCACTCACAGGCCAATGTGTAATGGCACTGCTAGCCAGCATGCAGCTGATGTGTTGCTCTCCCATCTTGGTGTCATCAGTGTCTGACATTTTACTCCCCTTCCAACTCATGGACAGTGCATGCATGGGAGGGTTATAGTCATGTGGGACATGTGTAAATCAAGTACTGGTACTGTAGCTTGTCTGGCCTAATAGTGTGCCATGGTGCTAATGCCTGTTCCCATTTTTTGTCTTTCATGTTTTTGCAGAGGATGACGCACCTGATGCTGTTGAGGGAGAGGAGATGGTGCAGGCCCAGGAGGGATCTGAAGCACGACCAGGCACCAGTGGGGGATGTGGTTTGGTGGTGGGGGAGAACCCACTCTTGCTGCAGGCCATGCTGTCCAGGGGTGTCCCTGGCTGCACCTCCCCAGAACTCTTTTCAGGTCTTGATTCGGATGAGGTTTATGTGGATTCGCAGGTATGTGTTCATGGAAGGGATACTGTTCTGTCCGACCCACCTGCACCAGGGGTAGAGCCCACTATGGGGATGTCAGTGTTGGTAGGTGCGCCTGTGGTGGTTACGGATGCAGGGCCACACTCCGCAACATCTGATCCTGTTCCTGGGCCAGCAGTTCAGAGGGGAAATGCAGTCCTGCAGCCTCAGGCAGTGCCGACACAGCAAGGCGCAGTTCGCCTTGCCCCAGACAGGTGTGCTGCCCGCCAACGCGGTGGCCGTCCGCCACCAGGCAATACCGCATGGGAGCAATCCATTTACGGTATGGCCAACCAACAGGCAGCATCATCAGAAATGATTGCTCAAGCCATGGAGAGGGTGGCCACTTCCATTGTCCCCCCAGAAAGGCAGATGGAGCTACTACAGCAGGCAACAGACTCCATTTGCCAATCAGTCAGGGAGGACATGTTGGCGTCCAACAGGGACAGACAGGCGGCCCTGGACAATCTGAGGGAATCAATTTCTATAGATGCCCAGGGACAGAGGGAAGCCCTGAGGGGAGAGGTCCGGCACCTCAGGCAAACTCTTGTGGACCTTGAGGCTTCCACTGTCACCAGGACGGAACAGCTGCTGGAGCGTGTCACCCGTACGCTCTCAGCAGAGATGCAGGCAACTCGGGTGGAGGTCCGGGCAACACGTCGGGTGTTGCATGGGGATCTCCGCACCATATCCCTCCAGAACGAGGCCTTCCAGAACCGCATGCTTGCTGTCATGGAGGACCAAACTCGGGCTTTGCGTGGGCTGCCTCCCATAGCACCACCACCTCCTGTGGCAGCAGAGGTTGAGGAGAGCGAATCCAGCAGTGAATCTCCCACTATTTAGTAGCCGTGCAGGCCATGAGCCCATGGAGGTGTTTTTTTTTCGCAACATTCACGCAGGTGGCTGTTGGTGGGCACCCTGTCCTCGGACCTCCTGGGTGGCCTCCCCCACCCCGCCTGGCCCACACATGGCCATTTTTGATTTTTGATTTTTTGTTGCAGTGTGTTGCCTTGTGTGGCTCCCGTGGGCATCCACTGTATTCCGGCTGGGCACATGCAGGCTTGTCCTGAGTTTGGGTTAGATGCTTGGGTTCGTGAGACACACACCCCTCCTGCTTCCCGTTTCCATGGGCTTGCAAAGGGTGTGCCCAAGTGACAGTGAATTACACAGTGATGTTGGACTCCCATGAGCTGTGTGGGCAGTCTGTAGTCAATACTGTGTATACATTCCTAGTGCATATTGTTGTTGTATTGTGCACTGCATGGTGTATTGATGTGTGCTTGTGCATCCATGTCTCCTTCCTAATTTGCAGGTTCATTCCTCATGTCTTCACAAGGTCGTCCACTTTGGAGATGGAGCTCATGTTGTGAGCAGTGGACTCCCAGATGTGCATGGCAACAACACTGTACAGTTGGAGGTGGTGGATGTGCTGGCATTCTCATGTTGTAAGACTACGTATCCTTTGCCTTAGTACTGTCATGTTTATGCTATGTCGATTGTATTGTGGTAAGTATTTGGTCATGTGTGTTGTTGTTTCTACATTTATGTGGGCATATTGTGTGTGGCCAGTTTCCATTAGGGACACTGTACTTTGTGACACGTGTCATGTTTGGGGGATGACTTTGTTTGCTCTCACATGGCATGTCATGCCATGGTGTGTTGGGTGGCGGTGCTGGGGAGGGGTTGGGTGACATGGCACTGTTGTCATGTTCCTTGCAAGGGGGTAATGATTTTAGCAGCATAGAACTGTGTCTTTTGAACAAAGCATTGGTGGTGTTTGTGTAGGTAGGGAAGCACACAATGGAACACTTCCAGATGTACAATCTCAGGCTGGTATGGTTGTGACAGTTGACTGTCCATTGACACATCATAATTGTCAGTTACAATCATCATTGTCAGCTGGTATGTGCCAGGGCTGTGTGCAATCCACAGGGGTGTGATTTTATGTGAAGTAATTAGCCACGAGCTGCGTACGGGCTGCCTCACCCCATGCCCTTTCCCCTCCCATGCGCAGTGGGCATGCATGTGGTTGGGGATGTGGGGGCACCACCATGTCCACGGCCAGGCCCCGGCGTGTTGCAACGTTGTGCAGGACACATGCTGCCACTATGATCCTGCACACTACTGGGGGAGCGTATAACAGCTGCCCACCAGAACGGTCAAGGGAGCGGAAGCGTGACTTGAGCACTCCACGATGCCCCGGGTTGCAATGTGGGCTGTGTTGTATCTTACCTGGGGTGGTGGGGTTCCGAATTGGCGTCATCATGTGGGTGCTGAGAGGGTAGGCACTGTCCCCTGGGGAGGTGGTAATGGGTATCATCAGTGGGGTTGTGCCATTACTCAGTATCTGACATGCATGCATGCGCAGTGGCATTTATACTCACCGAGCAGCCATGTATCGCCATGCCGCCCAGCTTCTATGTCCCGGTTCAGGATAGACATTCTGTAGATGAAACTGTCGTGGGTGGAGCCTGGATAGTTGGCATATACTGAGGTGATGATTCCCTTGGCATCACATACTACCTGGGCGTTGATGGAATGCCAGTGCTTGCGGTTTCTATAGATGTGCTCAGTTGCCCTGGGGGGACGTAGAGCCACATGGGTGCAATCAATGGCACCTAGCACTTTGGGGAATTGTGCCACCCTGTAGAAATCCTGGGCAACAGCCTGCCTTTCTGCAGGTGTTCTGGCCAGGTATATGTGCCTGCGGACTGATGGGCGTGCAGTGATGATGGCCAAGACCTGGTGTAGGCAGCGTGACTGCGTGGTTTGTGACACCCCCCCCCACTATGGCACTTGTCCGCTGAAATGATCCAGTGGCCAGGAAGTGCAGTACATTGAGGACCTTCTCCAGGGGGCTGAGTGCTTGGGAGCACAGGGTGGTTGATGTGAGGTCATCCTCCCACTCACTGACCAGGTCGAGTATTATGTGAGGTGGAAACCTGTACCTCCCATACATATGGTCATCAGGCATCCCAAAAAGGCTGGTTCTGGGTGTAAAAATTCTGGCCCGGACTATCCTCCTCCTCCTCCTGCGGTATCCCACGGCCACTGCTGCTAGGAACGGTATGTTCATCCTGGCGTCTGAGCTTGTTTGTTGTTTGTGTGCACTTTTATGCTGTGCGGGTGGACGTACGCCTACTTCCTGCTGGCGTACGTGTTTCCGGATTGGCCACGTTCGTTTCCATGAATACGTGTTGTAGGCGAGCGTGTAGAACTTCCCGCGCAACCCTGGAATACCCGCACCCAGCCCAATAGCGTGTGGAACTTCTCGCGCACCCCTGAAATACACGCACACGCTCCCCCAGGCCCGATCGCGTGTGGAACTTCTCGCGCACCCCTGAAATACACGCACACGCTCCCCCAGGCCCAATCGCGTGTGGAACTTCTTGCGCACTCCTGAAATACACGCACACGCTCCCCCAGGCCCGATCGCGTGTGGAACTTCTAGCGCACGCGTGTTCCCGAAACCCGTAATACGCGTTCTCCGCTTTGCGATTGCTGTTTGCCAGTGCGGTAAACTGGTACAGGGTTGGCACGGCCCTTTGCGATGGTTTTGCGATCTTGATGGCTTTTCCTTGCGCAAGGGCGTTCTTGGGGGCGTAACTGGCGCTGCTGCAGGGTCGCTGCGCCACTCTGCGCCACGTCTGCTTTTGGAGGCGAGAATCCATGAATACGCTGTGCGCGGAAATTGATTTTATCGCACGCGGCTGGCGCAGACATTCGCACGGGCACGCTGTGCGCCAGCCGCGTGCGACACTTTTGAGAGGAATTACATGAATCGGCCTGTCAATGCCTTGGTTGCATCCAAAAGAGCCACCACCACAGATTCGTCTTCTGTGCTGCCGCCATTAGGCCAAACATCCTTCGCAGCCCAAACGACGTTGGTCACCCCAGGATAAACCCCGCTTGATCAGCCCTTACTAATGTCATCATCAGCGGCGCTAGCAGCCTGTATTTTAGCAAATATTTTATTGTCCAGGTTGATAAGCGAAATTGGGCGGTACGAGGAGCCATCCCCCGCCTGTTTCCCAGGTTTTAACAATACCACGACTACTGCTTTCCTTAGGGAGTCTGGGAGCCACCCCTCGGATACCGCCTGCCGATAAACCTGTAACAGATTTGGTGCCAGCCTTTCCACGTAACATTTATAGAATTCGGCTGTAAAGCCGTCTGGGCCAGGAGATTTCCCACCAGGCAATGACCTAAAGGCCGCAACGACCTCCTTAAGTGCTAATGGTCTATTCAGCCACTCCTGCTGCTCGTCCGAGCACCAATATAATCCCACCTGATCCAGATGGGTGTCTATATCCGCTTGTGTGGCCCTTATCCGAGTAGCGTACAGGTGACTATAGAATTTATGAAATTCCTGAACTATCTTCTCATCCTCAAATTGATCCACCCCATTAACATCAGTGATTGTTATCGTATTCTCCTGCCCACGCATAGGGGTGGCCTTAGCGAGTGACCGTCACAGGGCTTGGCCTTCCCCATACTGCCGAGGGGCTCTCCTGTCCCACTGGTATTTCACTTCCCTTTGAGCAAGAGTGTGAAACTCCTGGAGTTTCTGCATAATTGCCCCTTGTTGAAGCTTGGTTGGAGTAGGAGCTGCCTCCTGTAGGATGCGCATCTCCTCCTCGTCAGCTAGGTCTTTCCGTATCCGCCTTAGGATTCCCGATTCTTTAGCTATACATAACCCCCTTATCACACACTTAAATCCTCCCACAAGGAGCCCACTGAAATCACCGAACCCTCATTGGTTTCAAAGTATAAATCTATTGCACTTGATAGTTGTTCCTTAAAGACTGCGTCTGTAAGGCCATCACTCTTAAATCGCGAAGGGGGCTTCACCTCCGCCTGCCCCTCAGCAGGATGGTCAGCAGCACAGGGTCATGATCCAAAAGAGTACGGGCCAATATTTCCACCCCACCGGTCTGCCCCAGGAGCTCACAGGATATTAAAAAATAATCTATTCGTGCAGCTGAGTAATGTGTGAACTGATGTGCTGCCGGGTTCCTCACTCTCCATACATCCTCCATTCCCCACATCACCAACATTCCCAGAATTCTATCAGAGTATCTACTGCTATCCCTACATGTGACACTTCCTATCCGGTCCAGGGTCTGGTCTAGCACCGAATTAAAATCCCCCGCCCATAGAATTTCCTCCTGCGGGATACCCCCCAGCAGCCTATGCACCTATTCCAGAGTTTCCTTTGTGTCCTGATTAGGTCCATAGCAGAAAATCAACGTGTATAACTTCCCTTGAATAATCCCATGTACTATCAATGCCCTACCCTCCTGATCCCGCACCACCTTGGTCTGCCGGAATCCCACCGAGTTATTCACCATAATATACCCCCCCGGAATAAGAGGAAAAGTACCTGTGGCACCCCCAACCTTTACCAGTCGGTTTCCACAGTCAGGTGGGTTTCTTGAATGAAAGCTACCTCCACCCGATGGCGCCTCAGGTACTGCAAGACCTTCCGGCATTTAGGGGGGGTTGTTTAAACCCCGGACATTCCAGGTAATGAGCCTAAGTGTCCCCACTGCTGAATAGCATACCATGGATACCCGGATACCTTCTTATTTGTCTGCGCATATGCACCATCTGTCCGCCCCCAGATCCCACCCTTTGCCCCTACCAACAACCCCCCAACTATTCGGTGTTTAGTCCCCCCCCCTCAAACCCCTCGCCACCCCACCTGTCCTTCTCCCCCATTCACGCACTGATATCCCCAACATTGCAGTGCAGTAACAACCCCAACCTTAAAATGTTATCAAGCTTTCGCTATAGGGAAGGCTAGGAACCGACCCTCCCTGCACACGCTTAACGTGATATATCCAACACACTCAGCCACCGTAGCAACAACCATAGGAAGCTTACCCCGCCTCATAGACACGGGGCTAGATCATGTGTTATCTCGAGGGCCCAAAGGGCCCGGCAACATATCTAGAAAGGTACTGGCCTCTTCAGGGGTCTGAAAGAAAAACGGTTTGCCTTGCTGCTCAACCCTCAATTGTGCCGGAAACATGGCATATTTCATGCCTTTATCCCGTAACCTTTTCTTAACCGCAATAAAGGTTCTTCTGGACGCCTGAACTTTATCAGAGAAATCGGGGAAAAAACATATAAGGTCTCCTTTGTAACACACCACGCCCTTCTTCCTTGCCTTATGGAGGACAGCATCCTTGTCCCGATTAACAGGCGGGCAATCAATGGACGGGGTTGGGCCCCAGGGACCGGCCTTCTGCCGCTCGGGACCCTGTGCGCTCTTTCCACCACACACAGAGATGAAAAACCTTAGGGCCCCAAAGCTTCCTGGAGAATCTCCTCCACTAGCTCCTCCATATGTATGCAGTCCTGTGTCTCCGACAGCCCCACAATCTAAGTCTTCCTCCTTCTGCGTGAGCTCCTTCAGAGCCCTCCTAATGGCGACCATATCTCTGGATGTCGAGGTCGCCTCATCCTCCACTCTTGAGACCCTGCTCTCCGCCTCCTCCAGCCTCTCCCCATGCTTGTCCAACCTCAACTGCATTTGATCAATCTTGCAGGTCAAGGAATCCAGTTTCCCCATCTACAGACTGTATCCCAGATTGTGGTTGTGTAAACTTCTTAATATCTTGAAAAGCAGTCGCTTGGTCCGCAGGGAATGTCGAAGGCTGGACCTCCCGAGACTCCTCTACTAATTTATTTTCTTTCGCTTGTGACGACATGTCAAAGTTCAGTTTAGCCTGCTGCTTACAGCCTTTGCCAGCCTTGGACACATCGGCCAGCGCTGGCCTGTAGGATTTAACACAGTATAGGAGGGATCTAGGTTTATCCACTGGTATCTAAGCGCAGACCTTGCTCCTCAGATTCACCAACAGACTGCTTCCTCTGCCTGCAGGGTCTCTCGCACCACCCGGGCCCCGCAGAGGAAGGATAACCCAGCCCCACTGGCAAGCTCAGCACTGCTTAATCTAGGCTCCTCTCACAACTGAGGCCATCAATTCCATACGCAGCCTGCCCAGTCAAGTCCTCCATACACTGCCTCTGTTTGCGTTGTTGTCCCGGATGCCAGCGCAGAACCTGAGTTCATATGGGAAGTTGTTAGCCACCCCCTGCTCCCAACTGCACAGAGACAGCGGAACAAACCCGTCTCCCGCCTGCTCCGGGCATTGTTGCTCCACCGGACCTTCGGTTCCAGGGTCCGCTGCGCAGCTACGTGAATGTAGAGAGCTGCCAAGAGTTACAGCCCAGTCCGGCACCCGCCTCCCAGGAAGCCCTGCGCTGCCGCGGGCACTCACTGCAGCTGGGCCCTTCCAATCGCCACCCCCCCCCCGTTTCTGGGTCGGCGATTGATCACCGCCGGAGAATTGTGCAATACTGCTCTCGGTTTCCCCTCCGGCGAGCGTCCCGGGGGAAAGCTCCAGCCTCCTCTGTGCTGTCCACTGCCCGCCTACTGCCTGGATACGGGCGCGGGTCCCCCAGCACGACTCCTCTGTCTTTGCTGCACCCGCACGCACCCAGGCCGCACTCCCAGCCCCTCAGGTCCACAAGGAGAAGCTCCACGCGGGTCACGCCGGAGAGACCAGCCAGTCCGTTGCTGCTCCGCCCCCACACGGCGGCCCGGCCATGCTGTTTGCCATCTCTGCCACTGAGACGCCGATTTAGGCTTTCCCCGCTCCAATTTTCTCGGGGAAAGCGCCCACCTGCTCCAGGTCCTCTCTGCATCACAATCCCATCAGTTTTATGGTGGCTGAAGTTTGGAAATCGCCTGGATTAGTTGCTGGATGTATGTGTGCAGCGGAGCTTCATGGGCCTGCGGCCATTTCGGTCGGGCTCTCTAGTGCCCTCCCCCCCCTCCAACAGTCACCTTCTTCACCAGGGCTGGCACGTAATTATTAGCAAATGTGGTGTTCGCAAAACGCAATAAGAAAGGAATGAATATATCCAAATGTTCCAGGACAATTCTTACGGGGATAGTGTCCTCCAAACAAGTGGTTGAATGCATTGTTATAAGAACCTTCTCCAACTCTTTTCTCGTGTTGGTGTTAAAAGTAAATGTAGTGGGGTTCTTCTGCCTTAATGTTTCCACAACTATGGGCACCGATTTAGATGAAGAAATAGCTTGATTTTGTACAATATTAGGTTGGGCTGTCTTCATTTTATCAGAGAAAGCTCTTTGGACTTTCCCGCAATCCTCTTTTGTGGGATTCATCTTTTATTTGAACCTGTGGTTTTTTGAGGTTCTTCAGAACTTCACACAATTTCTCTTTGTCTCACTCTTTGCATTCGATGTTTGTTTTTTTAAAATATTCATGTTTTGCTTTAAAAATGTCTTTCCGGTGTATTTTATCTAATTCTTTCCATTATTTTTACTCTTGTGTCTGCAACTTTACCCAGTTTCTTTCTGCTTTCCTTTTTATCTGCTTATATGTGGCCAATTTATTAGTGTACCATTTTTGTATGTTGGATTTTTCGCTAGCATCCTAAAGTTTAAAGGGGGCGGGGGGGCTATCTTGTCCAACAGCATGGTTAGACTCTGTTCATATTCCAATGGTAATAAATCAGGAGTGTCTTTGTCAGTAGTAGAATTCATAAGTTTAAGGCAGGACTCTAGATCAGTTGCCTTGATGTTATTTAGATTGTTACTAGTGACATTTTTTATAGCATTTTTCGTTTGTATATGGAGGATAGGGAGTTGAAGATCCAAGCTAAGAAAAGGGTTCTATGGACAAAGTAGCGACAGGTAGGTTCCTAACTGCAACCCATTCCAAGAGGTTACCCTGTTTAGGAGTAGGTTTTTATTCAAAACCATAAATTGATTATTCTGTAGCAATTGTTCTAGGTCCAAGGCATCCAGATGTGACTCCCTCCCCAAATGCCTATTAAAGTCTCCCAAAACAATCGTAGAACTATTAGGTTTGTTCATATTGGCTACAATATGTGACAATTCCTCTAAAAAAAAAGTCAGCATGTCATTGGGGGGGGGGGGGGAGAGACACAATACAACAAAATAATATTCTGGCAGTTATTGCGTGCAGGGGTTGTCTTTATGCACATCATTTCACAACCCACACAAGAAATAGGTGTCTGAAAGAAGGCTAAATCACGCCTAACTATAATTGCCACTCCTCCGCCCATACGGATACGTACCGTAATGTAACATATGTGAGAATCTTTAATAAAAATGATAAATTAATATTAGTAAGACTTGCCCTTCTCATTGAATTATCGCTTGTCATGGAGATGAGATTACAGATGGTGTACTGTAAAGTTTCTAACTTGCCACTGCCACATGTTTTTTCGTTGATAGCAATTCATGGATCTCAGGAGTTGCAACAGTGCTCAAGGTTAGGGCTTTAAAGATTGCTCTACTTTATTCCCTGATGGTAGGTTTCAAGTAACAAAACTAAGATCTTGATGAGAACCTGAACACTCCTTTAAATAAGCAGCTGTGGTGGCCTTTTTGTATACCAAGCTAATGCCTAGTGGATGCAGTTTAACCTTTTTATTTCTCTATTTCATTATACTCAATACGCCTAGGTTGGGTTTCTCCAAAGTGGGTGGGTTAAGGTGGGGGGGGTTTGATTTTACTTTAACATGAATAAATAATCTGTTGCTAGCTTTTCTGTAGTGTGGTAGACTTTCAAAGTGTATATCAGGTGGTGTGCATCTCCAAAAAAGCAAGGCTCCTATGCTTACTCCACGAGGAAAAGTGTCTCGAGAAAGCACTCTGCGAATTAGAGATAAAAGGAAACAAGTAGATCCCAGTTTCTTCTCAACAGTGACAGTCTGTTGCAGTTTTGTTCTATAGCCTGGTGTGAAAACATTTATATTGCAGGATCACCGCTTGAAATATGGGGAAGCCACAGGTCAGGGTAGCTTCTAACTTGGGCCATTAAGCATGAGATGAAGAGTAATGAAATTCTAGATGTGGAGGGTGTTGATGGTCCCTCTACAGTGGAGATAGTGTGATCAATGATGGCTTTTTGGACAACTATAAAACTTTACGCTCCACCAGACATACTATCACTGAGACTCAGTTAAACTGTCTAGATCAAGCCACTTTTGGTGTTGATAGTGGATACACACACTAACAGATTGCCCCAATCGATGAGCGCATTAGTTTGTGCTATTAGCTATTTTGCCTCTAATAAGGTTCTTAGTCCAAAGGTCTGGTCAGTGGGTTTTCTAAAAAAAAAATACTCCAGGTTACTCACACCCAAGCTCAAACGTTTAAACTACAAAACATTGGGTAGGCATACGTTCCCGAGCATATGTGAAGCTCCAAATACTGTAATCGCAGTGAGGCCACCAATAGTGGCAGATGGGCACAATACAAGATCACTTGAGTTACATTGCAATTCAGGTATCAAAACTGAGGGGAGCTGTGAGCTATTTAACCCCTGCTTGTAGCCCAGAATAGCCTGGTTAGCTTGACACCAAAAGCTACCAGCAGCTACTTTTAGTTCTTCAGGCAAACTGATGCCAAGCAAGCATACCTATGTGACATTAACTCTGTGCATTTGGGACAATCTATAAGTTGTTAAAACCGCATTTGGCTTGGCACTATGTAATGTATGTTGGCCTAAGCACATTTGCATCACAACACAATTACTGCAATACCAATGGCTACGCTGCCATATTACTTTTTTCGTTCTGAATGCGGTAGCAGACCGCTGCATGAACTTTGACACATACGCACAGGAATGCACAATCTGCTGAGTGTGTTGTTCGTCTTACACTATAAGAACCTTGAAGTCCTTGCTGAAGCATAGCTAATCTGCGAGTTAGGTGCCTTCCTGTCTTGGCAATGTTTTTCCTTCCGACTGAAAATTTGAATTGTAAATAGTATTTACGCATAAATATATTGGCCAGGTAAGGCTGTGATTTTAATATGCCTGGTAAATTGTCATCCTGTTTAGCAATGTTTTGTTGTCGAGGAAGACAATCTAGTAACTTGAAACAGTCAACCGGCGCCACCTCAGGGGTCGTTGGCGTACGAAATGTATATCAAGTTCGGTTTAGGCGCTATCTTATTTAACAGTATTTGGCATCGACAAACCAGACATACTCAAGACCCTCGATGGCCAGAGTTAGGCATTTTTGAGATGGCTAGAATAAAACATTTAGAGACTGAATTGTTACGCAAGAAAGCGAGACCAGCTGCATTTGATGTTGTTAGGGATTGGAGGAAGGAAGCCAAAGACTTGAAAGTAGAGAGAAGCAAGCACGCAGACATATGACGAATGCCGAGAAGGCCTTAGTACATGATCAGCAGAAGCAAGTATATGCCATTAGGGGCATGGATAGGGCTTTTCAATTAGATGTACAAAAGATATACCTGTCGCAAGATTTGCATGCATCAGGTGAATTAATAAACAAATTACTGAATGAGAGGTCGTCCGATTTAGGAACCAATCCTACAGCACCACCTCCATATGTGCCTCCTTCCATACCTCCACCTGCACCCATGCCGACGTTAGCGGCTATCAAACCAACTGCACCGACAGCAGTATTTCCTCCACCGCATAGTGCACATGATTTATTTTTGCTTTCGTTACCTACTACTTCCACTACACTTCCAGTGCATGATGTGATTGACACTGATCCAAGAATAGTGACACGTAGCACAATAACTGCAGAGAGAAAAAGAGAATTGCGTGAATGGGCCGAAACTTATATTGAAGGGGGTGATGAAACGGCTGCTGTAAGTGCAATGTCAGACCATGGGGGTATTCCTGAGCAAAAGATATTGATAGAACAAATGGCAACATATCTTGCCGAAGTATGGAGTGATTTGACTGATTCAGCTGTTCCACAAGAGTTGCAGGACTCGGATTTCCTGTCTCGTTCAAGGGACACTGCGACAAAAGTACACAAGCAAGTTGCAAAATTCTTTATATTCAAGAGGGAACTTGATTGTTTACATCAAGATGAATTAGATGGGGATAAGTGACAAACATCGTATGTGCAGAAACCATTTTTACCTCCGATGAAACCCATTAGTGAAGAGATGCGTATTTGCACGAGAGACACTCTTAGATGGATTTCAGATGTTTCAATTTCACCTATTGAAGTACACGATACGTTTAGTCAGTATACACCGGCTATGCAGCGGAAGGTATTACAGGTTATGGTTGAGTATTTGCAAGATGAATGTTTGAAGTGAAATTTGTTTTGTCCCGTTGATATGATGGAGATTTACAAGAGGGCATTTATTTCACCCGATACCGCGATAACTTCTCCGTCATTCGATTTAGCTTGGTCGCTTAATAAGCGTTCAGAACTTCCCACTGTTCAGTTGCCAATGCAAGAGGTGCCACCAACCCTTGTCCCGAAGGTAGAAATTCCAGCTGTTAGGACAGACACCTACCTCCACTATTCCAGCGCACTACATTTCAGTTTGTTCATGTTCCGGTCTCAAGACAGGAAGTGAATACTATTAAGCAGTCCATTCCCGATATCAGGAAGAATCCTACAGGGTTCTATAAGGAGATACAATCAGTTTTGAATTTGTCGGTTTTCACCTTAGGGGATATCGACCTACTGTTTCCCGTGATCGTACCTGCAGATTTATGGAAGCAGATTAGAACCGTGGATGATCAAGCATGGAGGGGTGATACTTGGGATGCCTTAGCACAAGCTGATGGTGCTAGGAAAGCAGGCGAGAAACCACCTCCGGTTATATTAATGTTACTGAATCACAAGCTGAAGACCTTGGTACCAGAGAAGAGGATTATATGGGACAAGCTAACAGCATGCATGCAAGGGAAGACTGAGGGTGCGACTGACTATTTTAATAGGTTTGAACAAGTCTTTTCGGACTTCAGTGGCCAGGATTTTAGCACGGAACCAGGAAAGAGATTGTTGACAAATTCGTACAAGGATTGTTGCCAGACATTCAAACACAGATTATGACATCTGAAAGTGCATGGCAAGCAAAATCGCAATCTGAAGTACTGCATATGACCCAGTATTATGAGAATAGGGTTAATACAGAGAAAGAGAAGGTGGAAAAGAAGAAAGGTGACTTAAAGACTAGAGTGTTTTTGCAACAGATAGCGAGAGGATCGAGAGGTGGGAATACTCAACCAAGGGGTCCGATCGTAGCGCAAATGGGCGCACAAATGGGTCCTGTACACATGAACCAATGTGCGTATTGTAGACAAGAGGGACATTGGAGATCAAAATGTCCGTCTCTCCAGCAAAGAATAAAAGTATGTATGGTACAATAGGAAGACGATCAAGGGGTCTCCCTGGTATAGCAGGTCCTGGTAGTAACCAATTTGCGCAGAATCAGCAGATTCAACCGCAGGATACGAATGCGAATAGTTAGGAGGGGTCAGCAACAGAATGCAAATAGTGGATATTTTTTGATAATCCTACACACTTATTTTACTGAAGACTTTACGTCTGACGATGTACTATTTCGCTAGGACAGCCCGAAGCTGGTTCTGGAACCAATACCCATTTGCGTTGATCAGAAGGGGCCCTACGTAGAGATGAAGGTGGGAATAGGGAGCATGTCTTTCTAGTAGATACCGGAGCACAGATGTGCTGTATTGACCATCTGCGGGTTCCAGATAATTCACTGTCAGGGCAGAGCAATGTTTCTGTGGGGTTTTCCGGTACACCAGTGGTTAGTCTGATCTCTCGGTCGGTACAGATAGCACTGGGGCCATTAACTGATTTATGTCCATTCCCGACAATGAATTGCAGCAAAAACTTGTTGGGGTTGAATTTGTTGAAGAAATTGAATGCTGTGATTTATTGTCCTCCAGATGGAGTGTATTTAACGATCTCACCCCAACAATATTCCACTTCATAATTCTTGTCTATGCCATTACTGATTGAACTGAGTAAAGTACCCACTCATTTATGGGCGGTTAATGACAATGATTTGGGGATCCTTCACATTGAACCGGTCCAGATAGTCCTGAAAACAGGTATTACACTGCCACGCATTCCAGAGCACAAGATTTCGGTTGAGGGAGAACGTGCTTTGAAGAGTATTGTTTCCGATTTGATACACAGAGGTGTGATTGAAAAGGTCTCTGGTAGTGTGGGCAATAGCCCAATTCTGCCCGTTTATAAAAAAGGGGACAATGCTTTACCTTTCTGTTTTGTTATCGATTTACGTGCGATTACCAAAATTGTAGCACCACAGTTTCTGATTGTGCCTGATGTTGCCACCATTTTGACTATGATTCCGGCTACGGCCACTCACTGTGTTGATAGTGGATACACACACTAACAGATTGCCCCAATCGATGAGCGCATTAGTTTGTGCTATTAGCTATTTTGCCTCTAATAAGGTTCTTAGTCCAAAGGTCTGGTCAGTGGGTTTTCTAAAAAAAAAATACTCCAGGTTACTCACACCCAAGCTCAAACGTTTAAACTACAAAACATTGGGTAGGCATACGTTCCCGAGCATATGTGAAGCTCCAAATACTGTAATCGCAGTGAGGCCACCAATAGTGGCAGATGGGCACAATACAAGATCACTTGAGTTACATTGCAATTCAGGTATCAAAACTGAGGGGAGCTGTGAGCTATTTAACCCCTGCTTGTAGCCCAGAATAGCCTGGTTAGCTTGACACCAAAAGCTACCAGCAGCTACTTTTAGTTCTTCAGGCAAACTGATGCCAAGCAAGCATACCTATGTGACATTAACTCTGTGCATTTGGGACAATCTATAAGTTGTTAAAACCGCATTTGGCTTGGCACTATGTAATGTATGTTGGCCTAAGCACATTTGCATCACAACACAATTACTGCAATACCAATGGCTACGCTGCCATATTACTTTTTTCGTTCTGAATGCGGTAGCAGACCGCTGCATGAACTTTGACACATACGCACAGGAATGCACAATCTGCTGAGTGTGTTGTTCGTCTTACACTATAAGAACCTTGAAGTCCTTGCTGAAGCATAGCTAATCTGCGAGTTAGGTGCCTTCCTGTCTTGGCAATGTTTTTCCTTCCGACTGAAAATTTGAATTGTAAATAGTATTTACGCATAAATATATTGGCCAGGTAAGGCTGTGATTTTAATATGCCTGGTAAATTGTCATCCTGTTTAGCAATGTTTTGTTGTCGAGGAAGACAATCTAGTAACTTGAAACAGTCAACCGGCGCCACCTCAGGGGTCGTTGGCGTACGAAATGTATATCAAGTTCGGTTTAGGCGCTATCTTATTTAACAGTATTTGGCATCGACAAACCAGACATACTCAAGACCCTCGATGGCCAGAGTTAGGCATTTTTGAGATGGCTAGAATAAAACATTTAGAGACTGAATTGTTACGCAAGAAAGCGAGACCAGCTGCATTTGATGTTGTTAGGGATTGGAGGAAGGAAGCCAAAGACTTGAAAGTAGAGAGAAGCAAGCACGCAGACATATGACGAATGCCGAGAAGGCCTTAGTACATGATCAGCAGAAGCAAGTATATGCCATTAGGGGCATGGATAGGGCTTTTCAATTAGATGTACAAAAGATATACCTGTCGCAAGATTTGCATGCATCAGGTGAATTAATAAACAAATTACTGAATGAGAGGTCGTCCGATTTAGGAACCAATCCTACAGCACCACCTCCATATGTGCCTCCTTCCATACCTCCACCTGCACCCATGCCGACGTTAGCGGCTATCAAACCAACTGCACCGACAGCAGTATTTCCTCCACCGCATAGTGCACATGATTTATTTTTGCTTTCGTTACCTACTACTTCCACTACACTTCCAGTGCATGATGTGATTGACACTGATCCAAGAATAGTGACACGTAGCACAATAACTGCAGAGAGAAAAAGAGAATTGCGTGAATGGGCCGAAACTTATATTGAAGGGGGTGATGAAACGGCTGCTGTAAGTGCAATGTCAGACCATGGGGGTATTCCTGAGCAAAAGATATTGATAGAACAAATGGCAACATATCTTGCCGAAGTATGGAGTGATTTGACTGATTCAGCTGTTCCACAAGAGTTGCAGGACTCGGATTTCCTGTCTCGTTCAAGGGACACTGCGACAAAAGTACACAAGCAAGTTGCAAAATTCTTTATATTCAAGAGGGAACTTGATTGTTTACATCAAGATGAATTAGATGGGGATAAGTGACAAACATCGTATGTGCAGAAACCATTTTTACCTCCGATGAAACCCATTAGTGAAGAGATGCGTATTTGCACGAGAGACACTCTTAGATGGATTTCAGATGTTTCAATTTCACCTATTGAAGTACACGATACGTTTAGTCAGTATACACCGGCTATGCAGCGGAAGGTATTACAGGTTATGGTTGAGTATTTGCAAGATGAATGTTTGAAGTGAAATTTGTTTTGTCCCGTTGATATGATGGAGATTTACAAGAGGGCATTTATTTCACCCGATACCGCGATAACTTCTCCGTCATTCGATTTAGCTTGGTCGCTTAATAAGCGTTCAGAACTTCCCACTGTTCAGTTGCCAATGCAAGAGGTGCCACCAACCCTTGTCCCGAAGGTAGAAATTCCAGCTGTTAGGACAGACACCTACCTCCACTATTCCAGCGCACTACATTTCAGTTTGTTCATGTTCCGGTCTCAAGACAGGAAGTGAATACTATTAAGCAGTCCATTCCCGATATCAGGAAGAATCCTACAGGGTTCTATAAGGAGATACAATCAGTTTTGAATTTGTCGGTTTTCACCTTAGGGGATATCGACCTACTGTTTCCCGTGATCGTACCTGCAGATTTATGGAAGCAGATTAGAACCGTGGATGATCAAGCATGGAGGGGTGATACTTGGGATGCCTTAGCACAAGCTGATGGTGCTAGGAAAGCAGGCGAGAAACCACCTCCGGTTATATTAATGTTACTGAATCACAAGCTGAAGACCTTGGTACCAGAGAAGAGGATTATATGGGACAAGCTAACAGCATGCATGCAAGGGAAGACTGAGGGTGCGACTGACTATTTTAATAGGTTTGAACAAGTCTTTTCGGACTTCAGTGGCCAGGATTTTAGCACGGAACCAGGAAAGAGATTGTTGACAAATTCGTACAAGGATTGTTGCCAGACATTCAAACACAGATTATGACATCTGAAAGTGCATGGCAAGCAAAATCGCAATCTGAAGTACTGCATATGACCCAGTATTATGAGAATAGGGTTAATACAGAGAAAGAGAAGGTGGAAAAGAAGAAAGGTGACTTAAAGACTAGAGTGTTTTTGCAACAGATAGCGAGAGGATCGAGAGGTGGGAATACTCAACCAAGGGGTCCGATCGTAGCGCAAATGGGCGCACAAATGGGTCCTGTACACATGAACCAATGTGCGTATTGTAGACAAGAGGGACATTGGAGATCAAAATGTCCGTCTCTCCAGCAAAGAATAAAAGTATGTATGGTACAATAGGAAGACGATCAAGGGGTCTCCCTGGTATAGCAGGTCCTGGTAGTAACCAATTTGCGCAGAATCAGCAGATTCAACCGCAGGATACGAATGCGAATAGTTAGGAGGGGTCAGCAACAGAATGCAAATAGTGGATATTTTTTGATAATCCTACACACTTATTTTACTGAAGACTTTACGTCTGACGATGTACTATTTCGCTAGGACAGCCCGAAGCTGGTTCTGGAACCAATACCCATTTGCGTTGATCAGAAGGGGCCCTACGTAGAGATGAAGGTGGGAATAGGGAGCATGTCTTTCTAGTAGATACCGGAGCACAGATGTGCTGTATTGACCATCTGCGGGTTCCAGATAATTCACTGTCAGGGCAGAGCAATGTTTCTGTGGGGTTTTCCGGTACACCAGTGGTTAGTCTGATCTCTCGGTCGGTACAGATAGCACTGGGGCCATTAACTGATTTATGTCCATTCCCGACAATGAATTGCAGCAAAAACTTGTTGGGGTTGAATTTGTTGAAGAAATTGAATGCTGTGATTTATTGTCCTCCAGATGGAGTGTATTTAACGATCTCACCCCAACAATATTCCACTTCATAATTCTTGTCTATGCCATTACTGATTGAACTGAGTAAAGTACCCACTCATTTATGGGCGGTTAATGACAATGATTTGGGGATCCTTCACATTGAACCGGTCCAGATAGTCCTGAAAACAGGTATTACACTGCCACGCATTCCAGAGCACAAGATTTCGGTTGAGGGAGAACGTGCTTTGAAGAGTATTGTTTCCGATTTGATACACAGAGGTGTGATTGAAAAGGTCTCTGGTAGTGTGGGCAATAGCCCAATTCTGCCCGTTTATAAAAAAGGGGACAATGCTTTACCTTTCTGTTTTGTTATCGATTTACGTGCGATTACCAAAATTGTAGCACCACAGTTTCTGATTGTGCCTGATGTTGCCACCATTTTGACTATGATTCCGGCTACGGCCACTCACTTTAGTGTGGTTGACTTGAAGAACGCCTTCTTTAGTATTCCTATACACACTGATAGTAGGTATTTGTTGGCATTTTCCTTAGGAGGAATCCCTTTCATGTTCACTCGTGTTCCACAGGGGTACACAGAGAGTCCGAGCATTTATAGTAGGGCATTGAAGCAACAACTTGATATACTCGAGTTATCTTCCACTTGCACATTGCTACAGTACATTGATGATCTGCTAATTTCCGCAGATTCTGAGGACGCTTGCAAGGAGGGTACCGTGTTGCTGCTTGTTCACTTAGCAGAACATGGGCACAAGGCTTCATTGAAGAAATTCCAGTACTGTCGACAGGAGGTCGCCTATTTGAGCTAACTCCTGTCGAAGGACGGTAGACGTCTGACACCTGAACGTATAAAAAGCACCTCTGACATGTCTGTTCCAAATACGCAGAAGGATGTCAGAGCTTTTATTGGCATGGCTTCTTATTGTATAAAATGGATCCCACATTTTTCACTTTTGATTAAACCTATGCTGGCATTGACAAAGAAGGATGTTCCTTTGCCATGGGACACGGATTGCCAAGACGCTTTTGATTTTCTATAGGCTGCGTTATGTTCAGCGCCAGTTTTGGGCACACTAAGTTATGAAAACAGTTTTGTTTTGTATGTGCATGAGAGAGAAGGTTGTGTCTTCGCTGGATTGACACAGGAACAGGGGGGAAGAAGCAGACTGTACAGCTATTTCTCCTTCACGTTAGACCATGTTGCATGTGCTTTGCTGAAATGTTTGAGAGCTGCGGCTGCTGCTGCCGCCGCATCGGTGAAACAAAGTGAGGGCATGCTTCTAGGTCACTCTTTAACCGTGATGGTACCTCACTATGTATATGTTCTACTAAACAGAACACAGACTCAGCATCTCACTTCTGCTCGACTCACAAGGTATGAGTTGATTCTATGCACTGCACATCCAAATTAAGAGATGCTTTTCTTTGAATCCGGCTGAACTTTTGCTGTCTCCACAAGAGGACGACCGCACGATTGAATTATCCCACGATTGTTTGTGCCTCAAAGAGCAAGAGACAAAAGGTAGAATCGATTTGAGTGATGCACCTTTGAAGTCTCCAGATGGGGAACTGTTTTGCAATGGTTCTTGTTTCAAATTACCCAACGGTACTTCCACTGCTGCATATGCAATTACCACATTAGACACTATTGTTGAGAGCAAGAGAATACCGCATAATTCCGCACAGGCTGCAGATTGTTGCATTAACTAGAGCATGTGAGATATCTGAGGGAAACATCTATACTGACAGTTAGTATGCGTTCGGGGTGGTTCACAATTTCGAACGGTTATGGGCTGAAAGGGGATTTTTAACATCGCATGGCACCAAGATCCAACATGGTACTTTGATAGTTTAATTGTTATTAGCACTAGCGCATCCTACACAGCTAGCAACAATGAAATGCGCCGCACACCTGAGGGTGACGGACAACATAGGGAAAGGAAACGCTTTTGCCGATAGAATTGTCCAACAAACTGCTACCGATCCACACTTGGGTATGTATGTGTTGGATTGGGCTAGATGGGTTACTGACACTTACATGATGTAAGAAGAAGGGGTTGACAGTGTGAAAGAAATCCAGGCTGAAACAACAGCAGACAAAATTAAACAATGGAGTGAAGGTCCAGTGGGGTTGGACAATGAAGGCTGTTGGGTGGACAATGAGAAACAGCGATGGATGCTGCCCAATGCTTATGTGACTGCTGTAGTTACTATGGCTCATGGGCCAGCACACATATGTGCCAAGAAAATATGCAACATTTAGATCCTGTATAGCACAATGACAATATCCCGAAAACTGCTGAACATTTGGTTCAGAGCTGTATGATATGTTTACAACACAACATTGGAAAGGGGACACCAAAGGGTAATTTTGTACCTCCCTCCATGCATTTTTAAGTGAAACATTTTGACTTCATCGAGATGCAGCGATGCCAAAACTATAAATATGTGCTAGTAGTAATCTGTGCATTTAGCAAATGGGTTGAGGCTTTTCTACCGAAATATAACACTATGTCGGCGGACAAAACCATGCTAAAGGAATATTTTCCTAGGTTTAGCCTGCCGAGAGTCCTTTGGTCGGACAACAGACCGCACTTTACCGTTGCTATCATACTGCCGGTATGAGCGGGTTTACAGATCGATAAGCGAGACATCCTCAGAGTGCCGTTTTGGTAGAACGCCATAACAGTATTTTGAAGAATAAGTTAGCAAAGGTTTGTGCACACAGCAAATGAAATGGCCTGACTCCTTACTTTCAATGCGAAAATCCGACCAGTCAAAAACAGGACTTACTCCCTACGAGATGGTAATGGGGAGGCCTGCCAATGTATGGATTGCACCGAGACCTAAAAAGTTGACCGAAATAAATGAGTATCCATTATTGTCAGATTATTGTGACAAGTTGACTCAAAATCTGCGTTTGATTCACCAATAGGTTCGAGCAGCCTTGCCAGTGAAATACGAGGGTCCAGGCCATCACATTAGGCCTGGCGACTTTGTGCTGTTGAAAACAATTTGAAAGAGGCACGTGCTTGGTGTCATGATCACTGCTTCCAAGGAGCCAGGACCAGCCCAACGTCCTTGGAAGCAGGCCCCTAACCTTAATCCTAGGCACCAGCCGGTCCCCACTGGGACCTTTTGGACCTTGTCCTGGCGCCGGAGGCACCAGGCTCATCAAAGCCATCGGTCCCGGCACTGGAAGCGCCGGGCTCATAATATGGATGAAGATGCTTGGGTGGACTTACCTGCAGCAGACCATGCTGCTTACTTACCAGCTACATAGGAATCCTCTGTGAGCCGGAACTACTTTCTTACCTGGGTGGGGCAAGCTCCACTCCCTGGATACAACACTGGAACTCTTCTGGAACAGGAACTCTTTTCTTACCTAGGCGGGGCCGTGGAGGAAGACGCCTCATCCCTCCAAGGCTATTTAAACCACACCCGATTAATGAAACGTGCTTTGCGTTATTCTGCATCTGCAGCAGAACGCTCACTGAGTCTGTTCCAGCTTTTCTTCGATCCTGAACCTGCAAGAACAATACATACCATTCCTGTATCCTGTCTTCAGCAGAACCTGCAAGAACAATACTTACCATTCCTGTATCCAGTCTCCAGCAGCACCTGCAAAGACAAGAAACAACAGGTTAGCACGGCAACCTTCACACGCAGCGCATTCCTCACCTGATCCATCGGCAGCGACCATTTCTTCACGCTGCACCTCCGCCTGTGAAGACAAAAGCATAGTTATTACTTACCGACACTCCGCGAATTCCGGATGTCTTCATCGCTGCAACCCAGCATCTGAAAGACAAAAGAAGAGACATAAGACAGGTATTTACTTACGCCCATCGCGCTCGCCACAATAGGACGCCTGCAAATACTCCGGCGTTTTCCAGCATCTCTTCAGCACGAACTCACAGCTGCAAGGGAAAAGAGACAGTTAGAGCGCTTGCATTTACTTACGCATTTCCAGGCGCTTCATTCCAAGGCTCAGGCTCCAGCTTCGGCTCTCTCCACTCCATCTTCTATCTCAAGAGCCCTGCAAAACAAATAGGAGAAAGCATTATACCGAGCCCTGTTCTAATTAACGTGCCCAAGCACCTAAAGACTGTAAGGACTAAAAAGGTGTCCGGAAACTCACCGTTCATGCAGTTAACGGCGGTAGCGATCCTCTGATGTCAAGAGGCCTACGTTTCATCCAGTGAAGAAACTGGCAATGGCACCCTGCACCAGACGCAGATGGAGAGTCCAGCATTCACCTATCTGAGGTGAGCACGTTGACCTGGGGGCTCTACGGAGAAGCTAGGAAGAGAGAGAGAGAGGGACACTCAACTGCCCAGATCATTAACCCCCATATTCTTTCACCTGCAGAAATCTCACCCTTCGAGTTCGACACACAGTGCGAAGAGGCTCAGCACCAGAAGCCAATCGAGTCCAGCACATCACTTTTCGAGTCACAGACACCTTCCTGCCTAGACCAGCGCCTCCATGGGAATCAGGTGAGCGTTACACTTGGCAGCTCGCTGGAAGGGTCCTTACCAAGTGCAGTTGGCCACGCAGACAGCTGTACGTGTGACTGACAAACGTCATTGGATCCACGCAACACGCGTTAAACGAGTGCCTTTGCCTTTACCCTACGACAGGTGGGACGAGGAGGAAATCGATGATTCTGTCACTCATCTGGTCTCTGACCAGACCGACACCAAGTGCGATTCGAAACCACTTCCTGTGACCGTGGGGCTTGGGGAAACAGCTTCTTCATCGACATTCCTGGTTTCCTCAAAGATAACCAATCCTTTGTTTATTGATTCTGTACCTGGAGCTTTGAGGTACAATCTTCGTCCAAGGAAATAGTTTAGGGATTGACATTACTTTTTGTAATAGAACAGGAAAGTGTAGTAGGACTACTGCACCCACAAGAAACCAACGTTGTGCCATTCCCTCGTCATTCCCCTAGCAGACTGAGTGTTCGGATAAGGGGCAGGGAGCGGCAAAGAAGACTTCAAGCAAGATTGGCCAAGTGGTCAAGTTCCACCTATGGATGAACTTATAGAACCTGTCAGTGAGGCTTCTTAAAGGACACTGAAGGACTATGCCTGTGTTTGGGGCTGCTCGTGGAAATGAGGACATTGTACATTTCACAATTGATGGGCCCGCTTCCCAAGGGCCATGGTCCCAGAGGGCCAAATGGATAATCATTCTGGTGATGACCTGTATTTTGGTTGCATTGATCCCTATACTATGGTATCTTGAGAGCATGCATCCACTCGATGCTTTGTTGCCATCTGTTAGCATATCCACTATGTCTCCACTGCAGGTTTACGCACACACTCTCCGTCCACGTGACCTCAGCCATAGAGGGGGATATCATAACATCCTCATCATGATCATTAATTCTACGCATACTATCTTAAATAAAACCAACTGTTTTGTGTGTTCTCATCTGCCACAACATGGTGAGAAAGGGTCAGGTTGGAATATTCATCCTCTCCCTCCGTCTACTACCTGTTCTGCAGCATTCAGGGCACTGTTCTTCAGACGCTGGAACCATAGTGCTACTGGTAACTTCGATGGTACAAACATCAATCAATTTGATCGATTGATTTTGTTGCCTCTACGATGTTCTGTGTTTGCGAATAGAAGCACTCTCAACACTGCCACTGCTAAACACTCTGACAAACATTCCAGACCTTATCAGTCAATTATCTCTTTTAAGATGGCTACAGTAGGGAATAAGGAGGCTGCTCCTCCATCATACACCATCAATCATGACCCTGATTCTGTCCCGTTTGGTCTATGAAAGGAAGGTTCCTGACCTATGGGCTTGTTTGATAAATGCGTGAACACTGCTGTTCTGGTGAAAGAGGATAGGCCTTTGTATATAGGGGGTTCCATCTATTTAGTTTGTGGGAGTGAAGCATATCCGTGATTACCAAAAAAGACTGGAAGGGAACATGCTATTTGGGAATACTTTTGACTGAAGTATATATCACCTCTACTGTCGATATATTGAAAACTCGTCCGAGGAGGGGTGTAGATGGTGACACTCCCCTATAGGTTCTGGGGGACATTGTAAAATCCAGGAATCCATTCTGGGGGCAGATAATTCACAAGACATTAGGAAACTAGCTAGGATCGTTGAGAAAACTATTAATGAAACAACTGATATTGTTCAACAGGATGTTGGAACAAAAGGCAATAAGGTTAGTTGCCTGTCATGATGCCTACCCCCGGGCATCAGGACCAAGGCCCTCAGCTCTGGGAGCAGGCATCCAGACATTTGTTTAAACCTCAGCAGCCCCGGCTAGGGGCTGCTGGGTTCAGTCCAGGCGCCTTAGGCGCCAGGCTCATCATAGAAATCAGTCCTGGCGCCACAGGCGCCAGGCTCATAGACTTCACTTACCTGATGCAGACCATGCTGTAAAAGAGTCCAAGCCTACATGAGGCATGGATGGGACTATTTTGTTACAGGGACTATTTTTTACTCAGGCGTGGCTCTAGGGAACTTCTTACATGGAACTACTTTGGAGGCTATTTAAACCACACCCGAACAGCAGCACATGCTTCGCGTTATTCTGCATCCAGCAGCGTGACGCTCACCGTGCCTGCAGCCAGCATCCAGTCTTCTGCCACGCCCGCGTGCCTGCAGCTAGCATCCTGACTGGATGCTAGCTGCAGGCCACGCCCGCCTCGAATCCGGAGCTCCTAGAATAAAGAAGAAGAAAAGGACAAGGTTAGAAAACAAACTTTATTCCTCACCAAATTCCGGAACAATTTCATCTCCGGACCTGGAAAGTACATCAGTCCTGCACGCGTCGCTTCGCCAGCTCCAGCACGGCGCCATACTCACCAGTTCTCACAGCATCTTTCGATCCGACACTGTCTCCATCATTTCTTCGCCGTAATCCGGCACCTAGGGGACACAAGAAAAAACAAGGTGAGCCAAGGGAATCAACAAATCCAACCTCTTACCACCATAGACTTACCTGATTTACCACCGGCGGTATTATTCCATAACTTTCCACATTTTCACATGCCGCATCTGTAAAGAGGGAGAAAAACAACACGTTAACGCATGCAATAGTTACCGGACAGCATTGAGTAACACAGACTCTTACCTGAACACCAGCAGCAGCTACGAGACCACCTTCTCACAAACTCAGTTGCAATTTAAGGAAGGAAGGTGACAAGAGTGAACATCGGGCACATTGAACTCTTTAAACTTGATACTTACCAATCCCACCAGGGACTTCAGAGTCAATACTTACCGGAACTCTCCCAACGCCTTCAAACCAGTGAAGTAACTGGTATCTACGCGCCCCTGCAAGACACGCAGGATGGAGAGCTCATCTTTTACGAACATAAGGTGAGGTTACTAAGGGGATATCGGAGGTGATTAGTGGGGGAGAGCGACAACAGTTGGGAGGCCATCACTAAAACCCACAGGTGGTTAATCCCTGTCTCCACTTGCAGGAAAATACTACTTCGGGTCCAGCAGACAAGACTAGGTGGGCCAGTCCAGACAGTCATCTCTGCACTACGCATTACGTTGAAGGAGACCGCAGCTGTCCGGGTCCGATCGTCACCCCTGTGGGGTCCAGGTGAGCGTAACATTGCCCTTCAGAATAGGATGGTCTTAGATGTCATCCTAGCTCAGCGTGGAGGAGTATGTAAAATGGTTGGGTCCACGAGTTGTATTTATGTACCCGACTCCTCCCCCACCGTGTTTCAGGCAATCAAGCGACTACATGTTCTGAGGTACATGTGCCAGAGGGTGACTGGAATCTTAGTGGATAGTTTTGGGGCCTGTTGCAAACCTAGGGATGGAAGTTATTCTCTGCTCTTGCCGTTATCCTTAGTATGGTACTATCCTGCTATTTCTGCATCCAATGCTTACCTGGTCTGGGTTCCATGTTAGGCGATAGTTGCGCGCATTTTATGGCCCGGCTGAGGCCTGGTCCACATCTGCCTGAACATGTTAATAAAGCTCTGATGATGCAGGCCGTTGTTATAAAAGAGTTTATGGCTATTAGTGGGTATGACAGTGATGATTCAGGGTGTTCTGATGACGGCACTATATCTTGGTTGTCGTATTCTGATGATGCTCTGGCTTAGGCCAAAAGGAGGGTTTGTTAAAACGCATTTGGTTTGGCACTATGTCATGTATGTTGGCCTAAGCACATTCGCATCACACCACAATTACCGCAATAACAATGGCTACGCTGCCAAATTACTTTTCCGCCATCTTTGCTGCATTGCTCAGTTCCTTGCTCATTGTACATTTCGCTGTGAACGCAGTAGGAGACCTCTGCATGAACTCTGACACATACGCACAGGAATGCACAATCTGCTGAGGGTGTGGTTTGTTTTACACTATAAGAACCTTGAAGTCCTTGCAGAAGCGTAGCTAATCAGAGAGTTAGGTGCCTTCCTGTCTTGCCAATGTTTTTCCTTCCGACTGTTAATTATAATAATGGGCATCCGAACGTGTTCCTCCAGCGAATTCTGTATTACTGCGCTAGAGAGCAGGCTCTAGAAGCAATATAGATAAGTAATGCGAGGAATGTTACCTTGTAATAGAGAACACAATATGCTCCCACACTTCACTTGGCCTTGTTTCCAGAACGTAAACTGTCTGTGGGATGATGGGGAAAGGTGCCAGTATGTTGTTACGGTAATGTCATCTATGTGGACAGGTCATGTATCCTATCACATGAAGGGGCTGAACATAACTGATGTAGGTTATTCCAAATGTATAAAGGTGTTGTCTTCCTCTGAATCTCTCTCCCCTGTAACTGTACGCATACATCGTGGGGTGCTGAGACCCTTTCGCGCAATCGTAATAAACATTGTTCTTCGGCCTTGTGACTAGTGTATTCCCATTTCTTTGTAGTAAGCCTCATCTTGGTCTTTCAAAATAGCATTAAAACACATCTATACAACCTATAAACATTATGGGTCATAAATGAACAAAATACATCTTATGTGGAAGTAACTTTGCGGAGCACTATGTACTAGCTCCTCATTCTCCAGTGGTAGCTCCTGCTCACTGCTTCGTGTCAGATACTCAGGAGCTGATTTTAGCTCCTGCTTAGTTAAACTTATTTTCAACCTCTGCAATTAAAACCAGGAAAAGATAGAACAGTTCAATCATTCAGGGCCACTATCTCTTTTGAATGTGCATAATAAAATCCTAGCCAAAGTTTTAGAGAATTGTTTTCTTCCCATTCTCTCACAGATGGTCTGGCCGATTGTGTTCAGTGCAGATTCACTCAGGAGAACTTGTGAATTTTCTTCGATGTGGCGGCCGTGGTGGAACCCTATATCCCAGCAGTTGTTTCACTACTACATCCTGAAAAGGTACTTCACTCTCTGGAATGCCCTTTCCTGTTTGAAGTGGTGAGGAAGATGGGGGTTGGTGACTGCTATCTGTCTTGGATTAGGCTGCTACGTTTGGATCCCATGGCAAGCATCCTTACTAATAGTGTAACATGCCCAGCTTGGCACCTTGTGTGAGGTACTAGTAAGGAGTGCCCATTATCCACTCTGATCTTTAACATATTCATAAGAGCTGTTAGCTTGTATACTGTGTGATTCACATATGGATACAGGCTCCATTTATTATAGTAGGAAGGTTTTGACATCCCCGTAAGCAAATTATTTTCTCAAACGCCTCTGTCACTACAGCAGCAATCTGCCTGCGATAGTACAGGAGGTCAAGGAATGTGAGTGATTATCAGGTCTTCAGATCAAATGCAGCAAAATCACAGTGGTATTCTGTGATGGATTTGCATCTGCTAGGAGGAACTTTGCAGCTTTTTGAAACATGTTTAGGAGGAGCTCTAGTAAAGGGATTCAGCCATATAAGTCAGACCTGCTAAACTGCCTCACTTTCAGACATTACTTTTATTTATTTTTTACAAACGGGAGTTGGTGGGTTTGTACCTAGATGGGCCTGCTGGCCATTATTGAACTGACCAATACATAACGCTGGGCATCAGCAATTGGCATGCCCGAAGCATGTGTAGCAGCATGGGGCTTAAATTTCAGAAAATGCCAAGATCCTATGTGCACTAAAAAGTGTAAACCAGTTATGGTGGGCAAATCTGCTAAAAAAAAGTATTAGAAGTCTACAATTTTGAGAGAGCATTATTAAATACCGCAGGTATTGCCGGTCGTAGGATTTTTAGTTATCTATATAATATAAGTTATTCTAATGTTCACATTGACTTTTTTTGCAATACAAACAGGAATAGCTTTGAAAGTGAATTATGAAAAGAAATGAATCGCAGGACTTTTATTCCTTCTCCCCTAGGGGGATCCTAGCCCCCCTGCATCTCCTCTTTCAAGCAAGGGAGGCGTGCCAACTCCGCAATACCCTCCTCTGGGTGGAGAAAAGAGAGACCTCATTGGGAGAGACTCCCCTTTGGCCGGTGCTACCACTAGGCAAGTTTAGGCACTTGCCTATAATGTGAAAATGATAGAACAGCAAATGCCGCCGAAGGCAATAATCACTTATACATTTTGTGTATACATATATTTATTATTCCCTCCATCGATCTGTGAGGTAGGCAGCACTCAGCAGCAGGAACTGCGGTTCGGGTAGGAACTCAGGTGTGGGGCGCTGTGCGCAGGGCCTCAGACAGCACCTATGCATTAGCACCACATGTGCCCTTGTGCAAATGTTCTTCTCTTATGGACAGTCATCTGGTCTGGACTGTCCGTGGCCTGCCCTGCACACTAGCTGCAGTCTGCCACTGTGGGTGGCAGCCCTGCCTGCTGAGAGAGACTCAAACACTCGCACAGCACAGGCAGGTGAGGGGTGCCCTCCTTCACAGGCAGAGGAGGGGTGCCCTATTGCTGTAATTGTACTGCCTCTTGGTCTTCGGGGCAGCAATAGCCGTACTTGGAGGAATAGAGAGTAGTATGGAAGCAGAAGGGAGAATGAGTGTATACATGTATGTTTGTCATTGTGACTCCTGTGGCCGTGGTCCGTAAATTAGCTGGGGTCCACTGGACCATTTCCCCGGTCACAAATCAGTAGGTAGACAGGTGGGCAGGAGGCCAGGGTTGATGTTAGAACTGCATGCATTGTATATAGCAGCCAATGCTGCGCTCCTATTCATTAGCACCCTGGGGGGGGGGCGCTGGCCAATCAGGAGGCTCGGAACACAGGCTGTACTGTACAGAGCCCTCTTCCCTTCCCCACTCCCCAAACCCCTCACCTCTTGGCACCAGCGACCCCTCACCTCTTTGCACCTGTGTAGTTTCCTAGACAGGTGCAAAGGGTGCGCATGTTTTTTTCTCCCAAAAATAGAAACATGCCTTTGCGGCGTAGCCTGGTGCCACGCAGTGCTGTCGTCCAGGCAGTCCCTCTTCAATGTTGAGGACGTCAGCCATGAACATTGAAAACTGATTGCCTGCAATACAGCACTCCGCAGCATCGGGCCGCACTGCAAAGGTAAGGTTCTTTCTTTAAAAAAAGAAAAAATATTAGACCCGTGCAGGTAACTACACAGGTGCCAATGGTGATGTTAAACTCGGTAGCAGGTCGACCCTGCCGGTAACGACACAGCCGGCCGCGTTGAGAACCTTGCTGTGGTCAGGCCCTTAACTTGGGTGGCAGGCCGTTACCGAAAGGGTCGGCCCAACACCTCATTTAATATTGCCTCAATAGCACCATAGGAAAGCAGAAACCAAGTGACACGTCACACAGACACTAACAATTCTGTTTTCCTGTCGACATGCGCTAATTTCCCCCATAGGCGCCTTGTCTAATTTTTACTTCATTTCAAAACCTCTAGTCTGTGGCTCTTGTGCTAAACAAACAAATACAGTTGTGCCAGTGTTTTTGGCACCGAGTTGTGTGTGTGGGCGCGCGCGTCCATCTGCCCTTCCGGAAATGGCTCTGCCGTCTTCCAGCAGCTTTACCTTTGACCACAGCACAGGTCCTGACAGCCAGCCTGCTGTACTGTGCCTTTCAATGCTACGCATAGAAGACAAGACACAGAGCTCAAGTTGACTCTGGCCTATTATGTACAACTCATAAAGCTGCCACTCTCATATGCTTTTCTTTAGTCTTAAGGTTATTGCAGGTTACCAAATGTTTGAGGCGGCACTGCAGTTGAAATGATACATCAAAAGCAGGGCTGTACTATACACAATATGTTATTTATTTTATTTTATTTATTTATAAAGCGCAGAAAAAAAGTTTGTAGGCATAAAGGCACGAACACACAACAAAACACCACAAAACAAAAAGCCAGGGTAAAGCAGATAAGCAAGGGGCAGAGAGCAGCACACCATGTACATTTTACTCAAAAAGATGAGTTTTTAAACTGTACCTGGGGAGTGGGAAATGGGGCTGTTTTTTTTTTTACCCCACCCGCATCTTCCTTAGTCCTTAGATTTGTTGTCTCGTATTGGTTGTCCTCTACTCGGGCCTTTCTGTCTTTCATCGTGGAGACATAATACATTAAATAACAATCCCTTTTAAATTTTAACTTCTTCACAAGGAGTTGCTATGTGGTTCATTGCTCTGCCCAAAACTAGGATTTAGAGGCACAGAGAGTGGGTTTAGGTAGGAACACTCTAAGTCACACTGTGGAACTGAAATTATGAACCGGTCTTGCCAGGGTGCATTTAACTAAGGGTGAGGGGGCTTGAAATGAAGGGAATAGTTTCTTACCTGTAACTCCATTTCTCCAGCATTGGTATCTTTCATGGATTCACATGCTTAGAATATTCCCAGTCGTCAGACTGGGACTCTCGGTACACATATATAGCCTTTTCCTATAGGAAAACTCCCGACACTTTTGTGTCCTATCTACGTCCTTTTAGGACCCGCCTACGCACGCTCCGTAGGCCGTCCCAGTATAAGAGGCCCGCCCCCGCGGCTCCCCTTCAGATTTCGGCCCCTCCAAAGTAGGAAGGGTTAAACTTATCAAGCAAATACATTGCATTCCGGGGAGGCTGGCGGGCGCATGTGAATCCATGAAAGATAACAATGCTGGAGAAATGGAGTTACAGGTAAGAAACTATTCCCTTCTCCAGCATTGGATCTTTCATGGATTCACATGCTTAGAATAGATTGTATAGCAGTAACACCTGAAACGGCGGTGAGAATGTAATGTAATATACCCTCACCATAATACACAATGCATATGTACAGCAGGAATAAGTTTACTCATATAACCTTACCCACATAAAGTATACTGTCATCAAAAGGTAGAAAACAGACTCTCCACAGCATGGAGCTTACCTTACTGAAACAGATGGCGCAGGACAGCTCTTCCCATCTGCACCTCGTCCGCATGCTGCCTGGCAAGGCAGTAGTGGCGGGTAAACGTGTGGGGCACTGACCATGCCGCAGCCTGGCATATGTCTGTTAGCGGAATTCCTGCCCATAATGCTGCTGAGGACGACGTTGATCTTGTAGAATGGGCTCTAGGATGCCCTTGCAGCGGCCTTCCGGCCTTGGAGTGGCAAAACGCAATCGTCGATGAGACCCATTGAGCCAATCCTTGTTTAGAGATTGCTTTTCCCCTCGTCGACGGACCATATGCGATGAACAGTTTTCCAGTCGACCTGAGTTCCTGTGTACGATGTAGGTAAAATTTCAGAGCCCTCTTAACGTCCAAGGTATGAAGAGCTTTTTCTGCTGCCGATGATGGGGTCGCGAAGAAAGTAGGGAGAACAATGGACGAGTGTTTGTGATACACTGTCGGAACTTTTGGGACGAACGTAGGATTAGTTGCCAGGACCACCTTGTCCTTAAAGAATCTTAAGTATGGCGGGTCTACGACCAGCGCTTGCAGTTCCGAGATTCTCCTAGCTGATGTGATGGCAATTAAGAATGCCAACTTCCACGATATGAATTTCATGTCCGACGTGGCCATAGGCTCAAAGGGCGGTTTCATTAAGCCTGCCAACACTGTGTTGAGACTCCAAGTTGGAGGGAAACGTTTTACCGGGGGAAAAGTTCGAAATAAACCCCTCATGAAGTGTTTCACAAGTCTGTCGCTGAATAGAGGAGACGACTGTCTCTTCCTCGTGAACCTCGAGATGGCCGCCAGGTGCACCTTTATCGATGTGAAGGATAAACCCCTCTCTGCCAAGAGAAGAAGGTAAGGTAGAACTTGTTCCGGCGTCACCGTCAACGGTTGTAGGCCTTGCTGTCCTCGACCCCATTCACACAACCTCTGCCACTTATAGGTGTAAGATTTGTTGGTAGAAGGGGCTTGAGCCGCCTGCAGAATTTTTTGACAATCCTCCGAAACGTCTAAAGCCCCGAACTCCGAAAAGTCAGGAGCCAGGCTGCAAGGTTGAGAATGTCCGGGTCGGGATGCCACACCGTGCCTTTGTCCCGGGATAATAGGTTCGGGACTCTCGGAAACGCTATTGGATGTTCCAGCGACAGGTGAAGCAGGTCGGAGAACCACGGTTGCCGCGGCCAGTACGGTGCTACTAGAATTACCCGGCAACTGTATCTGCGTATCCACTGTACTGTCCTCCGTATGAGGGGGAACGGAGGAAAAGCATAAAGGAACATGTCCGTCCATGGGAAGGAGAATGCCTCCCCCATGGAACCCTCCTGAGGCCATCTGCTTGCGAATTGCTCGCATTTCTTGTTGTCCTTGGTTGCGAAAGCGTCCAGAGGGGGGTGACCCCATTTCTCGAACACTTTCATCAGCTGAACTGTGTCCAGTTCCCATTCGTGTATCTGGGCCATGCTTCTGCTGAGGGAATCTACTTGCGAATTCCTCACTCCAGGGAGATGGTGAGCCACGATGGAAATCTCGTGCTTTAATGCCCAATGCCATGTTTTCTGGGCCTCTATGGAAAGAGTTCTTGATCGCGTCCCTCCTTGTTTTCTCAAATAAAACATGGCCGTCGTATTGTCGGTCAGTACTCGTACTCGCGATCCCTTGATGTGTGGTAGAAATGCCTTCAAGGCCCATCGTACTGCTCTGAGCTCTAACACGTTTATGTGTAGGAGTGACTCCGTTGGAGACCAGCGACCTTGCGTTTGAAGAGTACCCATGTGAGCTCCCCATCCGGTTAGGGACGATCCGTGACTATGGTTCGCTGAAACTCTGGTTCCTGTAGGGGTACACCGTTGTTCAGATTGTGGAAACTCTGCCACCACTGAAGGGTCCGAAGCAGCTTGTCGTCGTCGACGGTTATCTTGTCTGACCACGATCCTTGGGCCTGCGTCCATCGGTCCGCGAGGAATTCCTGGACTGGCCTCATGAATAGGCGACTGTTTGCCACCAGATGGATGCAGGATGCCATGGCCCCTAGGACCGAAACGTATTTCCTCACTGAGAGCCTGGTGGTTTGCCATAGTCGGCTCGCCAGCTGATTGAGTTTTGAGGTTCTGTCGAGAGAAGGCTTCACTAGCCCTAACTGGGTCTCGAACTGTGCCCCCAGGAACACCAACGTTCTCGATGGCCGCAGAGAGGATTTTTCAAAGTTTATGGCAAATCCCAGCTGTTGTAGAAGCTGCATGGTGGCTTGCAAACTTGTGTTGGTCGACGCTGGGGAGAATCCCCTTACCAGCCAGTCGTCGAGGTATGGGTATACGTGGTGGCCTTGCTTCCTTAGCCAGGCCGCTACTGGGGCCAGGCATTTTGTGAACGTTCTGGGGGAGGTCTTGAGCCCAAAGGGAAGAACCGTGAACTGGTAGTGAGTCCGCCCTATTACAAATCTCAGGAATTTCCTGCGTTTCCGACACATTGGAATATGGAAGTACGCGTCCTGTAAATCCAGGGACGCTAGAAAATCCCCTTCTTGAACGGCACGGATCACTTCCTGCAGCGTGAGCATTTTGAATTCTAGGCTCTTTAAAGACTTGTTGAGATCGCGTAAGTCTAAAATGGGACGCCATTTGCCATTCGGCTTTTTTACGACGAAGTATCTTGAGTAGACTCCTTGACCTCTCTGTGATGTTGGAACTAATTCTATCACGCCCTTTGCTAACAGGAGTGTTATCTCTTGTTGCAGTATCCTCAGATGGGAATGAGCGGTGAACGCAGGTGGAATGTGCGGAAGGCTGTGCTTGAATTGTAGAGAGTGCCCGTTCCTTATAGTGTCCAGCACCCATTGATCCGTCGTTATTCGTTCCCATTCGTCGACATATGCTGACACTCTTCCCCCCAGAACGGTGTGTTGTCTGTCACTGCTGATCTTTATATTGCTTGTCTCTCGACGACGACGGAGAGGATGGTCTCTTCCTGGACGTCTGGAAGTTCCGGCGTCGGTTTGCCGTTTGGGAAGCACGCCTGTATCCCTGGGAGGGGTAAGCCGACCTGCCAAAGGATCGGTCTCCAGACGCAGAGAATCTGGAATTACCTGAAGCCCCTCTAAAGGGACGAAAAGACTTGTAGCTTCGGCCACTCTGGAGGGCACCCAATGAACGTGCCGTGTCCGAGTCCTCTTTCATTCCCTTTAGGGCCTCGTCTACCTTCTCTCCGAATAGAAGGTCTCCCTCAAAAGGCATATCTAATACTTTGTATTGTACCTCTGGTCTGAAGTAGGTACACTTAAGCCATGACTGTCGTAATACGACCCCATTATTGACTTGCTTGACGCCTGACTCAGCGAGGTCCACCGCAATGTTTATTGCGTGATTGGAGGCTTCCTCACCCTCTCGGACAAGTAACATCGCTGCCTTCCTATGCTCTTCCGGAAGATGATCCAGCAACGGCGCTAGCCTGTGCCACATCTCTCTGTCGTATCTGGCTACAATAGCCAGAGAGTTTGCGGCCTTTACTGTGGTTGCTCCCACGGATAGCACTTTTTTGCCAAAGGCATCCTGGCGTCTTGCTTCGTTTTCAGGCGGAGTCGTGCACTTGTGCTGGGCCTTCGCCTTCCTCGCCGCTGCCGCCGACACCACCGATTCTGGCGTTGGTTGGGAGGATAAACACTTGGGGGTAGACTCTGGAGCCTTAAACTTTTTCTCGAGGCGTCCTTTCACTGCCGGCTCCAAAAAGGGATGACGCATTGTCTGCAACCCCTCCTTCCACATGTGCTCTAGTAATGGTATTGAGAACACAGATCTCCTTCTCTTACCCATGTGGTCGAACAAAAAACAGTCCTTTTTCTGTTCTTCCTGGGACAAACCAAATTCCTTACACGCCTTCTCCATCATAGAATGGAATGATGCAATGTCGTCCGGAGGGGACGGGTGAGCTGGGCTTCTTGGGGTTTCTAACTCCACCTCTGACTCCCTGGTTGGTTCCCTGGAGGGGGATGATGAGATATCCGACATGGCTCCCCTGTCAGACTCCGAATCTGGCAGCTCACCTTCCTCTTGGGGTGCCAGTGCTGAGACTGGCGTGCGTAAGTGCGTCGGTGGACGGGACGGGCCCGGCTCGTCGACGGGTGACTGTGGCAGGTTTGCCTGAGGTAGTCTCTGGCCCAACGACTGTACCAAAGCCTGAAGCGTGGACAGAATTTCCGACGACAAAACAGATTGAGGATTGAGAAGAGGGGCAGATACCGGTATACCGGATCCCCTCGTCGACGACTTGTCAACCACTAGTAGCCCTAGGTCTGCCGGGCCAGCTATTCTCCCGCTCTCATCCTCCCCAGAGGACAGCGACAGCCTGTTCTTGCAGTAAAGTATCCGGGGGGATCGGATCAAAAACTTCAGGCCTCCAGGGTTCCTGTAGAACCCCCGTTGACGAGGCCACCATCGCAGTCATTGTCGGTGGGACGGTGGATACCACATGCGTCAGTGGCAGGGTGGAGGCCGATGACTGGACCGCCGTCGACGACGACGGTGACTTAGCAGGTGGTTTAGGCGGTCCCGCCTTTTCCACACTTGGCCTGCCTTTACTCGACTCGAAGTCGATCTATGGTGATCGCCCGAGGAGGATTTCGGCCTTTCCTTGTCATGCTTTTTTGATGAAGATGACGATTTTTTCGACGAGGACTCTCTAGCTGAATGACTCCGAGATGACTCTTTTTCCGTCGGTCGAGATTTCTTCGCCGGTGGTTCCGACGAGGCAGCGCGGTGTGATGTTTTTGCCGATTGTGTGGAGCCTACCTCCGAAGGGGGTATGCCCCCGCTCCAACATTCAGCCATGCCACCAGCCGTCGATTTCGGTCTTTGAGGGTCTTTTGAGAAAACCCTTTGCATATGTTAAGGCAAATCCCACCTGTTGTCAGTTATCAGCCGAATGATGAGGGTGGAGGCAGTATATACAATCCATATGTCCGTCCCCCTCGTAAACGTTTTTCATGCCGCACGTCGCGCATGGACGGAACAGCACTTTTCCTGACATGGAGGAAAAATGTCCTCGAACTCCAACTCCATGTACACAACCTTGTACAAAATAGTAAAACGACGCGAGGAGATCCCACTCCTTTGGAGACGGTTGAAATCTGAAGGGGAGCCGCGGGGGCGGGCCTCTTATACTGGGATGGCCTACGGAGCGTGCGTAGGCGGTTCCTAAAAGGACATAGATAGGACACAAAAGTGTCGGAAGTTTTCCTATAGGAAAAGGCTATATATGTGTACCGAGGGTCCCAGTCTGACGACGGGGAATATTCTAAGCATGTGAATCCATGAAAGATCCAATGCTGGAGAAGCAGAAGTTCGGAGGAGCATTTTGCCTTAAACCTCCAAGTTATCGTGCCTACAGAAGCACTTTCTTTTGATGCCGCTACTCAAGTGCTTGAAGACGTATATGTTATTACATAATGCCCTTTTTCAAGTTTTGTGGCAGGAATGATGATGACATGAACAAAAGTAACTATTTGCAGACTGTTCTTCTGTTTGTCAGTGTGTATAACTGAGCCTAAATACTTACTTTTATCTGATTGTCCACAACAACCCTATAACTGGGGCTAGGTGTTGCAAGGCGCTTGACAAGACAAGGCAACAGTCACCCACTTAAACAGCATTGTATGAATGTGTGATTATTCAACTGAGATGAGATGTAGGCAGATGGAGTACATTTTGTCCTTTAAGAATACATTTGTAAGGGGAGGCCATGGCTGGCTGAAGAGGCATGAGGACGTGTATTCGGTAACCTCCATGCTTCACCGCCCGGTGGCCGCTTTCCCACCTCACAGATGTGACAAACGGTGGATTTTCAGGTCCTCTCTGTGTCAGAGTGCTGGGGGCATCCCACGGTGTAGTGACAGGTCCCGCTTTGCAGAGAACTAACAATTCGGGTTGACAATCAACTGCCTCATAACAACAAAATGGCGCCTGGAAAAGAATTAGAGTGGCCAGCTGGAAGCGACATACAAGACTGCTACAACTAAAGGCTGTATTTGACCCGGGGGTGATTCGGGACCGGATCCACATACAGTGGCGTGGGAGTGCGCTGGACGGAGCGGAGAACACTGCCGGACTAGAAGCAGCGGGTGAGTCCCTAATGGGACCATGCGGCCACGGTGTCCACGCAGGTGGTGGTTGCAGGGGTTAAGGCAGAGCACAGTGAATGTTGGAGACCGAGGCTCCCCAGCAACATTACGAGGCCTTGCAGGGGAGTGATTCAAGGTGCAGTTTAGTCAACCCGGTTGCAGCGAAGTTGCGAGACACTGCAGAGCAACCCGCACTGGTGTAGGGAATTCAGACTGGAAAAGTACAGGCCCACATGATTACTCATAGCAGCATTTGGGGTATGATACACTGTGTGGGAGCCCCATGTTACAGATAAATTGGTGAGAAAGGAAACCTGGCCCTTCGGTGGGACTAACTGTTGGTGATGCTGTATTGATATACTCATTGGTGAAATGGCAGGGGAAAAGGTTCCACCACATTTATCCTCCCTGTAAGTAGTTATCCTTTGGAAGAGAGGAGTGATTTCTCCCTGCAATGGCTAAATAGGCAGTCCAGGCTAAGAGGCTGCCTGCAGGGGACATTAAAACGTCACTGCAGGGATAGGCGGGTGCTAAAAGGAATCAAGTATTGGCTGCAGCCCAGGTGCACTCGCTGACCGGTTCACAGATGGATTTGGAGGATGCACCCGAAAGGCGTGAAATCTCCAACTGATGCTTATAGAAATTAAAAAAAGAAATTAAGGACAGTGTTGCAACTTTGTCCAAAACAATATCTGACCTGGGTAAGCAGATTTTGGCTGTCGAAAAGAATACATGAAACAGAAACAACCCTATGTGAACAGGGTTATGAGTAAGATGAAATCTCAAAACGGGTTTGAGAATTCGAGCAGCAGTTGGAAATGGTGATGAATTAAACAAGTGGTTGCAGAAAAGAGATCAACGGAATATACGGCTCCAGGGGATCCCTAAGATTCTCAGATGCAGATTTAGAAGCTTATGTGCATGCTCTATTCCGACAGGTCCCGGACACCTCTAATCAGGAGTGACAGTACTTGAACCCCCAAACAGAATATATACTGTGCTTCAGCAGAACAAGAATTTACTTCTGGGTGTGCTTACCAGGGTCATCCTGTTTCAATTGAAGTAGAAGATTATGGCAGTGGCAAGACTACAGGACATGATCAGGTTTAGAGCCTCAAAAAAGATCTATCAAGACTTAGTGCAGGTGACCCTGCAAAAGAGGAAGAGCTTCCGGGTGGTGACTAGCTAGTTACAAAGGAAGAAGCGGTGGCAGAACTGTGGGAAGCGGTTGGAACGAATCAGCATGTAGAGGAGCCGCAAGACGACTATGCAGACTCTAAAGAGTTGCATGCCTAGAAAAGAAGGATGGAGACCTGCTCGACCGTACCCCTAAAGGAAGAGCCCAGTGGGTTACCAGAGGACAATATTGACAGATGCATAAAGATGTAGCCCTAAACGCATAGGGGAGTAGTCTTTAGAGTGAGTTGGTTGATTAGGGGTGGAGGTGAGGGCTCATATTCGACTGGTAGATATCTCTTATCCTTTTCTTTTTTCACAAAGTTCTGGAGGTTCATGAGATAATAGGAGGGCTTTCACGGATTATGTTCATTCTGAGTACAGGAGGTGAGGAGGAGCACTGGATCGAACCCTGTAGTTCCTGGGATGGTGGTTCAATCGCAGAGGGTGTATCCTGGATGGATGTTGGGGGTAGGTGTGTGGGTAGGTTTGAGTTTCCTTTTATTTACTGTGGCATGATGATTGGATTTTGTGGAATAGGATGTGCGGTCACCTCAGTGTGGAAGCGACTATGGAGGGGTGATGGTTGACGTGATAGTCACCCTGAATGTACAGAGTCTTAATTCTCCCTCAATTCTCCCTCAAAACAACAGTCCATTTTGAGGAGGTTAGCTGAAATTAAAGCTTCAATTGTTTTTCTCCAGGAAACACTCCCACAACAATATTATGCTACCTCTGGAGCAAAGGAAAAGGGGGTGGGGATCTCGATTGCGAATAATATTGGTTTCACAAAACAGTATCTATAAAGATCCGGAGGAGAGGTTCCTAGTCTTAAAAGCACTGATCGGAGAAGAACAAGTTACTTTCTTACCTGGTAACATTCTTTCGATGGGATGGTCCGACGACGTATTCCATATCTATGACATGTAATCACCACAGCTGTGCTGCTTCGGAAACTTTTCCGGCGTCTGCGTCCTGCGTCGATGACGTCGATGCGCCGCCGTCGAGGACCTCCTCCGACGTCCGACGTCATCCGATGTGATAAGTAGGACGCACGACGCCCGTAGCCTCAGTTGTAGTTTTTTCCCCCAGAACGTGTGACCTAAGTCAACTGCCAGTCAGACACAAAGCCTTGCGGAACGTAAGCTGCAATCGCAAAAGAAATTCTGCAGCGGGGAAGGCAGGGTGGGAGCGATATGGAATACGTCGTCGGACCATCCCATCGAAAGAACGTTACCAGGTAAGAAAGTAACTTGTTCTTCGAGGGGATTGGGTCCTCCGACGTATTCCATATCTATGACAGACTCCCAAAGCAGTACCAAAAAAAGGAGGAGGGAAAGAATTTTGAATCAAAATTTAGAATAGCCAATCAAATAGCAGAGCAAAGGACCGCCTTGCCAAATGCCAGATCCTGCCCTCGGATGGAATCGAGGGAATAATGCCGTACAAATGTATGTACTGAAGCCCAGGTGGCTGCATCGCAGATGTTGCGAATAGGAACACCCCTCTGCAGGGCAGTAGATGCAGCCACACCCCTGGTAGAATGGGCCCGCAAGCCAGCCGGTGGGTCCTTACCCGCCAAGCGGTAACACTCCGAGATGGCCAAAATAATCCAGCGGGACAAAGTCTGTTTCGTCACAGCTTGCCCCAAACGCTTTCCAGCGTAACCAATAAAGAGCTGATCGTCCACTCTGACCCGGGACATGCGAGAAACATAAAAGCTTAAAGCTCTCCTAGGATCAAGTCTATGGAGCCTCTCCTCTTCCTTACCAGGATGCGGAGGAGGATAGAATGCCGGAAGAACAACCTTCTGGGCCAAATGAAATTCCGTCACCACCTTCGGAAGAAAAGAAGGACGAACTCGAAGGACAACCCTGTCCTTGTGAAATACAGTGAAGGGTGGCTTAACTGAAAGTGCCTGTAACTCACTCACTCTGCGAGCGGAAGTAACCGCAACTAAAAACACAGTTTTCAGAGTTAACAGCCTCAAAGGGCAAGAATGTAAAGGCTCAAACGGAGCACCCATAAGAAACCTAAGAACAAGGTTTAAATCCCAACCGGGCACCAGGAAAGGAGCCGGAGGGAACACATTAGTGAGCCCTTTCAGAAACTGTGAAATCAAAGGGATTTTAAAGTAAGAACATTCTTCAGATGAGCGCTTAAAGATGGACAGCGCCGCCAGGTAACCTTTAATGGTACCCACTTGCAAGCCCTTGTGGGCCAAAGAAAGCAAAAAGGACAGAACCATGGGGATGTCGCAAGCAAAAGGATCCACATTCTGAACTCTGCACCAGTCGCAGAACTTACGCCAATGGCAACGGTACAGAGACTTTGTTGCGGGCCTTCGGGCCGAAAGCAACACCTCCATCACGTCTTCAGGGAGGTCCCAATCCTTATACCTCAACCTTTCAGAAGCCAAGCGTGAAGGTTGAGGGATCTGACCTCTGGATGGAGAACCTGACTCCCCTCCCGTGAGAACAGATCGTCTCGGTAGGGAAGACGACGTGGAGGGCAGTTGGACAAGTCTAGAAGGTCCGGGTACCACGTCCTCCGAGCCCACGCCGGAGCAATGAGGATCATCCGGGAACCGAACTTCCGCAACCTCCGCAGCACTTGCGGGATGACGGGGACTGGAGGAAACGCATACAGCAGCGGGAATGACCACTCCACCACGAACGCGTCCCCTAAGGCTCCATTTGGAGGAAATTCCCGCGAGCAGAACCTTTCGCACTTCCGGTTGACACTGGAGGCGAAGAGATCCACTTGAGGGGTCCCCCAAAGGGCGAAGATCTCCAGGAGAATCTCCTGAGCCAACTCCCACTCTTGAGAGATCGCGCTCTGCCTGCTCAGAGCGTCCGCCGTCACGTTTTCGTCTCCGGCCAGATGAACTGCCGAGATCGAAACTTCCTGCTGGATGGCCCAGAACTCGAGCTGCATCGCCTCCCTGCACAGAGGAAGTGACCCTGCCCCCCCCCCTTTTTGTTGAGGTAGTGCATGGCCACTGTGTTGTCCGTCAGGATCAGGACATTCTTCCCTCGCACAGTCGGCAGAAAAGCCTTCAGGGCTAGCCTGACGGCCCTCAGCTCCAACAGATTGATATGGAGTCTGGACTCCGACGGAGACCAACGACCGCTGACCGTCAGCCCGTTGGCATGAGCTCCCCATCCCGTGAGGGATGCATCCGTCACGACCGTCACCTCCGGCCAGGGTAGCCAAAATGGAGCCCCCTTCATCAAGTTGCCTTCCACGGCCCACCACAGAAGGTCCCGGGCGACCGAGGGCGGCACCTGAACCGGGTCCTGAACCGGGTCCGACATCCTGCCGGAGGACTGCGCCCATTGCGTCTTGAGTGCCCACTGCAAAGATCTCATCCGCAGGCGAGCCTCTGGCACCAGAAGAATGCAGGATGCCATGAGGCCGAGCAACCTCAAGAACTCGAACGCTGGGAGCGTCTGGGCATGCTGAAACTTGTGCACCATCTGCTGAATGTGAAGAGCCCTCACCTGGGGAGGAAAACACTGCCCCAGGGAAGTGTCGAGCACTGCTCCTATGTACTGGAGCCGCTGCGTTGGCGTCAAATGGGACTTCTTTAAATTGAGTGAAGGGAGTGGCAGGTGACGGATAGATGATCCAGGACTTGCTCGGGAGAGCTCCCCCTGATCAACCAATCGTCCAGGTAGGGGTAGACGTGAATCCCCCCTTGCCTGAGATGCGCTGCCACCACCACCATGAGCTTGGTGAAAACCCTCGGGGCGGAGGTCAATCCGAACGGCAGGACCCGAAACTGAAAGTGCGAGTCGCCAACCGCGAACCTCAGGTACTTCTTGTGCTTGGGATGGATCGGCACATGGAAGTAAGCATCCTTGAGGTCGAGTGACACCAACCAGTCCTGAAGCTGAAGGGCCTGGAGGACTTGAGAGAGAGTAACCATCTTGAACTTGTCCTTCCTGAGGAGCTTGTTCAAACCGTGCAAGTCCATGATGGATCTCAATCCCCCGTCTTTCTTGGAAATCAAAAAATAAGGGGAATACCATCCCTTGTTCCTCTCCGCTACAGGCACCAGTTCTATGGCGCCTTTCTCCCGCAGGGCTTGAATTTCCTGCGCAAGGAGCGGATCCGGACTCTGCAAAGAGAGGTTCCCCGGTGGATTGTCGCGAGGCCTGTGCCGAAAGGGAAGACAGTAGCCGTGGGTAATGATCTCCAGAACCCACACATCTGAAGTAATGGCTTGCCACTCTACAAGATGCTGCGCCAGCCTTCCCCCAACCGGCGAACCATGGGACATGGCCTCATGACTGAGTAGGAGCGGCTGCGGCATTACCTGAGGGCAAAGAGGCAACTGCCTGAGCGGCCTTAGCACCACAGGTACCCTGTCGTCCACCGCTGGTACCCCTGCGTTGGCCTCTTTGACTGCCAGCTCCTCTCGCTTTACTGAAGGATGAGTAATAGCGAAAGGAACCACCCCTCCACTGCTGTCCCCTAGGACGAAAAGGCGGAGGTTGGCGAACTGCAGCGCCCAACGACTTCGCTGCAGCTTTGGAGGTCTGCAACCTCTCAAGGCTCTCGTCAGCCTTGCTGCCAAAAAGGTGCTCACCATCAAAGGGCATGTTGAGGAGCCGGGACTGCACATCAGGAGCAAACCCCGACTTCCGCAACCACGCAAACCTGCGTATCACGGTGCTCGCCGCCATGGACCTACTGACGCATTCAGCTAAGTCCAGACCCGACTGAACGGACTCACACATGGCATCCTTACCATCCTGGACCATAGCAAGGAAACCATCCCGTTCGTCCCCTTCGGGAATATGTTCAGCCGCTAACGCAACACAGTTCCACAGAGTGTGCGTGAAACGTGACAAGGCACAAATGGAGTTGGCCGCCTGAAGCGCCATACCACCAGAAGAAAACACTTTCTTCGCCCAGCCATCAAAACGTTTGTCGTCCCTATCAGGAGGGATGGTAGGGTACGACGCCTGCTTTGCCGGGGCCGTGGCCGCCTGCACCACCAAACTCTCCGGAGTGGGATGCCTGGTCAAGTAGCAGGGGTCGCTACTGGCTGGACGGTATTTCCGCGACAAGGATCTGCCCACCGCCGGGAGACTCTCCGGAGCAGTCCAAGCCGCCGCCACCCTTCTCTGTAAAGCCATATAGAACGGCAGTACCGGGTCAGTTGGGGGACCAACATCAAGGATGTCCGTCAGATCATCCTGCACAAACTCCCCTGGGGGAGCAGACCATCCCAGATACTCAGAAACCCGAGCCATAAGGCGCCGGTAGGAGGAATCGGCATGGGAACCAGGCTCAGGCCTACAAAATTCCACCTCCAGAGAGGTGTGCAGTCCACTGGCATCATGCAGTGACTGCCTTAAATCGGCAAACTGACTGTGGCCCGAGACAATTTCATCTGGCACCTGACTAGGAACCAGGCCATCAGAATCCTCATCCGCCTCTGAAATGTATTCCAGGTGGCGAAAAGAAGGCACCCGCGAGTGCTTGCTCTTAGCCAGAGCCTTCCTAGGGGGTACACCCGTGGCACGGGGCACCTCCGACACGAAAGGCGTCGATGGCGTCGAGCGAATCGGCGCCGACGTCGAGAAAACCGGCAACGGCGCCGAGAGGATCGGCGTCGACGTCGAGGAAATCGGCGTCGACGTCAGATGCAGCGCCTCCAGTAACGGCGGCGTCGACACAGCCCTCGAAGCCGGAGCCTCGAGCGTGTCCCTCGACGACCGGATCGTCGACGGCTTCGACGACGGCTTCGACGACTTCCTCGGAGCCGGAGCCTCGAGAAAGCCAGTCGACGCCTCCGACGTCGATGTCTTCCTCGAAGACTTCACAGGTGCACACGGTCTCGAGCGCATCGAGGACCGGGACCTGGACCGGGTACGTCGAGAACGAGCCTCCTTGTCCGAACGGGACCTCTCCCGTGACTCGTGCCGACCACTCTTGCGAGCGGTGTCTCTCGACCTCTCACGGCCGACCCCACTCGGGGGCGCGGACGGTAGAGTACCCTGCGATTCAAGAACCGCCAACATTTTCTTCCCGAAGGAAGCCCATTCCTCCGGCGTCGCACGGCAGCTGGGGTAACCGACGTGCCGGGCAGAATCCTCGGAAGAGGACCTGGAAGGAGACCGGTGTCTGCGCTTCCGAGAATGCCTCGAAGAGGCTGAGGAGTGGCGAGACCGACTCCTAGAAGAAGACCGACGAGACTTCCGACGATGACGCGGAGAGTCACCCCTCGAATCATCCGTCGAAAGCCCCGCCGACTTCGACTTCCGGGGCTTGGACACCCGACCTACCGACAATTTCTTCTTACGTTCGCGTAAGGCCTTGGACGTGAGCGACTGGCAGTCGATACAGTCATCCGTGTCGTGGGCCTCCCCGAGGCACCAGAGGCAGGCGTCGTGCGAGTCAGTCACCGACATCTTGGACCCACACTCCCCGCACTTCTTGAAGCCCGGACGCGGGGTTGAAGACATCGTCGAAGGAATATTCACAAACGAACAGGTTCGAAGAACCTAGAAAGAACAGAACTCCAAAGAGTCGAGGCTAGAACCGAGAAACACGAAGCAACACGTTCGCGGAAAAAACGGAACTGAGGCTACGGGCGTCGTGCGTCCTACTTATCACATCGGATGACGTCGGAGGAGGTCCTCGACGGCGGCGCATCGACGTCATCGACGCAGGACGCAGACGCCGGAAAAGTTTCCGAAGCAGCACAGCTGTGGTGATTACATGTCATAGATATGGAATACGTCAGAGGACCCAATCCCCTCGAACAGCCTTTTACTTTGGTGGCGGTGTATGCCCCCAATGAACCACAGGAGCATTTTATCAGGATGTTGGGGGAACTTTTGGGAGGCTCAGTGAAGATCAGGTGGTGGTGGGCGGAGACTTCAACTGTGTGATGGACCACCTGATGCACAAAGTGCTACCACCCACATCTAATGGCAAATGACAGAGGAATTAGCAAGGTTTCAAAGGGTGTTGGAATGTGAAACCTGGTGGTTTTTTAAGCAGGAAGAAAGATAATATACTTACTTCTCGGCCATGCACAGGGATTTCTCTAGAATGTGCACATTGATGGTTTCTGCTACACTGATCCCCATGGTCGGTTCAGTGGATGTAGGCCTCACTGATCATTCCCAAGTTCTGCTCCAGGATGAGCTGGGGGGTAGGTTACCGAAAGAAAGGAAGCAATGGTGGCTGAACAAGTTAGTGCAGTGGGCAATAACATTAGGCCACATTCCAAGGAAACCATTTGAAATTATGTTCAGGAGAACGAGACAGAAGGGATGGACTGGAGGGTAGTGTGGGACGCTGCAAAGGTAGTAATAAGAGGGGAGTTTATTGTGAAAACGGCTGCATTTTTTAGGGAGTAAGACTCGGTAAGGCTAACTTTAGAACAGGAAGTGGCGACAGCTGAGAAGGCTCATGAACCTAAAAACACTGAGATCACTAAGGGAGCTTCAGAAAATCGGAGCGCGGTTTGAAGCGCATGTGGCGGATAGCTCAGCCCAGTTGTTGCTGCAGACTAAACAATCGTGTTATAATAAAGTAAAAAAGGACAACCGCTTCCTGGCAGTGAAACTGCATAGGCAACAGGCTAGGAATTACATCATTCAATTAGAAACAGTCGGGTGTGCTACAGAGGGTGGTGAGGGGGGGGCCGGAGAGACTATGTACAGACTATGTAATGGAATCTTTTTACAGGTATCGAGTGAAAACGGTGAATCTGGACCCCACCAAAAAAATACTTTACAGAAAGCAGAATTAGCTCAGCTGAATGAGGAGAATAGGGAAGCATTAGAAGGTCCAATTACCTCAGAGGAAGTGGGGAGAACCATTGATTCCTTGCCACCCAATAAGACACCGGGACCTGACCGGTTTGGGAATGGTTTTTATAAGGCATTCAAGCCACGGCTAATAACACCTTTGACTAATCTATTTAATGGGGTTAGAGAGAAGGGGGTGATCTCATGGGCTATGCGTATTTCATCCACGACATTGATACTTAAACCGAATAAGGACCCTGCGGAGTGTGGGAGTTACTGCTGTGACGAGTAAGGAATAGGACTCGGATACAGAGACACATGTTGTGGCTATAAACCGATAAAGGGGTTGGAAAATGCCTATTCCTAGTCTAGTAGGAGGTTCCCTACCTCAAACAAAACTAATGGGTCTGTCCTTTGTCAAGATGTCCAAAGCAAAAATAAGTGCTGTGTCCGAAATCCTATCCGTGCCCTCGCACTAAAAAACAACTCCAAGGTGACAAAGGATATCGTCTCTGAATTTTGAAGTGCACAAATGTTCAAATCCAACACAAAAGGATACATTGAACCAAAAAGATCGAAGTGAACAATGTTCACAGTTCCAGGGAATGGTTCCTTTCCCCAGAAGGTCTGCAGAGAGTTAGAGCTAGCAGACCGAAGGGCTCCAGCAGGAGTTTTATAGGGAGCGAGAGTTGGAAGTAGCGGAGTCCCAGGCCCCAGAAAGCCTTGTGGATGATGCAGAGGGTGGTGAACTTGATCCTCGCAACAACCGGGACCAGTGGAGAGATTTTAAGGCTGGAGAGAGGCGGTCACTGGGCTTGAGGACAAGGATAAATCTTGCAGTCCTATTCTGGATTAGTTGAAGGCGGCAAAGGAAGGATTTGGGGCAGATTGAGGAAGAGACTGTCGCAGTAGTCCATCTAGAGAGGACCAGAGCTCTGGAGACATTGAGTTTCTGGGGGAAGGTGAGGAAAAGGAGAATGCATCTTGAGGAGATGCAGGTGAAAGTGGGCCTTCTTGGAAAGGTCCACAATGTGAGGAGTAGAGAGCTGTCAAAGATGACACCAAGGTTGTTTACCTCATAAGAGGGTGAGGTGAGGGGACCAATGGAGAGCAACCAAAGAGTAGGCAGGAAGGAGGGAGCAGGGGTCCCAATGAGAAGGATTCATTGATTTGATTGTTCATTTGTATCGCGCCTATAGCACATTGCATTTCAAAGCTCTTCAAGGCAAGGGAGGGAGTAAGGGCAAATACAATGACCTTCTTACAATGGCCTTGAGACATTAATAATGTGAAAAATAACTATCGTACTAGGCCTGGCGACATTTCAGATAGTGCAAGAGCTCTGACAAAGATGGGGAGGAGAGGGGGAAAGGAGATGAGACAGACAAGCAACTATCGTACTAGGCCTGCCGCATACATGCCAACATTCTTTGACCAAAAATCTGTAGGAATCTTAAAGTTTCAAAAATATTGAAAAAATCAGTATTTGTTGCCACTAAATCGGTAGGCGGTAGGACTGCTTAAAAAGCGTTATACTACCGCCTAAATTGGTAGGGTTGGCAAGTATGTAGCAGGTGCCAGAGAGGGGCGCTGCATTGTGCAGCTATGCTGGAGAAATAGCATATTTCACTTACAGACGGGTGGAAGTGGCGAGACTCGCGCAGGGTGTGGCTGAAACGTGCGGTTTCCTCCAGCTCCTGGCGCAAGCTCACACCTGTCAGAACTCATTAGGAGGAGTGGCTCGCCATTGCTTCAGCAGCTCGCCCCAACATGTAGATAACTGGTACCGGGGAGCTGAGGTACGGTGAACCATGTGGCTGTTGATATCCAGAAGTGCTGGAGCGGATCTCACAGGCGCCTCTGACAGTCTGGGGAGGTTGCACTGGCGCACTAGTCTGCTCACTGCTGCCAATAAGAACACACCGTTATAAAAGCAGCAGCTTGGACACATCCCCACTGAAGAACGTTCCTCGAATTCTGTGTACTTGTGCACCCTGCACCCATGGCTGAATAGGCTGCTAAATCCAGGGCAACATTTTTTTATAATAATATATATATATATTTTTTTTTAATCGGTATTTGTTGCCACTAAATAGGTAGGCGGTAGGACTGCTTAAAAAGCAGTATCCTACTGCCTAAATTGGTAGGGTTGGCAAGTATGGTATTGCCCCCACCAATTCCATCCTCATGCACTCAAACATACATCCCCCAGAAAAAGCACTACTGCTGTTGTCACCGCCGTGCTACCACATGGCGAAAGTGACGTCAGTGTCACGTACCCCCACCAGCAGCATATGACATAATGCACACATCAATGACACATGTGTCACACTTGTCCCACCCACCAGGTCACATCACGCAAAATCACCATCAACACAGCAACTGCCATAGGCAGCAGTTACATGTGAGACACATCCATCTCACACTCAGACACATGTCACAGAGCTTGTGTGGCACGGCCCCAACCCGGGAAACACAAGTAAACCAGGCAACAGACACTGCTCACACCATGTACCCACACCACGCAAGCACCCACACTGCATCCCCGACACATGCCTGTGTGCACCATGCCATGCCCTCCACTATGTCCATGACAATGCACATAAATCAGAAAGTACTAGCATTGATATCTCTCTGATGGATCCACACACATCACTGATGCCCTGACTTACAGTCCCCCACAGGCACATCATCTGGCAATGATGGTGAACTGCCGACCACATCCAGGGGCACGAGGGCACAGCCACGCGGCAGAACAACCACCACCTCCAGCCAGGAAACCAGTACAATCGCCAGCAGACCGGAGCGGGCAACAACACCTGCGTCCCAGCACCCCGCTAGAAGGAGGCACCTGCAGCCAAGACCCCCCGCCAGCAGGAGGCACCTGCAGCCAAGAACTCCCGCCAGCTGGAGGCACCTGCAGCCAAGACCCCCCCACCAGCAGGGTGAACCTGTAGCCAAGACCCCTTGCCAGCAGGATGAACCAGTCGGCCAGCCTCCTCCACCACCAGGATGAACCAGTTGGCCAGCCCCCCCACCGGCAGGGTGAACCTATTGGCCAGCCCCCCCACCAGCAGGATGAACCAGTCAGCCAGCCCCCCTGCCAGCAGAATGAACCTGCACCACTTCCACAAGGGCTGGAGAGGACAACATTGGGGACAATGGTGGAGTGGAAAACTTACCGAGTGACGAGAGCTATGAGGATGCAGCTGGATTCAGTCCCATGAGCCCTTGCAGCCGACAACCCATAGAACAACCACCAGTCCATAACGTATGTGACATTGAGGGGCGCCTCTCAAGGATAGAGGAACGTCAACAAGCAATGCACACGATGGTGCAGCAATAACTTTCAAAGGCGCAGCTCATGCGGCAGACAATGCAGGACACCACCAGGAACACTGCATGCATGCTGGGCAGAGCTACGGAGGCAGTGTACCATCTGGCACGGCGTGAGAAGGAGGGCAATGGCAGTATCTCATCCCTTGTGGAGTCGATAGCTGTGTTGGTCCAGGAATTTGCCTAACAGCACGTTACAACGCCACTGGGGCCATCCTCCAGCACAGCACCCACTAGTTCCATGGAAAGCAGCCCTTTGCGTCGTTTGCAGCGGCTCACTCGCCCGGTAGAGGGGCACACACCTCTGACAAAAAGGGGGCGTAAATAGGCCAAGGATGTGGTGCATGTGGGGAGGTATAGTTGAGGAGGGCGTGTGGGGATAGTTGGGGAGGGGATGTGGGGATAGTTGGGGAGGGGATGTGGGGAGGGACAGTTGAGGGGGTTGTGGGGAGGGATAGTTGGGGAGGGGTTGCGGGGAGGGATAGTTGGGGGGGTGTGGGGATAGTAGGACAGGATGGTAGTGGTAGGTGAGGACATTCACAATTGTACATAGTTGATATTTTGTCAATACATTGGTGTCGCAAAAAAAACCTGACTGGACATTGCTCCTTGAGTGTGAGTGCATTTATTCATGTACATTGTCCAGTGCCCAGTGTGATCCATGTCCAGTGCCCAGTGTGATCCATGTCCAGTGCCCAGTGTGATCCATGTCCAGTGCCCAATATGCTTGATGCCAAGTGCCATGTCTGTCATAGTTGATCAAAAGTAGTGGTGAATTAGTTCACGCCGTGCGGCACGACCATCATTGCCATCGTGGCGCTGTGCACCATCCTCCTCATCATCATATTCGTCCTCAGCCTCTGGTGGCAGCATGTCCATGTCGGGGAGTAGGGGGGGGCGTTGCACTGGATTCACATGTTGTGCAACATGGCACATACCAGCACAATTTTTCCCACCTTTTCTGTCTGGTACATGAGGGCTACCCCAGATCTGCTGAAGCAGCGGACCCGGGCCTTCAACAGGCCAAACGTCTGCTCAATGGTGTAACGAGTGTGTACATGGGCACGGTTGTATGCCTATCGTGCCCTGCTCATGCCTGTTGTGGGGTTGTGTGATGGGGGTCATGAGCCATGGCATCAGGGGATACCTGACATCACCTGCACGGGAGCAAGAGAAAGAGTACATGTCCATTTCTTTGCCATTTCATGTTGCCACAGGCTGTATAGTGTCCATTTGAAAAGGCTAACATGCACAGACAACAATTAATTTACATGGCATGTCTTCTTTTCAGTGTACCCCAAGGGAACTTAGGCAGGATGTGTGTAGGGAGGGATGTAGTGCAGTTGCTTTCACATGGACCATTCACAGTTAACTTGCAGTGTCTGTACAACTGACACCAATTGATGTCAAATCCATGAACGTGTTACAAATGAAGGAGGAGTGTCCCTGTACAACGGTACTTTAGACATTTACGTGATTGGCATTTGTGATTTAGTGGTATTCATGATATGCAGTCTCTATTTGCAATCCTTCATGTAGACATCCTTAAACAACGTGACCCATTTGACAAGAAACATCTTTCGATTGTATGTGTGACGGGTTAAGGGTGACATAATAGCAATAAGGGTGGGTGAGTGTATTCAATTCATGTATGATAAACGCTGAATTTGGTGAGCCCGCAAAATTTCAATCATGTATTATCGGTAGTAGAGGCATTTCCATTTCTTACAATCTGGTCTAAACGCATTCAACTTGAAGGTGTCCGTTAAGTTGACATGAGAAGAGAACTAACAGGCAGTGTACCTGTGAAATGTGTCAGCAGTCACTGAATAATTCTGTGCGGGAGCTACTGAAATCTCTGGCGGAGCATCATGACGTGTGTTGACTGTGTTTTTGCTAATCATTTATGCTCACTATTGTGTGGTGCATTCTGATACTTGTGGTTTCAGTTTCATGCTGGCCAACATTACATGTAGTTGTGTACGCAGATAATGTTTTAGATGCATGGAGCCACGGCTGTCAAGGCCTTGTGCTTTGACATGCTTCCACTGTGTTGCACCTTCAATTACACCTACACAGTAGCAAAACTTTAATGCAATGACAACGCTATGTATGGTCATGTCCCGTTCTGTGTGTGTGGTTGGTTAATGTGCAGGTTGCGTGTTGTAAGGTACCTTGGTCTTATTCTGTATCTACCTTTGCCTTTTGAGGGCCGATCCGGCCTCTTTGTACTTTCACAGATGATTGGTAAAGGTTACGAAATATTGCAGCAGGAGTACTGATGAATTGTTGGATGCAGTGTGCACATCTCATGCTCGGCCTATTTTCACCACTCCACATGGCCTTGTAGTTAGACTCACCCAGCAGCCAGGTTAAATATGCTCATTACTGCCACCCCTCACCCCCAATGGAACAGTCCACATGGCCTTGGAGTCAGACTCACTCAGCAGCCAGGTACGGTGGCCAGCGTATCGTACCATCTAGCAGGGCAGCGTGGAGTTGAACAGCACCATGGAGTCATGTGTAGAGCCAGGGAATCTTGCGCAGCAATGTGTGATTAGTTGGCGGGCATCACAAACCATCTGCACGTTGAGGGAATGATACAGCTTCCTGTTGTGGTACACTACCTCCACAGCATGTCTGACCACCAGCTCCGCATGTGTGCAGTCGACCGAACCAATTACATACGCGTGCCTGCAAGTGCATGGAATGCTATTTTAGTCGCATTCACCTCCTCCGCAGTCCGTGGTAAGCTGATGTAGTCGTGTGCGTGGGACAGAAGAGCATCTAGCACCTGGAAGAGGACACGGGAGAAACAGGGTTTGGAGATTCCTTGCATCTGCCTCACTATGTGCTGATATGTCCCTCTGGCTAGGAAATGTAGCACAGACACTACCTTCAGCAAGGGGGGATGGCTGTCCAGATATTAATTAGGCTCACCAGATCATCATGTATCAGGTCCACTATAGTGGCAATGGTGTCCATGTCTAGGCGGTACAGGGTGTGGATCTGAGCAGGCATGAGATTGAATGGGGTGGCCCTTAGGCGAGGGATTGTGGGTTGCCTGCGGTGTAGAACCTGCTGCACATTAGGGATTTGCTGGGCCATGATGGCCCGCCTTCTCTTCATGCGCCTCTGCCTCACTGCCTCTTCAATCAGTAGCTCCGCAGGCGTGTCCTCCAGCTCCAGTACTGCTAGTGCAAATGGAAGCATTGTGGTTTTGGAAGGGATGTGGGAGTGGTGCTTTTGTGCTGTTGCACTGGCCATTGGCCCCGCCTGTGCTCTTTTTTAGCATGGTTGGACACACCAGGATCCACTTAATGCCTGGTCCGCGATGTCGGTGTTTCCGGCATTATTTCTACATTATCACCAGCATGTCCATGCCGGTAGTTGCGTTACCGTGCACCTCTGAATGTGACCTTACTTACGCCATGCCGGTTCACTGGCACTGCTGCCGTGTGTCACCACAGATACCGGTATTACAACTCGGACTAGGCCGGTCCAGAAATAGGTGCCAGTACAGATTTACCGGCAATGCTATTTCCGGACCGCCACAGTTGTAATGAGGGCCTATGTCACTTAGCTAGGAGGACTAGAGTGGAAAGAGGATTGCCTCACCCCACCATCTAGCCAGCTAACAGCACTCAGTGGGGCACTCCGCTGGTGCGCGCGCACTGGTGCGCATGGCCTTTCAATTTAAAAAAGCTCGACCAAATGGGGGTGTCGCCAAAAACGCAGGTTAGTTGTTTTCCACTATTTTGCCACAATAATGCAGGAAAATTGAAGAAAGAAAGAGGTGTTAGACATTGTAGTCCCTTAGTAAATCCAGGTCTAAGCATTCACAGCTTGTTAGCCTCATTGCATACCACTCTAGTAGGAGCAGCCAGTGTATCCAAGTATACAGGGGTCAACAGACAGCCAATAGCACTCAGTGGGGCACTCTGCTGGTGCACGTGGCCGTTCAAATTAAAGAAGCTCACCCAAAAGGGGGCTTGGCCAAAAACACTGGTTACTTGTTTTCCACTATTTCGCCACAATAATGCAAGAAAATTAAACTCTCCATAGTAGGAGCAAGTTCGCAGCCGGGATCCAGCCACTATCCAAGTGTTCAGGGGCCAACAGACACCCGACAGCACTCAGTGGGGCACTCCTCTGGGCCTCAAGATCTTTATATTGCCTGTATAGTCAGGATCTCAGACGTCCAGGCCATTTCGCCAAACCAGGCCTGACTTAAAGGCAAGTCTGATCTAAGTGCCTAACAGGGGTATTAAGACCAGTTCAGTTGGTATTAAGACCCGATCTCTAGGCTGTATTAACTCCCGCCTGCTACTACACAAATCAAATCCTATGGACTGCTCTGTAGCTGTTGATGAGGCAGAAGCTCTTTTGCGAGGTTTTTCAAGCATGAGGGTCCTCCAGTTTGTGTCAGCTGCCCCCATCCTACTCCTGACGCCATATGTGATGAATTAGGAATGCGAGTCGGACACAAGGGGTTCATGGTTATGGTCAAAGACTTTTATTAAAATAAAAGGGGGTGGGTAAATGCCTCTGTGTCCCTGCACTAGAGGTGTTGCCCTACCAAAAATCAAAACTAAGGCTCTGTCATGGTCAGAATGTCCAAAAACAAAACCGTCTCATGTCCAAAGTACTATCCAGGCCCTCACATTTTAACAAAAACAATTCTAAGGTGAAACAAGTAATGTCCTTGGCCTTGAGTGGCTTATAAATGTTCAATAAAAGGAAAATGCGTAACTCCAACATAAAGGTTCCAACAGGACAGAGTTCCTTGTTCCAGAGGATGGTTCCCTTCCCCTAGATTTCTCGTCCCTTGGTTGCTTATTCAACAAAGTCAGTTCCTTGAGTTTGCTCTTAAGTAATAACATAATTAGTATACAAAGCAATGTTGCTCTTTGTCTTGTTAGGAGATCTGGTGTACTCTCCTGCAAGGTTTCTTCTCCTCTTCTCGTGATCAATGAAGCCAATTTCCTACTATTGACTTGCTTTTCTTAGGACCTCTTTGATTCATGTATTCCTTATACAAGGTTCAACCTGTCTTTGCCTGGTGTACTTTTTCTACCAGGGCTTCCATTTATACACAACATTTGAACTGCCTGGTATACACTCCTGCTAGGACTTTCTTAGATGCACTCTCTTGCAACTACCTGGAATACTCTCCTGCCAGGGCTTTCTCATAGATCCTTTTTATACTTTTAATTTGCCTGGTAAACTTCCCTGACAGGGCTTGTTTCAGGTGAGCTCTGCCACCGTTCCAAAAGTGATGGTATCTGGTTTCTGCTTTTTCTGATGTTTTATTCGCTTGGTATTTTATCTTGCCAGAACTTCTTTTACTTGTTCACGGCATACATTCACAAACTTAAAAGCTTTGTGTTTTCCTTCCGTTTCCTCGTTCGAAAGAAATACTCTTTTGCTCTCTCTCTCTCATGCGCTTCATTAATGTTTACTTGGTTTCGGCATGGCTGCCAATACGCCCCGCCTTCCCGCTTCCCCTGGGTTGACTCATCGACTTTGGCAGGCGCATTCTTCTCTCAAAGTAAGCCAGCAGCGTTTGTTCGGCGTCTCCTCGTCGGTTGTCGTATCTGCTTCTTGGCCTCTTGATGGCTTGCGGTCCCTGCTGGACTCTTCGGCTTCGTGTCTTCAAGCTCCTGTAAGGCGGAGACTGCTTCAAACACCTGCAAATGCTGGCAAGCCCTCAGTTGGCATCGGTCATTCCCGCTGCATGTTTCCTTTTGCAGTCAGCTTCCCGGTTTTCGGTTCTTGAGCTGGTCCTCTCCACGGCTCTCTCTCCAGCCTCACGGTCTCTTGGCTCGTTCCAAGATAAGCAACTCTCTCAGCAGCCTGTGATCCTGACCTTCCTTGATCTGCATTCCTCCGTTCATCTTCCTCGTTGCAGTTCGCTGGTAGTTATGGGAATCGAAGTCCATTCTTGAATAATTGTTTTTTAAAGGTAAGTCAGTTGTAGATGACTTGTAGGTAGAAGCTGAGAAGGTGTTTTCATTAATTTTAGAGGGTAAGTTACATTGTGCTGACTTCCATGTGCTGACTTCCATACAGTTCTCGTTAGAAGGTCTTTAGCATCTTCCCTAGGTGGATGAGGGGAGGTCTTACAGTATGCTATTAAGGCATTAGGCAGGGATGGGGTCTCCTCAAAGGAAAAAGGGGGATACCATGTCTCTTCCGATGGCGCCATGATATTCTACCAGAGGTTGTCTCCTCCCTCATATAGCCGCCCCCCGAGTGAGGATCAGGTAGCGGCTGCTGTCCCCTGGCCACACGGGGAGAGGTCACCGCCGGGAAAGGAGTGTTGACAGCATCGGATTCATCTCAGTATGGACTAGAGCAAATGATAGTGAATCAGCCGGCACAACCAGGGGTCCAAGGCAAGAACCCCACTTGAGAAGGGCCAGCAGGACAGATGAGACAACACCAGAAGGCATCCCACCAGCCAGCCAAGAGAGTAAGTCACACTACTCTCTAGGAGGGCATCCTCAACCATCCATGAAGCTAAGAGGATTCGTCCTGCATGGCGTGTACCAGTGAACTGAGAGCCGATAATAGGACTTATTGTTTTTTGGTTTTCATCCACGTTGGGGAGGGATGTGGTGTTACAGAGGTCAACGCAAGTCTATGTAGGTGGAGGAGCAATAAAGAAAAGGCATGAGCCCCGGAAACTGGAGGAGTGCTAGTGCAGTGAGTTGTTTAATGCCTCTGCACCTACCGCAGCATTCACTAGGCCTGATATCACAGTAGAGAGAGCATCAGATATGGCAGTGTTGATTGGGAAGAACCAGGTTTTAGTAAAGCATAGAAAGTGTAGATTGACACACAACATATCAAGGGCAGAATGGGTCTTACTACAAAGGGAGCACGTATTCCATAGGGCTAAGCTAATGGGGTAGGATGGTGTAGACAAGGACGATAAGTAAGATTAGATGGGTTCTGGGAAGATAGATGCAAGGGAGGGGGTGTAATGAGGGCGAATGGGTAAAGACATGGGGGACAGAGAGACCAGGAAGAGGAGTAGGGAAACAAGGGAAAAAGGAAAGGCCAGGGTAAATGTACAAATGCCAAGGTGCAGATATGGTATGAACCACTCATCAAAAGTGGGATAGATGCCAATAGGATAGAAAGCACAGAGAAAGGGAGGAACAAGATGGTAATTTGCAGGGGGAGGTATGCCAGGTATTCTGAGTGGGCCACATAGTAGCTACTGTTGTGTGGTGTCTTTAAGAAGCCGGGTTAAGCACACATCAGCGCTCTAGTATAATAAAAGGCAATCACGCAAGGTGTGCACGATCAGAGCCCATAAGCATCAGACCTGTTGCAGTGTGCTTACTTGAGTGCCTGGATCCTGGGAGTGCATGATTGCAGAGGTGCCCTTTGAAACCCTCAACAATGACAATGAGGAGGTCTCTCTCACTGTGTACGTCATCACGCGCGTGCACAAAGCGCATCCCAACAAGGTGCTTCACTGCCCGATCCGACTATTCCTCACAGCGGATGCCTAGCGAGGACGCTCACCACCCTGGTGAGTGCAATGGAGTGCAAGGTCGAGGCGCTAAATTAAAAAAATAGAAATCACCTGCAAGGCCTTCCTGACGTCACGCCTCCATTCTGGAGTGCTCGTGCGACCCAGAGGACTTTCTCCAATCTGGGTCTGCACCTGAGATATCCCAGACATATCCAGCAATACCTCAGCCACACTGCTGCACAAGACTGTTCTGCCAAGGAGTTAGCAGGTGCCAGTGAGCCAGTGTAGGTCATTGGATCCCACGGGATAGCTCGGGGGAAAGGGTGCTGAGCAGGACATTTGAATTTAAAGCAACACAAAGGCAGATGAAGCCGTTGGAACTCCAGCCTCCGACAGGTTGCCCAGACAACAAGGGTCACTGGCACCTTTGGATGAGTTTGATGTCTCTGGGTCTCCATCCAGTTTAGGTCTATGCTGGAACTGATAGATGGAACAGCTAGCGATGTACTTTGACTCGATGGGGGAATTGAAGGACCACGCCCTGAAATCCACCCTGCTGTACTCTGCTGGTCCAGCAGTGCATAAAATATTTAAAACGCTTCGACCTGCCGATAACTAATACATTGCAGTGAAAGCTTCATTGGGGGAATATTTCACACCAATGGTTAACGTGGATGACGAGAGATTTGTCATGCGATCAGCCAAGCAAAAAGGTGATGAAGCACAAGATGCATTTCATGGAAGACTCAGACAGCTGGCATTCTCATTTGCCCTGAACCAACGAGGAGGAAGAAGTCAGGCAACAGCTGATTCAAGGATGCTCCTCGGTAAAAATGAAAAGGCAAATACTGAGGGAACCAGGGATCATGTTAGCCAGAATACATGAACTGGGCCGGTTGCACAAGCTGGCAGATGTGCGGGGATCAAAAATGGACGTTGCAATGAAGACAATCAAGTTAAAGGACATCTGTACAGTGGGCTGACAACAAACACCCAAGCCTACCAAGAAAGGCCCTAGAAAGGAGAAACGACATGAAGTGCCATCATCTTAACCCCAGTGTGGGTAGGATATACCACACTCTGGTGACTGCCCTGCCACGGGTCACAAGTGCTGACGGTGTGGCATCATGAACCATTTTGCAAGAATATGCTGTGCTCCAGCAACACAGTCACAATGCCAGGACAGACCAAAACAAGCATTCCAAAAACAATCGCAGAAAGTGGCACAAGTGCCACCTGCTCATAAAACAGAAGTACAACCAGTCAGTGACGATGATGAAGACGTGTTCTTTATTCCCAGTCTACTTGAACTTGGCAAGAAAAGAAAATGGCAACCCAAATGTATAGTATGCATCTGTGGTTCCGACGTCCCTGTGCTCAACAACACAGGGGCATCAGTGAATGTGATGGCTCATGCTCAGTACCTTATGCTCAGTGAACCTCAACCATAAAGCAGCACCCAGGCCCGAATCTTCACATTTGGTGGCACATCACTGTTGCAGGTGGAGGGCACGCTCATCACTGAGGTGGGACATGAAGAAAAGAACATAAGGCTAAGTTATTTGTAACTAAAGTGAGCGGTTACACCCTACTTGGCTGTGCTGCGGCCAAAGCACTTAAAATTGTCAATTTTGCCTTCGGAGTGTACGCTGAAGATGTACGGTCACTGATTGAGAGACTCAAGGATGTTTTTTCTGGCATTGAGAGAATGAAGGGTGAGCTTATTCGTTTGCATATTTATGAGGCAGCCAATTGCCCTGAAACATAAGAGCAACCCATTTCATCTGAGGAGCCAGCTGGAACAGGAATTGGAAAAAGTAGTACAAATGGATATTATAGAGCCAGTGGAGGGGCTCGCCCCATGGGTCTCCCCAGTTGTGGTGGCTCCTGTTAGAATGGATTTCTAAACTCTGCCCTGGTGATCAGATATTTAGGAGGCCACCCTTGTTAGATGAACAGGGACACTTCTGTGAAGGTAGCTAGACCAATTCACAGTAGCTTGGAGAGCAGTCATGGCTAAGTCTCAGGAGGAGTGAGGGTGATCAGGGGTCCCCAATGAGCAAGCCCAGTGAAACATCAAGAATTACAATTAGACAGTAGTATCTGAAAATATATACTATTTATTAAAGGCCCAATGATCACACAATGAATGATGAAATGCACTAGCAAAAATACCACACAAGCAACACACTATGTAATATATATACAGTCACTGGAGTCAGTGTAGTAAAGTTAGTAACTTCGCCAATACCTGCCAAGGTAAAGGGAAAATAACTTTAGGAGCACCAACAGACTTCAGTCATAACAATCCTAACTTTATGAGTCCAGCCCCAAGATGTGTGGAGCCTTATGCTCAATGTTCAATGCGTGCATCATGCGTAAAGGTCCAAACACAGTTCTTGTGAGGAAGGAAGAAGTTAGGAGAAGAAGAGAAACAGGTTCCAAGAGTCAAGTGAGGATCTGCTACGGTGAACAAAGCAGCTCCCGACTTTTGGAGGGCTTTAGGTGGTAAGTACTACCCAAGCCAACAAGAGGCCAAAACTAGCCCACAATGCGTAAAGATGTTTGGATGGACAAAGGGCCACTGGTAAGTGACTTCACTACTAACTGCCCTTAGCTTGTTTTTTTTGTCCAGACTTGGCAGGTCCAGAGGTGGTCACCTGAGGTGCAATTTCCCACCCTTCGTTCAGCTCCAGATGCACAGGCGCCGCAGGTGCGGATGCGGGTCCAGTATGGCACAGGAGCTGCAGTCTCGATTCCGGTAGGAAAACCGTCTTCAGTGACCGTCATTGCAACACAGTGACGCAAGGGGACCCAGTGGTCGCAGTATGAGACAGCATTCTATCTCGCGGCTGAAAGGTGCTGGGATGATGACATTCGGAAAAAGGGTGCCTTGCTGACAAGCTAGGTCTCCCCAAAGTCTCTGGGTGAAACTCAAGACGGCGACGCTGCGGCATGGTAACCTGGGTTCGAGCTGCACTGCCCACTGTATAGCCCAGGGACACTTCCAAACAGGCTCTTTTGCAGGGTTACCATGAGTCATTGAGGGTGATTAATCCCACCACTCCAGGGGTTTGAAGCACCTTCACAGGGATTCTGAGATTGTTCACCAAGCAGGGCTCCACCAGGACAGTCATGGGATTCAGTAGCCAGGCCTCTTTAAGTGCGTCTCTGGATTTTCCTTTGTTCTGCTGGGCTCCTAAGGCTACTAGGCTCCTTCTACAGATGTGAGGAATTAATGAAGGAACCCCTCTCTTATCCAGTCAGGTGAGTGCACACACCCAACCCACCAATGGCAAGATCTGCTCCATGCATGCACACCAGCAGTGGTCCAATTAGGGACCACTGAGGTCCTCATGCTCACATTCACACCAGGCATCCTGGCACCAGTAGTATGGATTGGGACCCGACAGACCCAGCCCAATTCCTGGGTACCCACACACCACGTGGCCTGCAGTAGCCCGTGAAAGACATGGATTTTGCTGGCTACTGCATGACCAAATAAGGAAACCCCAGGCTTGGAAAGGCAGGGAGAAGGCAAAGGGACAAAATGGCCAAAGGGACAAACAAAAGACCTTGTGACACGGCCATGTTGGGCACTAGCCCTAGTCAGGGGCCAGATGCAGTAAAAGTGGTAAGGCTCAGTAAAAAGTTACCAAAAGAACTGAAAAGGCTACTGCTGCCACCAGACTGTCCCAAGACACATTGTACAATCATCAAAAATTCTTTAGAGAGTGTCTAGCGCCGTAAAACACAATGGCCCCATTGCACGGTACTGGAAGGTACTTTGGGCAATGATACAATGTGACAGAAAAAGTGGCAACAAAGTCGAAAGAGTAAGAAAAAGTTTCTCAGTTCTGACAGCCTGAAGGATGTGTCAATTTCCCCTCAACAATGAGGGAAAGCCCAGAGGAGTGCAGCAGAAGGCTACATTTGTCTGCGTAAAAGTCAGCTCAGGATACAAAAACAAATGCAAAACGTTTGGGAGTCCATGGACTATGTAAAGAAAGTAGCTTCAAGAGAAATCTTTCCTAACCGCTCAAAAACCAAAACCGCCTGATTCTATAAGGATCTGCGTCGACATGCACCTCCCCAATAAGGAGATTAAGAGGGAGAGGCACATCATTGATGATATAGTTCCAAATCTACAGGGTTCAGCGTTCTTTTCGAAGCTCAGAATCCCGCTACATTATGACTTTCACTACGCACAAAGGCCTCTATCGTTCTAAGAGTTTGAGTTTTGGGATTCCTCAGCGGCCAACGTTTTTCAGAACACGGTCAGGGGTGTACTGGTAGGTATTCCCAGTGACTTTAACATAAGTGATGATACCTTGGTGTTCGCACGTTCTGAAGTAGAGCATCTGGAACAGCTGGGAAAGGTGTTCGAGCGGATTCAATCTCTGGGTCTGATACTGCACAAGGTAAAAGGCCAATGTCTACAACAGAGACTTTAATTCTTCAGATTTGTTTTCCAAGAGGGCAGCATCTCAGCCGACCCAGTCAAAGTACAGGACATTACAAATTCCAAACCCCATGAGAATGTGTCAGAAGTGTGCAGTTTCTTGGGCATGGTGACCTACTGGGGGAGGTTCATCAAGGATCTTGCCACAATCTCAGAACTTCTCTGCAATCTGAAGGAGTGCGGTTGGCAGTGGACACCCCTGGAGCAGTCAGCATTTGATGAGATCAAGTGCGCACTCACGGCATGATGGCGTTCCTTGACCCAGATAAGGACTCTGAACTCATTGTGGATGCAAGTCTGTTCGGACTGGGCCATGCTCACACAGTCACACAAAGAAAAAAATTGTCCCCTTTCCCATTGTACAGATTATCAATTGCCCTCCTTACAGTGGTGGGGGCATCAACTGGTTACTACCTTGTCCCTGTCTGAATCTACACCAAGTCTTGGACAAGGGGACTACTGAGAAACTTACAACATTCCTCTGCGTTTGTCTCGGTCCATGTCTGTATCTACAAAATTACTACGCCCCTATTTATTCAGGCCCTGTACGTACCAAACACAGTCCAGCAAGCGGGGAGAAGTAAGACCAATTACATACGCAAGAAAAGCATTGTCGGCAGCCGAACAACGATATTGCCAAATTGAGTTTGAGGCACTGGCAGTGTTGTGAGGGTGTTGACATCTATACCTTCCAGTCATCACCTCTTTTGTTTTGCTTTAGTCACCCTGAGTGGGACGGTTATGCCCAGATGTGGGTGCCATGCCTGCTGGGCCTAGAGACCTAAGCTACTCCTCACTGATGAGGCCAAACAAGGCTGAAACATGTTTGGGGATGTTTGTGGTATTTTGCAGAAGGGATGTGACCAAGCAGGTCAGGCTGGACTGCCCCTCTCGAGTTGGGACCAAGCCTGATTTCCATATGGTCTTTCCCCTTTTGTAATGGCTTGGCAGGTGAAGAGCGATGGTTCGGAGGGTTGCCCAGAGCAATGCCAGAGGTAAAGATGCATTCTAACTCTTCCAGCCATCACCTCTTGTTTTGCTTTAGTCACCCAGAGTGGGACGGATATGCCCAGACGTGGGTCCCATGCCTGCTGGGCCTAGAGACCCAAGCTACTCCTCACTGATAAGGCCCAACAAGGCCGAAACATGTTTGGGGGTGATTGTGGTCTCGTGCAGAAGGGATGTGACTAAGCAGGTTGGGCTGGACTGGCCCTTTGGGGGTGGGACCAGGCCGGATTTGCATATGTTCTTTCCCCTTTTGTAATTTATTTTGTACATTTGTATAGCGCACAGACAGCTCTTGGGCATCAATGGTTTGGCAGGCGAAGAACAATGGTCTGGAGAGTTGCCCAAAGCAATGCCAGAGGTTAAGATTAATTCTAAACCTTACAGCCATCACCTCTTATGTTTTGCTTTAGTCACCCCGAGTGGGGCGGGTATGCCCAGACATGGGTCCCGTGCCTGCTGGGCCTAAAGACCCAAGCTACTCCTTCCAGTCATCATTTAAAAAAATATATTTTATTAGTGTTTGGTTTATTACAAACCTTTCATATTTATTTGAAGAAACAAGATAAAACATGCTGAAATGTCTGAGAGAGTTCTTCCCTAGGCTTATTCATACCAGGAGAATTCCAATCGGAAGAGAAAAAAAGATCAGGCAGTATGGCTTCCCATCTCGTAACCAAGGAAATCTATTAGATAAATCAAAATCAAGACTCCAAGGTATACACTGGTTGATACTATTCCCAATTTCCCTCAAAGTTATTTGAAGACAAGAGCAAGAGGTTAGCCATGATTTATACTATAATGCTGGGAGTGGAGATGATTTCCCTCCAAACCGACATCATGGTGAAAATTATCCTATTATGTTCTCCCAATAAGAGCAGGTTCCACCATTCTTCCACCTCTTATGTTGGTTGAAGGACCAGGTAACAGGCGGTGCCGATATTTGTTTCTTATGGTGGTCAAGCTTGGACAGTCAATCAACAGATGTCTTGATGTTTCAATCTGCGCAGGATCTTGCAGAAATGGCAAGTCACAGATTTTCCCTTCAGCTGGTTTTGCCCCTCGTGGGAAGAAGGTTGAGTCTTTGTCTCAAGAAAAGATCTCTAAACCTCAGACAGGGAAATTTCATTAATTAACAAGGTAGTTGGTTTATTGAGCGTCTTTCAACTAGACAATTGATGGATAATTTGTATAGATCTTTCTTTTCTTAAGTTTCTATCCATTCATTCCACTCTATTTTTGTTGTTGATCTCAACAGGGTTTGTCGTCAAGATTTCTATTGAAAATCCAAGAGATTGGATCCAGCGTCTACATTTAGTTTTCCATGAGTTAAACCGTCGATTTTGTGTTCCTGCCTGGTTTAATCTCAAATTATCTACAGGTGGAAGATCGTCGTCTAGAATTGGTTTCCAATATAAATCCAGAGATTTCCACAACACCTTAGAATGTAGGCAGTGAGGGGCCAATTCGTACCTTATCAAAGCTACAGGAAAAGAAGGCAGCAGACAGAGCACTTTCCTCCAAAAGGTGCCTTCCAAGATATCCCAAATAGTCCACGCTAAGTTAAGGGCTGTTTCCACTCCATAAGTAAGGATTGGCATCACTTTCTGTAGATAGAAGGTGACTACTGGAAGCATAGAGAATTTCCCATACTCCTAGTGCAGGATCAGCCCTTGACGCGCCAAGCTCTGCACGATAGTTCTTAGAGCTACTTCCCATTCATATTTTCTAATGCTAGAGTTGACCCAAACTCAGAGATATTTTCTAGAGTGGACTTGTTGTAATTTGTTAAACCCCAAGACTAGAGAAAACGTCCCTTTTTTGCTTCCATGTTGGTCACAAAAGGACATGATTTGGGTTTTTGAAACATTGATTTTTAAATCATTTTCAGAGATATAAGATTCAAGTGCTTTCAATCTTCTTTGCAGGCCAATCAGAGTCTTATCAAGAAGGACAAGGTAATCTGCATAGATCATCCAGGGAACAGGTACAGCATTCAGGATTGGTGGATGATCTCTTACTTCCTCTTGACTGTCTCCAAAGTCCGACATATAGACGTTGAACAATATTGGCGCCAAGGGGCATCCTTGTTTGAGGCCGTTCACTGTGTGAATTATTTCAGAAAGTGCACCAGCTCCCGACAGTCTAACCTGGACTGAAGTTCCTGAATAGAGGGAACAAATTGCATCCACTAAATCAGGAGGGCAGTTCCATGATAAAAGCGTTTGCCACAGTTTTCCTCTGTCAACACTGTAAAAGGCCTGTTCAAGGTCTATAAAACCATATATGTTTTAGTTTTTGATCTTAATGCTTCCAGTTTTAACAGGTTGAGCAGTAGATTTATATTCATGCCCACACCCCTGACGAAACCAGTCTGTCTGGTATCCATCCTGTTGGTGCTTCGTGCCCAGACAAACAGTTTCCCCAGGGGACCCAAGAGTGCAATTGGTCGATAATTTGCTGTTAGGGATCGGCCCCCCTTCTTGAAAATTGGCACCAGCACCGCATTTTTCCATGACAGGGGACTTGGTTGTTTTTCATGATGTTTGAGAATAGAGGTGCACAGAAGTCTGCCCAGGCCTCAGGGTTAGCTCTCAAAATATTGTTGGTTAGACCGTCTGGGCCCAGTCATCGCTAGGTTTTTAGCTTTTTAATCAGCATGAGGATTTCATCTCTATCCCAATCTATTTGCCAACTTCTGGTTTGAGTGATATTTGGCCTCTCTGTCCTTGTGGCTCCTTTGCATATTGCATCAGCACAACTGATCCGAAAATCGAGGAGCAGGAGCTCCTTTCCCCACTGCTGGAGCAGTGCCTACACCCAGGATGGACCCCCACCCACACGGTAAGCCTGTGGGCCCCTCCCCAGCCCCTAGAACGAGTACCGAAAACAGAAGGAAAGCAGAATTTGCATGCACCACAATTATCTGCACAACTCTGCTATACCCATCAAGCGTCTGAAAGTGCAATCCCGACCTTAGAATTGCACATTTGGCCCATTCTCATATCTTTTGTATTGATCCCACCACGAGGATCGCACTTTCAAAAATGGCCCCCTTGCATTCCCAGAGAGCCGCACAGCCAAAACAACCAGCCTCCTTCCAGAGAAGCCACGGGATTGGCTGGAGCCTCTCATTTTGGCCGTATCCATTCGCTGGCAGGCGAGAAGCCGGCCCGCCTCCTAAGGCCAGCTCACCAAGGCTCCTCCTGTCTGGAGCCTGTCCGGAGACAGAGGAGACGAAACAGGACCCGTCTCACGAAACAGAGGACTCACTGTAATCCAGCCCTGCTATACCCTACGCTGATCCTGCTTGAACGCCCACACAGGCGGTAAGACTTCACTGGCAGCACATTTATAAAAAAAAAAAAAGAAAACTATCAGACAGTGTAACGCTGCGCGTATACAATGATCTCATGAGCTACATTGCCTTGACAAGACTAACACTAATGTCCTGCATTTACGTGTACTGTATTACACCAAGCATACCGCTTTATTCATTTTATTAACTTGTGTTGATTCATTACGATATACTCTCCAACTACCTCCATTGCCACAGCTCACATGGTCTACCCTCAATAGCATGTTAGCCTCTGACACTATTACCAAGTAGCATTTCACCAGAGTGCATGCTGATACTCATAGTGCCACTCCACTGTACCAAAATTGTTAATGTTATCCTTGGTTAAACTCCGCTATGGAGTCGTAACGTATGTATTATCCATATACTTATTGTGCTCAGGGCGCACGTGTTAAACTACACACCTACAGCATATACATGTAACATATATAAGTACTGCATATATCCCGTTGACATGACCACTGTGATCAGTTACAAATTTGGTAGGAGCCTCCATGTGCCATGCTTATGTGTAAGTTAAATTAGCAAAGGCTATCCCCATTGTATATTAGCCATAATTAACTGATTTGCATAAGAAAGGAACTGTCTAGTTCATATACACTAGCTAAAAATGCTTTACTATTTACCTGCTCCCATATATGTTACCTATGCAACTATGCTATAGCCTGCCTTTGCCTCATATGAAACTTACATTGAGCCATTAGTCAGTGATACCAGATACTAAAGTCTAGATTAACGTTACAAGTTGTACCTACGTACTACTCAACTGCCACGCTACCTGATTTGTGTCTTTACCATATTGTACACGCTAACATTACACTATGTACCTTACTATACAGAACCTAGTGTTCCTAGGTGCTCTTCTTAGCCCTTTGGTATCTTCTACACCCATGCCCACTTCTAGTCCTGCTAGACCTGCTAACCTAGCCCACACATTTGACAGACACCCACTGCCTTCCAGTCCACTAATAGCTGAGTTACTCCCATCCTGCAAAATGATCCCATGTAATACTACACTCAGAAATGCCAGACTCCGAGCACGATTGCCTAAAATATTCAAACTGCCTAACAGATATGTGCTCACCGACATCCACCGCAACATTAGCACACCCCACTCACCTATATCTACGCCTATCCCCACTTTTAGCACCAAGCCACTTGCCAAAAGACCCAAGTCTTCCACCTGCCCACGTGCACCTTACAGCACGCCTCATCTCCCACTTCAAGACACTCCTACACCTAACCTTAAAGGAGCTTTAATAAATGCAAGATCACTAGTCGCTCATGCCACCGAAATAGCTGAAGTCATCCTAGCAAAAGATTAGGACTTCATTGCCATTACAGAATCATAACTACATGAGGCCGCAGGCCCGGCACTGACCTTAGCCGTACCCAATGATTGCACTATCCTCAGAGCTGACAGATGAGACACTCGAGGCAGAGGCTTAGCAGTTATAGCCAAATCTAATCTTTCCATGAGATTAATATCTGTGCCTAATATTGTCTTGTTTACAGACCCCTTGGCCCCATTAACACCTTTAACGACTACCTATCCACCATCTTATCAGAAAACCTCAGATATTCCTCCTAAACTCTATTGGTAGGAGACCTTAACCTAGGATTTAATGACTCCAACGACCAACATGCCTCTGCCGCGGTCAATACTTTGGCAGAACTCAGCTTCACCCAGAAGGTGCAAGCACCAACCCACAATAAAGGGAGAATTGTTGATTGGGTTGCAGACCACAACTGCAATGTATCTATTACTTCCAACTCCCCTCAAATCTGGACAGACCATCATCTGATATCTTTCACTCTAGAAACCAAAAGACAAAAGACGCAACTTATTCCTGCCCCTCCTACACTCACTAGAAATAAGAAAAATATCACTGTTGACAAACTCCTCCCTCATATCCTCCCTACGCTCAACTCTCTACCTGATAACTCTGATCCCAGCTTCCTAGTTGAAGAATACAATAAAGTTATGAATACAACTCTTGATAACATAGCCCCACTAAAACTAAGAAATAGCAAACCCAAAAGCCATCTTAACAATTGGTTTGCCCCCCACCTGAAAAACCTAAGACTAGATAAAAGAAAGTGTGAACCAGCCTGGAAACTTCATCCGGCAGCAGAAAATAAATTAAACATAATCAATAGCTCTTCCCAATATAAAAAGGACATCCTCTTAGCTAAACAAGATTCATACACTAACAGAATCTCAGGTGCTAATTCCAGTATGAAGGAGCTCTTCACAATATTAAAAGAACTAGAAACCCCTATTATAACACAAGACAGCTGTGTTAAAGGCAAGGCATGGTGTTCTGACATTCAGCACACCTTAGTTAATAAAGTCTCCAACCTACAGCACAAAATAGCGCAAAAGAAGGCCTCACTAACTCCAATAACACCTAACAAAACACATCAGCCCAGAACAAAACCTTCTACCCAATTCAACTTTTCCAAAGTCTCCACTTTAGAGGTTCAGAAAGTCATACTGACTCTCAAACCATCCAACTGCAAGGGTGCCCAATGCCTACCACAACTAATTAAGGCCACTGCTAGGGATCTAGCACCGTTTAACTAAACCTATTAACGCATCCTTCACATCTGGCACCATTCCCAGAAATCTTAAGGAATCTTGGGTTCTCCCCCCTCCTTAAAAAGCAAACCTTAGACCCCTTCTATTCCTACCAACTACAGGCCTACCACCACTGTACCTTTCCTGCTAGATAAGGTAGCTTACGTCCAAATTCAGAGCTTTTTAGAAGCAAATCAACTCTTAGGGTCTCGCCAATCTGGTTTCCGGCCATTACATGGCACAGAAACTGCACTCATTGATCTTAAAGCCCAAATAGACAACATTAGAGACAAGGGACATTTGGCTTTACTACTCCTCCTGGACCTATCGGTCCTTTGCAGCCACCTGGATTCAGCGGTCCATTTCTCCACAGAGGCTATAGCTTGGATACAATCCTTTCTCAGCGACCGAACTATGAGGGTCTTCTTGCCCTCTGCTGCTGCTGACCCTATTCCCATCACCTGCGGGGTGCCCCAAGGATCTTGTGTCTCTCCAACTTTGTACAATATATTCACCAAGCCCTTGTTTGACGATCTTGATGAGCTAGGTGTCACCTACACTAACTATGCAGATGACACCAGGATCCTCCTACCACTTACTGGGGATTATAACAAGGACTCTGCCTTGGTGAATGATATTTACAGTATCGTTCAGGCATGGATGGCTTCCCATGGCCTTTGCCTGAACGATGATAAAACAGAGCTCCTTATCCTGGGAACCGTATCTCATCTCTCAGAATTAAACAATGATTACACCTCACTAATCAATGATGGGAACCCTATCAGAGTAGCAAAAGAAGTAAAAACTCTTGGTTTCTACTTAGATTCTACCTTAACATTCAATAAACAGGTAAAGTCCCTAGCCTCCTCTACAGCATATACATGCAAACTGATTAGAGCTGGCAAACAATTCCTATCCTCCAATAGTTGCATAACGTTAGCCACTCTAAACTATAAAGAGGCCATACTTCAGGCCAAAAGAGATGAGTATATCAAACGCATCGAACAAGCTCAGTCTAACACTAAAGAGTTATTTAGAATGTTAAAGGAACTGGAGTCTCCTGCTACTCCTCTTGACACCTGTTCCAAAGACAGTACCTGGTGTACTAACATTCAAACGGCACTCCTTGGCAAAATCACGACTCTCCAAAACAAAATAAATGACAAAAAAAAAACAGCCTGCAGACTAGCGTGCAGCACAATATCCATCTGACCAGCGCTAGCACTAACCGCAATACTCTAAAACCATTCTCCTTCTCTCCCTTATCCATTACTGAAGTTGAGCACATCATTAATAACCTCAAACCGTCCAACTGTCAGGGCGACCTATGTCCCCCCGCCATTATTAAGGAAGCCTTGCACAGTCTAGCTCCCTTCATTACCACACTCATAAATTCATCATTCAGTTTTGGGATTGTCCCAGACAACCTAAAGGATACCTGGGTCATTCCCCTCCTCAAAAATCCCACCTTGGATGCTAACATACCCACTAACTTCAGACCCATTACCACAGTCCCCTTCATCTCAATAATTCTTGATCGCGCAGCATACTTGCAGATCCAAGCTTACCTGGAAACTAATAATCTCCTGGGGCTGAGACAATCAGGCTCTGCCCTCGGTATGGTACGGAAACTGCCCTCTTAGATCTAAAAACTCAGATCAAAGACCTAAAAGACAAGGGCAAGCTTGCCCTTTTACTCCTTTTAGATCTCTATGCAGCCTTCGATTTTGTAAATCACCAAATCCTCAGCCGTCACCTCAAAACTGCCGTCAACTTCTCTGACAAAGCCACGGCCTGGATCACCTCCTTTTTGGAAAATAGATCCATGAGTATTATCCCCTTCTGCACTGCTGATGCCGCGCCAGTCACCTGCGGGGTTCCTCAAGGTTCGTGTGTTTCTCCGACACTTTATAATGTGTTCACAAAACCACTCTTTGATATTTTGGACTATCTGGGTGTCACATATACCAATTACGCCGATGACACCCAGATACTCATCCCTATCACAGGCGACCACAAAACTGACACTCTAGCCACCAATTCCATCTATCAAATCATCCAGGCTTGGATGGCGCAGCATGAACTGTGCTTGAACGATGAAAAGACGGAGATTCTCATCCTAGGATCTCACCAAAGACTTAGCAAGTTAGACCCGTCCTTCAAATCCTTCACTATTGATGGCAATTCCATCAAAGTGGCCAAAGATACTAAAACACTTGGCATCTATCTCGATGCCACCTTATCACTTTCGAGACAAGTTAACGTTGTCTCCTCTGCTGCATCTTATACATGCAAGCTCATCACGGCTTGTCGTCCATTCCTATCACCAGCCAACTGCACAACATTAGCCAGGACCCTGGTCCTGTCTAAGATCGACTATTGTAATGCCCTCTACCTCGGCACTAACCAATGTAACATCAGCAAACTACAGATCATTCAAAATAATGCCATTAGAGCAGCATTTAACATCCCTAGGAACCTCCACATCTCAGAAACCAGACGGAGTCTCCATTGGCTATCAGTTCCCCAAAGAGTTTCTCTCAAAGCACTATCGCTAACACACAAAAGCCTCTCGCATCAAGCACCAAGCTACCTGGCTAGTAGATTTTCTCTACACACCTCCCGAGACCACTTAGAAGTGCTCAAACCAACTGCCTCTCCATCCCCCGCTTCAACCTCCAGAGATCAGGCGGGAGCAGTTTCCCAGTCATGGCTGCGAAACTATGGAACTCCCTACCCAACCCACTGAGAGCAGAACCATCCTTCCTGGCCTTCAAGAGCAAAGCCAAAGCCTGGCTGGCAGCCCAAGACCAGCCTGATTACTAGCAACCACTGGCACTCCGCTACACTTGCGCAAACCTGCCAGCTGCTCTGCATGATTGTTAATATGTATAGTACTTTTATATTTTCTAAAATTTCATTTTTATTTTAATTTGCCTTTATTCCCTTCCCTTGCTCTCTTTTGTATGCACCGAATAACATGTCTGTAACCTAAATCATGCGTCCGGATGCCCTTGGGCCTGGTGCGCTTTACAAATAAATAAAATACAAATACAAGAGCCCTTATCTTATCCAAACTCGATTACTGCAATGCCTTACACATTGGGGCCAATAAATACATTATAAATAAAATCCAGATACTCCAAAACAATGCCCTTAGAGCTGCCCTTAGCATCTCTAGGAAAGAACACATTTCTGATACTAGAAAAAAACACAAGTGGCTATCCACATCTGAGAAAATCCAACTAAAAACTGCTTCCCTGATCCACAAATGCTTAAACAAAAAAGCACCTAGCTATTTGATAGATAAAATCTCTAGAACGACCTCCAACAGGCCTACTAGACTAGCCAACTCCAACTGCCCCGCTACAAATTATCTACTATCGGTGGTACTAGTTTCCCAGTCAAAGCAGCCCAACTATGGATCTCACTACCCACAACACTAAGAACGGATCAAACCTTTGCCAAATTCAGACAGAACATGATTGCCTGGCTCATAGAAAACAATGAGAAATTAACCTCTAGAATGTGACTACACCTGCTTACAATTTAACTGCATATATATACATATATATATATATATGTATATATATACACACATTTTTACATTGACTGCTTGTATATTCCTTACTTCCTGTATTTACTCATCACACTTTTTATCTACTCTTTATCGCTATTATTGTATTATTGCATTATTTTATTTTATCATAATATATAACCTTGTACTAAGCCTCGAGACTTCTTATTCCCTGTGCCCTGATACCTTTGGGTCTGGCGCACATAATAATAAACAGAGTAGGGAAGTGAGAAACCCATGCCTCTTCTGGGACCACTGTCGTTACGGGGTGGGATGGTTTAGTTTGACCATTTAGAAGAGCCCACAAATCACATGTAATTTGTTTTGTTTCTTTTTTTTAATTAATGGAATCCGCTTTTCTAGCGGCAAAGCTTGCAGTTTTCTTAAATCCATTCAATACTTTTATCTGACGGCCACCAGTTCATTGTTATATGTCTGGTCATTCTTGGAATTTATTTTAGGCCCTTTCCGATCATGTGACCTGTATTGAACGAGGACCCAATCGTATTCCAATGACTGGGCCCCATTATCCCAATTTGCGGGTAGTTTTGACGCTAGTTTAGGAACATCATCTGCAGTTATACGCAGGCTGTTTTTCCCATTAGATAGATGTAGTTTTGGAAGGTTGGAGAATTTCCTATCCTGTTGGGTCCCTTTCCATGTCAGAGTCACCAGGTGATGGTCGCTGTTCTCCGTAGGAGACACCATCAAGGTTGCCAGGGCTCGAATCATCTCAAGACAAGCGAAGATGTAATCTAAGTGAGCTATTGATTTACCTCTTTGCCAGGTTGGCACTGCCGGAATATCACCTGTCAGTTGGCTGTTCAACAGAAAAGTAGAGCGAGATTGGAATTCTTTGGTCCATATCAGAGCTTTCCTTGAGATTAAGAAGTCACACAGGGCCCATTTTTCTCAAAATAATGGATGTTGAAATTCCCACACAATATTTTATCCAGGCACTTGAAACGGGCACACAAGCCATCTAAGGAGGATAGTGTTTTTTCGATGAAGAGTGTCATCAATCCCTTCCGAGTTCCAAAACAGGTTAAGAATCACCAATGGCTTGGGCCTACTCTCCTTTTACTCAGTTCTGGTCAATATCACTATCTGGATAAAGGGATTTGGGTTCAAGATTTCTATGAGCTTTAGACTGCGTGCAGATTTAACTAAAGTCAGTAGGCCTGTGGAGGGGCGGCCATATTGACCTATATTTGCTGGGTTTAAGTATGCTATATATCTGTCGCATAACGGCACCTTCCGCAGCCAGGTCTCCTGAAAACATAGAATGTCATAATTTAATAGCTCTGGATTCCCCTCCGTAAACAAGTGGGTGAACCCTCTCATATTACAGGAGAAAAGCCTCAGAGGGGTAGCCCCGTCATCTCCTTGTTGCCAACAGTCGTTTGGAGATGCCTACTAAGTTAAGGCGTGATGGTCACTCTCTGTAGATCTTGAAGTTGAGAGATTACTATTGTAGGTCTTGACATTTCTATGTGGATTTGATTTCAGCATGTCGAATCTTACTGTTAAGCGTTGATAAGGTTTCCCCCCGGATTGCAAATCCTTCTCTTTGTGAGGTGCAGGAGAAAGCCTCAGTCGCCTTCGGAATTTGAGGAGTCGTCTTCCTTCTTGTTGTGGTCTATGGTTTGGCTCGAAGCTTGTCCTGATTGTAGTGAGGCATCGACCTCACCAGATCTTTACAAAGATCCAATCCCAATGGCAAAAAGGCAGAACTTGTCTCCAACAAAGCAGAGTAGACCAGAGGTGAGAAGAGATGTAGGATTACCCAATCTGTTCGGCTTTCTTCCACAAACTGAAAATGTTTTATATCGTCCGAGTCTATGTATCTCAATTTTTGGTATATAGTCTAGATGTTTTCAAACATTTGCTTGGTTCAGAATCAGACCATCCTCTGATCTCAAGAGGCGTTCGATCACTACGGTATGTAGATCCGATTTTAAGACGGTTGAAAGTAAATACATTTTGTGAGCTTTTGTTTAGATCTCCTCTAGGTAGATTTTGGTCAGGTCATGTCTCCAGGTTATTTAAGGTTGAATTACTTTTTTGGTCCAATGTCATGAAAGAGTTCCCTTGTGAATCTATTAGTATGTCCAGATTTATTGCTTTGTGTACTATATCCGGCGAACAAGCTTCATCTTCCTCAATGTCCCCCTCTGAAATATCTTGGATAGAATTCTCTTCAACATCAAACTGAGCAGCCCTATCGTCCTTCTCATCCTTTGACATGTAAACAGAGAGGTTCAGCAGGATGTTCCTACTTTCAAGTTCAGATTCATTCAATTCGCTGGCCTTCAGGCTTTCCCTTAGTTTTCCATTAGGGATGCTCCTTATATGGGAGCGCCTCTCCTTCTCATTTGTAGAACATGTCAGTTTTGCAGGTGGAGTTCTTAAATTTCATAGGACGGATCTTGAGCCGTTAGATTTAGGTTTAGGCCCTCGAGGTCTGTTTTTAGATTTCCTCTGTTGGCCCCCTGCATCTTTAGGTCTACTAATCCGGCTGTCAAACATAGGAAAGATTTTTTTGCTACTATCCTCTTGAATGGTGCCGGATCCAAGGTCCGTTGTTAAAGACGACCTGTGTCCCCCATCAAGCTTCATGAAGGGAGATACGGATACAGTTAAAGCAGCCATAACGTTATTTTGGATTTCCATCATAGACTCAGGCGATATGGTTTGGCAGACCTCATCTCCCTTTTTTTTTCTTTTTATTAAAAAAAAAGAAAATCGCCCTTTATCCGTAGTTGCTCAGAATCCTTTTTGTGTCATCCGAGCAGGTATCATCTGAGCTACTAACAGGTTGTCCTTGATGTGGGAGCTGCCCCGTAGATAATGTGCCTTCTAGAATAGAATCAGACACAGGAGGAAGAGGCAAGAAGACTCTCGATTGAGGCTGGGGAGCAGTCAAGAGCTGAGGGGTTGAACAGGAGATCTGAATTGAGGGTGAACTTTCTCCATCACACAGTCTCACTGTAATCGGCAGACTCCCAGCCAAGATTGAGTCCGTAGAGATCAGAGTGATCAAAGTGGTAGAAGATGCATCCTTGTTAGGAAGGTTGTATAACCTGTTTTGGATGATTACCAAACACATAATTCCATCTCTTTTGGCTGTTGATTAAGGACTGGATTTCCACAATATCATGGCACAGTCGAGCCTCCAACTTAGAGGGACGCTTTGTTGGACTCTTGGCCTGTCCTTGTATTTTGGGGACCTCTGGGTGTAGTTTGGGAGCACAGGGGTTCACCGCCCCAATTTAGATAAATTGACTTGTTCAAACATTTGGCTCCCCTGGCTTCAGGTCTGTCCCCGTGCCAAGATAGGTAACACCGCTAACAGCGGAGCACCCCTTTCCAGGTGGATATTGTAGGGGAGGCAGCAAGCCTTGATCGATCCACCCCCCCTTTAGACAGTTCCACAACTTCCCTAATTCTGCATATGTTTGCGCTTAGTTGGTCGGAGGACTGAGTTGCGGGAGGGTGCTGGGAGGGTGCTGCAATAGGTGTTGAGGGCGAGATAGTACTCATCTTTGCGGGAGAAGTGGAATGCCCGCCAGTGGACACAGTAAACATAGCCGAGCCACCTATTGTCTTCCCAGTCAAAATGGCACCCTCAACCTCGTCCACCTCCTCTACTGGGAAGTCAAGACTTGATCCCACGAGTCTTCCATGATGGTAATAGGGGTCACAATGTTCTCAGTGTTTAGCCCTAGGACTGTAGCGCAACATGCTGGAGCTTGCATTTCTCTATTAGTGCTCACGCTCACCTTGACAGTGAGGGCAGCTTCTGGTACCTGACAGTCCTCCGAAGATGAAGGTAAAGGTGGAGGGACAGCATTTCCAGCCATTGATATTGGTGTTGGTTCAACCTCAAGCGATCGCAGTTGCTGTCTCGTTCTCAGACCAGTGGAGTCTATATAGCCAAGAGTAATGGGTATCAGGCAGGTAGTTGGGACAAACTGGGTGGAGGCTTGGCAGGCATGGCATAGGCACACACAGAACCCATAACAAATCCCTCCTTTCATTCCTTCCTAGTGTTTGTAGTAACTTCCTGGTTACCACTTCCTGTTGCCAAACAGGAAGTGCATGATAACTCATGAGCTCTCTAGTGTTTGGGTGTGGCTGGCTATATAAGCTACACCCAAGATTCTTCCAGTGCTACGTGTTGCTTACTGTGAGCTGTATCAGCAACACACTTGCCGTGCTCTGGATCAGCTAGCATCTGCTTTCCTGCTCCGGATCATCCTGCTTCTGCTTACCTGCTCTGGATTATCCTACTTTCGCTTACCCGCTCTGGATCACTCAGCTTCAGTTTACCTGGTTCTTACTCAACGCCGCAGCTATCTCCAGTCAAGTGGGGACTTCTACACTGGCACCTGTAAGAACAAAGAAGAACAGCATTAACACGCGCACATCAGTAATGCTGCGCATACTCACTGAATCTTCCCGCGACGCTGGAATCCATGTTAGTTGCACGAGCGCACAAACCCCTGTAAGAAAGAAGAGACATTATTCATTGCGCTCGCTCCAATAACGCAGACACTTATTTCACTGCGCTCTCTCTCTCTCTCTCTCTCTCTTCTACACGCAGCGCTACTCACCCGCAAAAATACCGGCAAACAAAGACAATACAGCCAATTTTGGACACTCAACATTCTCCGTGCAACGTTCATTTGTGGGAAGGACTTTCTAGCCAGTGAAGAAACTGGTGCCTTGAACTCTCGGCCTCGCTGTGAAGGCATAAAACAGCGTTTGGCATCTGAACTCAGCCTAGAGACATTGGCACCAATCACTTGAGTGAATCGCGCCCCTGCAAATGCAGGATTGAGTGCACACCCTACTAAAGATCAAGGTAAGCCCATAGGGGGACATCACAGCATACAGTAAATAAAAGGTAAGGGCCCAGGGGAATCGGGTGAATTCAGGTCTGAGTGTATACGTTGTATATGACAGGTATTCCTCCGGGTGAAACAGGGGAAGTGAAGACTCGTGGTCAAGGGAGGCTTGTCCATCGCTCCTGCAGAGACACAGGTGAGTGTGACACCAAGTCACTGCCGATCTAACTCCGAATGAACTCGGCTCCAACTCTTGCACTGGTGCTTCACGCCTAGCTGGCCTTTAGTAGAGAATGAGGTCACGTTAAAAGGTACAGCGCCCAGGTCTGGAGAACGTAAAAATATGACTGGAATGAGCAACAGGCTCTCTCTACGGCAAATCCGAATGAACTCTGCTCCAACTCTCTTGTTTTGCTTTAGTCACCCCGAGTGGGACGGGTAGCCCAGATGTGGGCCCGTGCCGGCTGGGCCTAGAAACCGAAGCTACTCCTCACTGATAAGGCCTAACGAGGCCGACACATATTTGGGGATGCTTGTGGTCTTGTGCAGAACGGATGTGACCAAGCAGGTTGGGCTGGACTGCACCTTTGGGGGTGGGACCAAGCCTGATTTGCATATGGTCTTTCCCCTTTTGTAATGGGTTGGCAGGCAAAGACCGATGGTTTGGAGGGTTGCCCAGAGGAATGCCAGAGGTTAAGATTAATTCTAAACCTTCCAGCCATCGCCTCTTTAGTCACCCTGAGTGGGATGGGTATGCCCAGACGTGGGTCCTGTGCCTGCTGGGCCTAGAGACCAAAGCTACTCCTCACTGATGATGACCAACGAGGCCGAAACATGTTTGGGGATGCTTGTGGTCTCGTGCTGAAGGGATGTGACCAAGCAGGTCAGACTGGACTGCCCTTTTTTTTGCGGTGGGACCAAGACTGATTTGCGTATGGTCTTTCCCCTTTTGTAATGGCTGGCAGGTGAACACCGATGGTCTGGAGGTTTGCCCAGAGCAATGCCAGAGGTTAAGATTAATTCAAAATCTTCCAGCCATCACCTTTTTTGTTTTGCTTTAGTCCCCCCGAGTGGAACGGGTATGCCCAGACATGGGTCCTGTGCCTGCTAGGCCTAGAGACCCAAGTTACTCCTCACTGATGAGGCCCAACGAGGCCGAAACATGTTTGGGGATGCTTGTGGTCTCATGCAGAAGGGATGTGACCAAGCAGGTTGGGCTGGACTGCCGCTTTGGGGGTGGAACCAAGCCTGATTTGCATTTAGTCTTTCCGCTTTTGTAATGGCCTGGCAGCCGAAGAACGATGGTCTGGAGGGTTGCCCAGAGCATGCCAGAGGTTAAGATCAATTGTAAACCTTCCAGGAATCACCTCTCTTTTGTTTTGACCTACTCTGTGAGGTTCATCAAGGATTTTGCCACAATCTCAGAACTTCTCTGCAATCTGATGAAGGAGGAGTGTGGTTGGCAGTGGACACCCCTGGAGCAGTCGGCATTTGATGAGATCAAGTGTGCACTCACGACTGAGAGCATGATGGCGTTCCTTGATCTAGATAATTACTCTGAACTGATTGAGGATGCAAGGCTCTTATGACTGTGGGTCGTGCTCACACAGTCCAGCAAGCAGGGAGATTTTAAACCAGTTACATACGCGAGAAGAGCGTTGTCGGCAGCCAAACAATGCTATTCCCAAATTGAGCCTGAGGCACTGGCCATGTTGTGAGGGTGTAGACCTTTTCATCTATATATCTACAAGAAGCCAGTAACTGTGGTCACAGGTCACAACCCTCTCTTTCCGATCATGGTGGGGTTCCTCTTCTAAGCCACCAGCAAGAATAGAGAAGTGGATGTTTGCCCATATAACGTCAGCTTGATGTATCGAGCTGGAAGCAACAATGCAGAAGACTTTTTATCCAGACACTCTTCCCCTCGCCTCGACCACTTGACTCAATCAAGGATGTTTGTGGAACGGAGGATTTCGTACGATTGCTTTCGAAGGCCGACACACCAAATGTAATGTCCGTGGATGAGCTCAGGGTGGCTTCGGAAAATGATGAATGCTTCCAGATCATGAGGAATGCCCTCACAAGAGGTGATTGGAAGTGTGTGCTGGTGTACATGTCATCTATAGAACCCGCCCCCTCACTTCCTTCATATTGGAAGAACAGCAAGAATACACTGTGCATGACACCAGGTATCATCCCAATACTGTATCGAAGATATGATACCACTGAACATAGAAGAGCCATTAGTGAGGTCTGACAAGTGTACACTGACGTCATAAAGAGAAGATATGAGGGCACACTGAAACCATATACGGATACTTAAAGAATGAAGTTGTGACTGACGTGACAAAGTGAACATATATGCGAATACGAACAAATCAAACACTGAGAAGATAAGTGAGAAGAGATGCAGTAGATGTATGTATGCAGAAACACAAGGTAGATAAGATATATAGAAGCTTGCTAAATGAAGAAAATAGAACATGGGTAAAGCAGCCGTCGACACATGCATAAAAGTAAGCCAGAAGCCAGAAGGAGAGACACCAAGTCTGCAGAGCCGATGGGCATTGGAATACAAATGTGTGCAAGAACAAAGAATATTTGTTTGGCTAAGGATCAAGGAGTTGGAGAGGATAAGCCATGTACATAGGACATGTTTCTCTTAGATTAAGCAAAGGAGTGAACATTTGCAAGTGCCAAGTATTGTACGATTAAAGATGCAGAAAGCATCTGCAAGACGGAGCAACCAAGTCTCCAGAGACCGAGGAGAGCAATAGCACCTAGTTTAATTGAATCAAATAGCACTAAATAGAAGGGCAGGATGGACAAAATCATGGTCTCCTCACACATGGTGCAAAATCAGAAAAAAGGCCTATTCATAAAGCTCCAGACGAAGATAGCAATGTACTTTCACTCCCTTTAAAGTTCTGAGGAAGAGATCAGCCAGCAAGGTCAAGTACAAAAAAGACACCTTGGTTTAGGGCCTCACTGTTGAGGGATGGTAGGCTAATTAGCCAAGTGGGCAGTTTTCTGACGTTGTTCCCCGCACCTGGGTTTCATTTTGCTTATGTGCTGCTAACGAGCCGAATGTCCAAGGTTGGTGGGGAGTGCCAACCAATCATGAGGGCCTATGTAATGGTGGACTATATATTGGTGCAGAAGCCAATCTGCTGCTGTTATTCTGTTATTATCTGTATTATACGTAGTTCGAGGTGGTTTAAGGCATGCCTGCCAGATAAGGGTCAGCCAATGATGTTACTAACACCTAAATGCATCATAGCTGACGTACATCGAGGTTTAAAGGCTTTGTGTAACCAAAATGCATTTGAGTGTGTGAGCTACACTATTTTTGTTTGCCAGGTTTTCCTACTTTATTTAACTGATAATTAAGTAGTATTTTGCCATATTCTTTCGGTCTGTCCAGTTATTTGGGGCTGAGATCAGTTATTGTGGTAATCCCATCTGGCACTTGGAACGCTCCAGGTGCTACTGCACACTGGCAAGCTTAGCTAAATGTAACAGTGCCAGAGTGGCGTTACAACAGTTATGGCGCATACAATATGAATGTTACGCTCACCTGGTATCCACAGGGATGCCACCCAGCCGGGTTACTCGCTGGTATGCTTCTCAGCTTTGGCCTGATGTGGTCTGCGGGGAAGGTTCTGCCTGAAAATACAGGAGGACTGTGTTCAAGACTGACCGACTGGGGTAAGTATCCTCCCTCCACCCCCGTATGATTTCAGTCCCTCTGGCGCCCTCTCCTCACCTTGTGGTAGAATTAGGCGTACTCTCCGTCCTGCCTTCTTTGCAGGGGCACGTTGACTTTCATGGGCGAGTGCGGCCAAGTTACTTCACTGACGCCGACCCGTTTGATATTGTTCAGGTAGGTCTTATTGCTGTTCTTTAGTTTTGTTGCTATCCTGCATGCCTTTTTTTGTTTAAAATGTCTCATTTTTCTCCCTTAGGTATGCAGAGCTTCAGCGCAGCGAACTGGCTTGGTTGAGCCCCGCTGGTAAATGATGGCGCATTAAGAGAGCTATGATGCGGTAAGTAAGCGCTATGTGCAGCGCTGCGAAGTCTTGCCTTTGCTAACCTATGTATTCTTTGTAGGTCATGATGTTCTTCAGCACGAGTGGAATGTCCGGAGTGGTGCCAGCCGAGAGGTGACCAGCCAGGTAAGCCTTTTGAGCAGTTCGTAATTTGTAAATGTCTCTACTGCTTTCTTTAATGTTGCCTCTATCTTCCTCTGTCAGGTCATTCTGTCCGGGAGGCGTGCAAATTCGAGGAAGCCGTTCTCAGTAGCTGCGAGTGTTTAAAGATGAAGACTGCAGGTAAGATGCTGCTGCTAATGAGGTTCCTTTTGTCTCCTTGCAGGTTCTGCTTCTCCGAGGTTCGAGGGAATAGCTGGACACGGTGAGCGTCACGTTGCAAGCGGCAACGTAACGCGAAGCGTGTTGTCTTGCTCGGGTGTGGTTTAAATAGCCCCAACAAAATAGTCCAGGTAAAGTAGTCCCCAGGCTACCACACCCAAAACAATAGACCGTATAGCTTGGTTCTTAAGAACCAAGCTATGTGGATACCTCCATGTTGGCTGACAATACAATAAAGTAGTTCCCAAGCACATTGTTCTTCATGGTGTATGAGCCTGGCGCCTTGGGCGCCAGGACTGGCCCCATGAGGGCTTTTGAAGAGGATGCCAGGCTCTAGAGGCCCGTGTCCTGACTCCACCTGGCCAATGGGTTTGCCAGAGGGGGTTTTGGGCGAGGGTCATGACAGCACTCCCCCCTAAGGCTCCTCCCATGGTGTTCCTTCTGTCTGGCCCAGGTTTGGTTGGGAAGTTCCAATGGAATTTCCTGATTAGACGTGGTGCGTAGATATTCTTACTGGGCTCCCAGGATCTATCTTGTGGTCCAAATCCTTTCCAATCGACAAGATAATAGCTTGGTCCTCGAGTATTTAGAGTCCAAGATATCGGACTTCGAATTCTGGTTCTCCGTCAACAAGTATGGGCTTAGGTGGCGTCCCAATCCGTGTGCCGGGTTGCATTGGTTTCAGGAGGGACACATGGAATACCGGGTGGATGTGTAGATTAGGTGGTAAATCTAGTTTCACGGCTGCTGGGTTGATAATTGCCTTAATGGTATAGGGTCCTATGAATCTGGGATGAAAGGTCCGGGTTCCCTTGATGGGTACGAATTTAGCGGCTAACCAAACTTTGTCTCCTACTTGATAATCAGGGGCCTTTTTCCAGTGTTGGTCGGCGAATCTCTTGTTTTTCTTTGGCATGAATAAGGTGTTCCTTTGCCCTTTTGAAAGCCTGAGTAATGATTGTGTGTAGAGGCTTTACCGCTGGCATTTCCAAGCTGGCTGGAAGGTCTAGGTACGTGGATGTCTGCCATAAAGGGTATAGAAGGGCGTGTGTCCCGTGCTTGAATGCAAAGAATTGTTATTTGCATATTCGGCTATCCATAGTAGGTCTTTCCAATTCCTTTGTTCGTGGTGCAGCATGCACCTTAAATATTGCTCGAGTGTCTGATTGGTTCTCTCGGTTTGGCCGTCCGTTTGGGGATGGCGACTGGTAGATAGCCGAACGTCGATCTGCGCCATTGCACAACATTTTTTCCAGAAGTTTGAAACAAACTGGCTGCCTCAATCAGAGACCAGAATGGAAGGGAAGCCATGTAGCTTAACCACGCCCTCCAGGAACACTTTTGCTAAAGTGTCTGCGTCTGGGAGGCCTTTGAGAGGAATAATATGGGCCATCTTCGAGAATAAGTCCACAACTACAAGGATGGTGTTGAACCCTTGGCTTGGAGGTAGATCAGTGATGAAGTCAAGGGAAAGAGTGTGCCATGGAACTGGAGTAATGTCCAATGGTTGTAGGAGACCAGATGGTTTTTGTTTCTGTGATTTATTTTGTGCGCAGACACCACAGGACTGAATATACTGAATGATGTCTTTACGCCAGTTAGGCCAGCAAAAGTTCTCTTTCACCTTAGCTAGGGTTTTGGCGATCCCAGGATGCCCTTCGATCAGTGAATCGTGATAGTTTGAAATAATATGCTGTTGTAATTCCTTCTTGGGTACATATAGGCGATCCCTAAAAAAGGGTAGTTGCTCCTTGATGGTATATTGTCCTCCTTGAGTTTGCCATGCGAGGTAGACATCAGGATTCATTCTCCATTGGATTTGTTTTTCTTAGTTCTGCTTGTGTTAAGGCTGTCGTGATACCCAAGAGTTTGTCTTCAGGTATAATAGGTACTAGGTCTGGAGTTCTATATACTATTTCATCTATGCCCATGCGAGAGAAGGCATCCGCCTTTCCGTTTCTGACTGCTGGTCGAAATGTGATTATATAATCATATTCGGCGAAGAAAAGGGCCCACCGTAATTGGCGCGAGGACCAGGCCTTGGCTGTTTTGAGATATTGCAGGTTTTGGTGGTCTGTGATGACTGTAATGGTGTGTCTGGCCCTCAGAAGGTAGTGCCTCCAGGCTTTAAAGGCGAATTTGATAACCAGGAGTTCCTTGTCCGTGATGGCATAATTAATCTCTGAAGGTGAGAACTTTTTCGACCAGAAGGCCACAGGATGTAGCTGGCCGGTTTCCGGGTCTCTCTGTGAAAGGACAGCCCCCATTGCGAGACTGGACGCATCAGTTTCAACAACATAAGGGAGGTCTGGACGAGGATGTCGCAGGATTGGAGCGGAGGTAAACCTTTGTTTAAGTTCCTGAAAGGCTTCTTCTGCTTCTTCGGTCCAAGCAAACTTTTTATTGTTTTTTCATAATAGTACTGTGATTGGGTGCACAACCTGAGAGAAGTCTGGCATGAACAGGCGGTAGAAGTTCGCAAAGCCCAGTATGCTTTGTACCCCTTTCAGAGACGTCGGTGAAGGCCATTTCAGAATGGCATCTACCTTGTGCACGTCCATTCTGATGCCTCCTGGAGTAAGGATAAAACCAAGAAATTCTACTTCGGTGACGTGAAAAAAGCATTTTTCCAGCTTTACAAACAAGCAATGTTGACAGAGCTTGGTGAGGACTGAACAAATGTGCCTGACACGATCTTGTTCCGAGGCTGAATATACTAAGATGTCGTCTATGGACACTAAGGCGCACACATCAATTAACTCCCTTAAGACGTCATTCCATGAAATATTGGAATGCCGCAGGAGCGTTGCATAACCCGAAGGGCATGACTTGATAATCAAACAAGCCGTACTTAGTACGGAAGGCGGTTTTCCATTCATCTCCTTTTCTGACTCGGACCAGGTTGTACGCTCCTTGAAGGTCCAATTTGGTATAAATCTGGGCATCTTTAACTTGGTCTAGCATCTCTGGGATAAGTGGAAAGGGGTAGCGGTTCTTCACAGTGATCTGGTTCAATGCGCGGTAGTCAATACATGTTCTCAAGTCTCCTTCCTTTTTCTGTACGAAGTACAAAGGACTGGCTGCGGGGGACTTCGAAGGATGGATAAATCCGTTTGCAAGGTACTGGTCTAAATAGGATTTCAAATGAAGGTTTTCTGGTTTTGTGAGAGCATAGATCCTGCCGCAAGGGATTTGTGCACCAGGAACAAGGTCGATCTGACAGTCATAGGGCCTGTGCGGCAGCAATGTATTGGCTTGGTCCTCTCGGAAAACATCCTGGAAATCACGGTATTCACTTGGCAAGGTATTAGTTGCTCCCAGGGTTGATACTGTCGCTCCGGGAGTCATGGGGATACAGACGTCGGGTTTCTCCTCTTGGTAATAGCAGGCAGGGGAGCAGTAACCGGGGAAGGTTAATTTTCGTGCCCGCCAGTCTATCAAAGGGTTGTGAGCAACCAACCATGGCATCCCTAGTATTATCCTGAACTGAGGTGCCTTGATGTGATCGAATGAAATAGACTCCCGATGTCCATCCTGGCACAGCAAGGTTACCCTGGCTGTGCACGGGGTTACTGGTCCGGAAGCGATTTCTGTCCCATCCACGGTGGTTACCCTGTCCATAGTTGGCTTAGAACACAAAGGAAGCCCCATCTCTGCTGCCAGTTCTTGATCAATATAATTTCCAACTGCTCCGTTATCGATGTATGCTTCAAGGGCATGCATTCTTGATGACTGTTGGTGGTTAATTAAGATCACTGGTATTGCAAACTGCGAGGTCAGCAACTCTTTCTTCTCACTCGACAAACTGACCTCTACGTTTGTCCATCTTGGTAGTTTTCCCGATTCCTTAGCTTCATCCTTCTCTGTGGCCCCGACTGTTCTTCTTGGGGGTTTTACTGGACAGTCCTTCAGGAAATGTCCTGGTTTCCCATAATACAAACAAAGCTGTTGTTGTCTTCTTTTGTCCCACTCTTGTTTTGTTAATGGAGGCCGTATCCCTCCAATCTGCATGTGTTCTACAGCATTTTCAGGTACACGGGGTGCGTTTTCCCTTGGTTGAACATACACGGTCCGTGGGTCCGTCTTAGACTGGTCTGCCTTTCGGTCCTGCAACCGGTGGTCTAGCTGCACGACAAGATTTATGAATTCTGCAAAGTCTCTGGGTGGATCAACCACCTGGGCTAAGACGTCCTTTAATTCGCCTCGTAAGCCTCGATGGAATAACGTGGTTCTTTTGTTTTCTGGCCACCTAGCTTCGGCAACCAGTCTGTTGAAGGTAGCAATGTACGTTAACAAGTCCTGATTCCCCTGTCGGAGGGACAAGAGTTCATTGTCTACTGCTTGTTCCTGGGTATGGCGAGCAAAACGTTTTTCCATTTCTCTCTGGAACCCCCCAAAGTCATGTAATAGAGGATCGTCATGGGTTACCAACGGCACCGACCAATCTGCTGCACTACCACTGAGGTATGATAAGACAAAAGCTACCTGAGCTTGGTCATTTGGAAATGCTCCAGGCCTACAAAGAAAATGAAGGCGGCACTGATTGATGAATGCTGCATACTTCCATGGGTCGCCTGAGAACCTTTCTGGTGGTGCCAGGGGCACTGTTCCAGGTAACGTGATCTGTACCGGAGTGGGTGATATGGCGGGGTTTTGCATCGTTGGATTGCTTCCAGTTAGAGGAGTCTGTCCTGCCTGTGATTGCAAATATTGCCTGCTAATCTCTTCAGTGCGTTCTTTGGTCACTATTAGGTCTCTCCGGAGGGCATTAGTCTCTTGTCGGGTAGAATGAACCTCAGCACGAAGCTCTCCTACTAACTGAGCCAATTGGTATCCACAGGGACGCCACCCAGCCGGGTTACTCGCTGGTATGCTTCTCAGCTTTGCCCTGATGTGGTCTGCGGGGAAGGTTCTGCCTGAAATACAGGAGGACTGTGTTCAAGACTGACCGACTGGGTTAAGTATCCTCCCTCCAACCCCGTATGATTTCAGTCCCTCTGGCGCCCTCTCCTCACCTTGTGGTAGAATTAGGCGTACTCTCCGTCCTACCTTCTTTGCAGGGGCGCGTTGTCTTTCATGGGTGAGTGCGGTCCAGTTACTTCACTGACACCGGCCCGTTTGATATTGTTCAGGTAGGTCTTATTGCTGTTCTTTAGTTTTGTTGCTATCCTGCATGCCTTTCTTTGTTTAAAATGTCTCTTTTTTCTCCCTTAGGTATGCAGAGCTTCAGCGCGGCAAACTGGCTTGGTTGAGCCCTGCTGGTAAATGATGGCGCATTAAGAGCGCTATGATGCGGTAAGTAAGCGCTATGCGCAGCGCTGTGAAGTCTTGCCTTTGCCAACCTGTGTTTTCCTTCCTTGTAGGTCGCGGTGTTCTTCAGCGCGAGTGGAATGTCCGGAGTGGTGCCAGCTGAGAGGTGACCAGCCAGGTAAGCCTTTTGAGCAGTTCGTAATTTGTAAATGTCTCTACTGCTTTCTTTAATATTGCCTCCATCTTCCTCTTTCAGGTCGTTCTGTCCGGGAGGCGTGCAGATTCGAGGAAGCTGTTCTCAGTAGCTGCGAGTGTTTAAAGATGAAGACTGCAGGTAAGATGCTGCTGCTAATGATGTTCCTTTTGTCTCCTTGCAGGTTCTGCTTCTCCGAGGTTTGAGGGAATAGCTGGACACGGTGAGTGTCACGTTGCAAGGTGCAAAGTAACGCGAAGCGTGTTGTCTTGCTCGGGTGTGGTTTAAATAGCCCCAACAAAATAGGCCAGGTAAAGTAAGTCCCTAGGCTACCACACTCAAAACACTAGACTTCTGGTAAAACCAGGCGTCCTTAAGCGGGTTCCGCGAGCAGAACTCTTAATGAGGCGGTAGGGGGTTAACGGGGCCGGCAGCTCTACCGGCCCTTGTTAACCCCCTACCGCCAGGGTT